>NC_092206.1:62266785-62513706 GCF_043381705.1 Parasteatoda tepidariorum | reverse complement strand
ATATATATATATGAAGCTTGCCAGGTTCATAGATTATGAATCACGTTTCTCAGAATTGAAGAAAGGCTGATATCGTTGGGAGTGATGGTTTTGCTTATTGATTTTGGCGTGCGTAAAATTTCACAATTTTTCAGTTTTGTTCAAGTTATTGCAATTATTACCTTCCATACTAGGCATTCCTAAACATAGACGTTATAGAATAGAATCCGAAATAATTAGAACACTATTTACGTTCCACTGATATTTATAATTAGTTTGATTGAAAATTTTTAAAAAAGTGCAAAATTCATGCTTTGTATATGAAATTTGTTTGACCATGAAATAACTCTATGTCAAGATAGTGATTTCAGTATACTTAATGAAGTATACAATCAGCAACGTATACCAAATTAAATATATTAACTGTGTACTACTAACAACTTTAACTGAGAATTTTTTATTGTAACAAAACCAATGGATGGAACACGACATTAAAATTGTTTCTTCAAAGTTGCAATTCTTTATAAGGTTGCTTAGACATAGTTATAAATTGAAAATCAAGAACTATAGGAGAGAGGAGGGTTAGTGTTTACATGAGACTAAAGTGAACATTTTGAATATTTCTTTTCATTTATTAGTTAAATTTTCTCTGTAAGATATCGTAAATTGACAACACTGTTGTACACTTCCATGTGTAGTTGCATTATCACACTGTCAATGCTTAAATAGAAATTTGTTAAACTAAAGTTTTTATACTGTAAAAGTAACTTTTAAAATTTCTCTTTATTCTTTTATTAACATAATCTATTTTTAGAATTCCAACTGAAGGTGATAATATGTTATAAATGATACTGTTTTTTACCTATTTTGATATTAACTTTTGCTCTATATAATTTTAATTAATCAACATTTGAAATAAATAAACATATGCCTTCGTGGGGTAAATATACATACATGGTGGTGGGTCTAGTGAGGGCATGGGGCTTAAGTGGACTTTTTCTTTAATGAGTTAGCAACTTAAGTTTAGTGTGGACAAAAGTGAGGCTAAAAAAAGCAAATAAAAGTGTGTTCAGTTAGTGTGGACACACACACTAATTTCTTTCAAAAAATGTTATTGCAGGAAGTCTAGATATAAACTAGACTGCAATAAAACGTCCAAAGTATTGTTAAAGGAAGTTTGTAATTAAAAATTGTATTTAATAAAGTTTTTTGACAAATTTGTTACAGTGTCCTCACTATCCCCCTCTCCCTTACGAGACTATAAATGCTTAAATTGATTTTGATATTGGGTTTAATTACGAACTGCTTATGTTCAAAATTTTTAACGTGTTAATAATTTCAATTAAATAAAACGTTTTTTACTCGTTTCATTTAATATGATGCTTCTCTTCAATTTATTTATAAAATATCCTCGAAATAATAACAAAGCAAAAAATTAAAATAATTAAGAGACCCGAAACTGATTCACCTTTCGCTCGATTAACGTTATCTTTGTTTTCTTTCAGTAGAAAAATGCATATTCTTCAAACGCAACATAAAATTAAACAGATAAGGAATATTTTTAAAATTTTGTTTATTGTCTTTAAATATTTTGATAGCTTAATGCATTAATAAGCTTTGTTATGTTTTAAAATTCCCCTTATTATGGCTGAGAATGTCTTAAATATTCTTGTAATCCCATACAATATGTATTTAAAGATATCTATCTATTTAGATATCAACAATATCTATTTAAGTAGTAAGTAATAAGATTTGGGAAAATATAATAATAAATTATTATCTAATGTTTGCAAACTCGAATTTTTTCTAAAATTGAAATAATAAGTTATTGAAAATTAAAACTAGAATATGCTAATAAAGCTAAAGAATGTTAGTTACTCATGACCAGTTACGTAATAGAGTTAATTTACTTTTTTCTTCAGATTGCTGATTTCAGTAAGTTTTGCAACTGAAAGATTTAATTATGATTTGCTTTAATTTGTCCCTTTTATTTAAAAATTTAAGTTGCATGAGATTTAAAAAAAAACACAATAATTTTGGAAGGGAATTGTTTTCTGGATTTGTTTTTCATTCGGTATTTAAAAAAAAATGATTATTTTAATATTTTTAAGTTGAACTTTTTATTTTGAAAAAAAAAACATTTCTGTAATTTTTTTAAAATAAAAACTGACTTTTTCATAGCCAATTCGGTTTAATTACTGAATTTAATCTGTATGTAATATAATGAGTTGAAAGAAGTAATGATTTATTTAATTTATGGCTATCATTCATGGTGAATTAAGTTAGTTTATTTAACATTTTTTATCTAGCAAGCTGAATAATATTATTTAAACGATAAGTTCGAACTTATCATTTATGATAATTGACTCTCATAACTTTTATCTTCTTCTTTCTAATGACGGTGTTGATTTGCATTTCAGATAAGCATATAATTGATTTTTCAAAACTTTTATCATCAATAAAATCGATTGGAACTTTTCATTGGTTTTTGGAGATTGTAATAGAAGCTAATTATTTTCATAGTTTTAAAGAAAAATACTTTATTTTGAATATTTATTCCTAATGACTTAGTTTTAGTATATTTCAGTTCGTGTGTGTTGCGATATGCTGTACTAATTTCAAACAATAATTATTTCTTTATAGTTTTTTATATATCAGTAATTTTGTTTATTGCAACGAAAAATTTGATGTTATTATTTCCTAAATTAATTTCTATCATCTTTATATCCTTCATCATCTGCTGATTTTTCCTTTGAACTGTTAGAAATTTCTCGGAAAAAAAGATAAATAACAATTAATTTAATTTTTGCTCTGCCATATTCAGACAAAACAGTCAAATAACTGTAAATAAGACGGTAATCAAACTGTTAACTGGGAGGAAATTCGTTTATTAACTGCTTTTGCCTAATACGGTTAAACAACCAGAATTTTATCGCACCCAATGAAACCACTGAGTTGCTTGCATATTATAGTTAAGAAGACTATTCTGTCCGTCTCATGACCGACAGAACCGGGGTTTGAGTCTCAGCTCTGACACCACAATATTTCCTCCATTCACTTCAACTCATGAAAAGTTTCCAGTGTCCTGTACATCAAAATTTGCTTCTTGCACTCTCTAATAGTCAGTACCGAACGAAAAGGCTTGCTCTCATGTCAAGTTAAATTTTTTTTCCTTCAAGGATTTGAAACCATACTAGTTGTAAATGGTTTAAAAACCGTACATTTTGTACTTATGTTTTTTTTAAAAACCATACTCGTTTTAAACGGTGACAAACCCCTAAAGGTGAAAAAGGACTTTCGAGTAAATTTTACGGTTAATTGGATGGGTAGACTGCTGCCAGTTATTTTACCGTAATTTTAGAAGGAAAATTCTAACAGTTTAGCTCGGCTTTAACCCTGTTCCGCACCCCCCATACGGGGCATACAGGGAATACTACTGAATGATCAGTTTAGGCGAAATCTTCAATTTTCATTCCAAGAAGTCTTTTAAAAAACTCTTCAATTCCTTTGTTTATTTTCTTTTGGTTCCAGTTTCTTTTAAAACGAGTTTTTATAATACAAAAAATTCTTTGAAATAAAGATAATTTAAATAATAAAAAATGCGTTTTGAACTAAAAAAATAAAATTTATTAAGGAATGCAACAAATTATTGATGCCAATGATAATTAATTCTGGTAAGCTACTAATTAAAGTAAAATAATAAGCTATGTACTAAGGAACAAAATTAATGAAGAAATGGTACTAACTCGTTTAAGAGGGCGTAAAAAATTGTCCAAGTATTACTGACGTCAATGATCCCTTTGTCAACCACAGCAAGGTAGCTGGTGCAAAGTGAGGATAAAGCAAACCTGTTGTGCTTATTCCAGTGATTTAAGAAACGAGGCCAAAGAAGGTTGAGACGGAGGAAAAACGGAGAATCAGGGAAAAGTGAATATAGACAACTTTTTCGGCGTATTTATTTTGTTTTGTTTTATTACCGTCGTTGAACAGCCGACCCGATTGTGGGCTTACAACTACCAATATTTAACTCCGTAGCCTTGTAAATTTAAACCCAATACAGAAGACAAGGGAACTTCTGGATCAAGTACTTAGAAAAATTAGACTTTGTGGAAGACTTTTTGATGGAAATAACCCGTATTTGTGTTACATGGAGAGAAAAACTACGAAAACCTCCCACGGATAGCCTGACGACAAGGGAATTCTACCCATGACTCTAACCATACGTTCATTCAACACATGACTATCCCCAATATGCTATACTGCAAAAAATAGAAAATAAAAAAAGAAAAAAAAAGAAAAGTCCCGTAAAATTTGCGGATTAAAACTGGAAACTGGTTTTGCAAAATTTACAAAGTAAATCCGCTGCCGAAATGGTGTTTTACCTCATAAAAACAAGTTTTCTCCATAAAAATTACGACGAAAATCCCAGGTCAGAATGGTTTTTAACTTACCAAAAAATTTTTTTCCGTGAGGTGACGAAGAAAATCTGTAGTCGCAAACTGTTTTTTATCATACAAAATAAACATTTATCGGTAAAAGTAAAACTGCAGTCACAACGAAGTTTTACCGTATGGAAACAAGTTTTTTTCCTGTGAAAGTTACAAAATAAATCTATACTTGCATCAAAATACGGATATTTAAGCCATGACTATGATTGGTTCTAGCCGGGAACAGAAAACATGACCAGTCATCGCCATGATTGAAACCTAAATCTATCCCATGATGCCACAACGGCTCTAGTGTTTTATTATGAAGAAAAATCTGAAAATGTCTATATCCTAGAAGTCTTACATATTGGAATTTTTCTTAGGTATAAAAAATTTTAAAACTATAGTGGCTGGCCCACCTTTATAAAATTTTTTGGCAACTTAACTTATCAAAAGGCTATATCTAAAGAAAGATAATATTCGGATAGAGAAACAATTTGACAATAAAGTCGAATCACAGTTTTAATAGAGAGTTTTTGCAAAGCATTTGTCCTGCTTGATCTTACGAACTTCATTTTCTACTACTTGGCGACACCTTTAAGAAACATTCGCGCATGCGTTGTGAGGTTCAAATGTTGTTAGCGTTCGAGTTTTTCCATGTATATTACGTATGTTATGTTAAATTTTTTTTATGTATGTTATGTTTAAAGCTGTAAAATGTTTGCAGAAAATTTAGAAAAAGTATAAAAAAATATGCGCAAAATGATTTGAGGAAAGGTAAAGTTATCGTACAGTAAGGAAAACTAAAATTTGAAATAACGGTTTTAAACCGTTTATATGATAAAAGGGAAAAACCATTTTGTCAACAGAACAGCTTCAGTGTGGGCATCAAATTCATTTGAGATAAAAACTCTAAAAAAAAAATCTATCATAAAATTGCACTTAATGTTTTTAATATTTTTTTTACCATGAATTACTTTTCAAAACATTTTTGAAGCAAAGAACTTATTGTTAAAACAGAAAAGTGTTCTTTGAAAAAAATATAAAATGACTACCTTTTTCCCCCTCTGAAAACAATGTCTTAAGTTATCATTATTATTCTGTTCACTTTGTTTATTTTTTTCATCAGTCATAAAAAATTGAATACGCAGTCATGAATGTTTGAAGACTATAAATGCTTAATATCAGCAAAGACAAATGTTGATATTGCATAGATAAGAGCTCTGCTTTTAACTTTTTACTATGTATAGAGCAACACTTTACACCAGTGTTTCCCAAAGTGTGGTACGCGTACTCCCAGGGGTACGGGAACAGTTTAGTGGGGGTACGCGTTCTCATGCGAAATATCTAGCAGCAAACGGAAATTTCAAAAAATTTTATTTAAAAATAAAGCTAGCCATGAAAATTAATGATTACATATTTTACTATTGGCTATTTATTGCAGAGTTAACAGTTAAAAATGAGTGGTAAAAACAGTCAGTTGTAATTTTTATCTTTTGAGCAATTTTCTTATTGTAAAAAATGCATTCATTTTTTAATTGGTGGTACACAGCGTTACAAAAAATTAAGAAAGGGTACACAAAAGTCATAAGTTTGGGAAACACTGCTTTACACGAATTAATATATTTTTTTAAAAAGTTTACTAGATGGCATTAGACTCTAAATGAAGTACCAGTAGATGAATAATCATATGGTAAGTAATAGTTATCTTCAAAGTAAACCAAATAATAGTGTATTGCATTTAATTTACTAGTGTTTAGAATAAAAAGATGACATACATAATACTGTCCAAATTATTATGATAATTTGAATTTTCACCTCTTATTGCAAGGTAACTAAAGGCATTTGCTAAGAAATAACACTTTCATTGTGTTATGAATAATACCTGAAAACAATTTCATCTTGCCTTATTCATGAATTGAGATTTCAAATCTGAAATTAATTTCGCTCCTAAAACTATAAATTGTTTTAAATGACATTTTTAGTCTACTTTTGTTGAAATGTACAAGTTTAAAAGCGTTATATATAACAAGAGGTCGAGTAAATATAGCGGAAAACTTCTTAGGAAGTTAGGGGACATCACCAGGATTAAAATTGCATATGGACCCGTGTCCTGAAATGCCGTCATACGTGGCTAGGGGCGCTTCCGCTATTTTGACCTGTTCAAATGCACATGAAGAAACAGTTCATAAAAAGGAAGCGGCCCTAGCGATGCATGATGACTTTTCCGAGTATGGGTTCCTATACAATTTTAATCCTGGTGATGTGTCCTAAATCCCCTAGAAGCTTGCCGCGACATTTACGCGACCTCTTGTTATATATAACAAATTTAGTTTTGTGCACTTTGGCAAAAAATAAACAAAATTTGCATATAAAAAAGAAATTTCATTTAAAAAAAGAAAACTGCAGCGTGGAGAGAGAAAACTATTGCAGATTTCAGATAAGCGATAGGAAAGTATCTAAAATCTGTTAAAAAATTTCATGCAAAAGAAAAATAAATTGCTTCCCCAGCGTAATTTTGAGCTTGAAACAAATAATATTTGATATTGCACAAAAAAATAATTTTTTTCAAAATTTGATTTCTTTAAAAATAAAATATTACATATTTATTTTATTATTCAGAGTTTTAAAATCTATCTAACTTATTATAATATCTTAAATTGAATTTTCATTGATTTTATCCTTATTTTCCTAAATAAATATGTACACCTTTAAATATGAACTTTTATGTTACTTTCAGTTAACTGAAAATTCTGATTAAAGACAAAACTGCCTAAAAAATAAAAAATAAATACTACTGGGTAAAATATAAACTCAAAAACTATTTATTTGCTAAAATGTTTTGCTAGGTTAAATTTTTAAATTCACATTTTAAAGGTCAATGGATTTTTTCAGCAATTTTATTTACCAAATTAAAATGATATATATAATGGGGGGGTGCGTAAACATAGCGACAAACTTCTGGGGGAGTTAGGATACATGATCAGGATAAATTTTTTTATAAGAACCTAGCATTCCATATATCGGAACCCATAGCCGGAATAACGGCACACGCGCTTCCTTATTATGACCTATTTAGAAGTACACGAGGAAATAATTCATAACAGAGAAGCGTCCCTAGCGGCTTATGATGACATTTACAAGCATTGGATTCTATGCCATTTTAATCCTGATGATGAGAACTCCACATGAAGTTTTCTGAAATATTTGCGCAACCCTCTAACATACATAACGTTTTTAAACTTCTACATTTCGACCAAAAAAAGAAGACTAAAAATATAATTAAAAAAACTGTATCTCGGAGTAAGAAACAGAATGCAGATTTTAAATGAGCGATACGAAAGTATTTAAGATCTATTAAACAATCTCATAAAAAATGTTACCAAGTATTATTTTCAAAATTCTCCTATACATGTTTAGTGATTATCTGTGACTTCAAAGCAAAAGTTTAAATTGTTTGTTCCCGATTTTTTAATTTTCAACAGTAATGCAACTGTAATTTCCTTTTCATTCAGTTATGCACAAGAAGTTCTGATTCGGAACACAAAGAGAGTTAAACTATTTTGATTGTTGCTACGGAAACATGCTTAAAACTTATCGATTCATAAGTTTAATCATTAATTTTGGTTTAAAAAAGTGATGATCGTTGTTGCCAAAAATGCGGATTCAATAAAATAATGAATGAAAATATGTTCTACAAGCTTCAAAATTTTTTTCCTTATTGTAAAACAAAAATAAATGTTAAGAAAGAACTATAAAACTATCTGCATTGTAAGATACAAAATATGATTCAGTTAGAATTGTGCTTGATAGATTTTATACTTTTCCTGTTGTATTAGTATTTTCATTTTTAGTTTTAAGGATTTTAACTTGTTACTATTTTTTTAATTATTTGTTTCACCTACTTAAGAAAGAAATTTAGGTTTTTATATTTTTGTTCCGGTAAATTTCATTTTTCAGATTCTCCTTGCTTTACAATATTCAACTATAATTCATTTATTTTCATAAAACAGTATTTGAATCAATCATTATATAAATGTAGTATCAATCATTATATAAAATATTCTGTAAAGACCACTTTTAATATATATTTTTGAAATCCTCTGCAAAGAAGAAAAAAATTTATGTAGAATGAGGTTTTTAAATTAAGGCTTCAGCGCAATAAATATCGATACCGCTATCGAAATCTTGCGATTTACTTCTCAGAATTATGGTCTATAGCCGTTTAAATTCGTTTGGTTGCCAGAGAAATTTTGTCCAATGGTGAACATTAGAAACATCTTCAACTCCCATCTCGTAATCAAACTGGTTTTTGGTGTTTTTCATTCTATCATCCTCACTAGTGATTTAGCAGCCTTCGATAGCGTTCTTCTATTTCTCTCGCTTAAATATTAAATAATTTCGCTTAAATGTTGTAACAAGGATTCTAAAAGCATACATTAAAAGGGATGATTGTGCTGCATTCCGTAAAAACTAATATAATGACAAACAGCTTTTAGTTCTTTCTCTTACAACACTTTTTCAGTTTTAAAAAATTGTATATTTTGTTTAGTGGATTACAGCTTAATTAACAAATATTTTGTATATACAAGTAAAAAGTCCCAAATAATCCCAAAAATCTTGTGCGGTAAGACAAAAATGAACAGATCGAAATTAACAGTCGTAGATATATTTTAAGTGCTCTAAAATAGGGTGAATGAGAAGTTTCTACTTATTTTCAACTTATGTTTCTTCTCATTCGCGTCAGACAAGTCTTGAAAATGGGTGCCTATTTTTGAGTGCTTGACACATGTCGACTGTTATTTCCAATCTGTATATTTTTGAAGCGAATGAAGTTTTTTTTGATTAAGTAATAGTAATAAATCAATTTAAATAGATTATATTTCAGCATTTCAGTTTAAAATAAAGTTCTATATTATGATGTGATTTATTATTATGGTTTTATCACTTTTATATAATAATATATGTATGTTTCATTTTCTTAAAAGACAAACCGCACATAAGCACAAGCTTTTTATATAATCAGAACCTAAGTATATTAGAAACCACTACATTGAAAGAAGTAAAAATAAATGAAGTGAAAATAAACAGTATTGCACATTAATATTTGTAGCATTTCGAAGCAAATGTCCTTCTTAACAACTCAAAGTGGTTCAGATTATTGATTAACCAGTGCGAGGCATAAAAATATAAGTAAATTGAAGCTATCTGTCTTTTTTAATGTATTATTCCATTGATAAATGATTAAAATATAATTTATGACATAACTTTATAATAATTGAAACTAAAGGGAAAGTGAAGTAAAGTGCAAGAAAGTTAAATTAATTTGAAATGGAACATGCTATGTATTAGTAGTGCTATGCGTTTTAAAAATATTTTATATTTAGGGTATATTTTGTTTGGTAAAATTTACATTAAAAAATGATTTTATAATCTGTGATAAAATTTGGTAAATATGGTCATGATATCAAAGATCATGGCATAAAAACCATTTATTCGATTAAATTTATATATGAGTTATGTATTTTTTTACTAAATGTGTGTTAATAAAAACTGTTTTCAAAACCAGAATGGTTTGAATCAAAGAATACCGTATATTTTGGTTTTTATTACTAGAAATATGTTGTTGTTTTTTTGCCAGAAATGTCACTACCGTACAGTACGTTAATTTTACCAGAATTTTTTCTCCCTCCTCTAGTATTTAACTGTTTTAAGTACATTTTCGTATTTTTTTTAATAAATTTAGTGAAAGTCTTTTTAGGAAAATTCTTTAAGAATGACAAAGAAATTTTGTGTCACAATTCCCTTAAACGTTTGATGTCATACCGATAATAATCAACGAAAAAAAAAAAGACTAGTCATNCCATGTTGTTGTTGTTTTTTTACCAGAAATGTCACTACCGTACTGTACGTTAATTTTACCAGAATTTTTTTACCCCTCCTCTAGTATTTAACTGTTTTAAGTACATTTTCGTATTTTTTTAATAAGTTTAGTGAAAGTCTTTTTAGGAAAATTCTTTAAGAATGACAAAGAAATTTTGTGTCACAATTCCCTTAAACGTTTGATGTCATACCGATAATAATCAACGAAAAAAAAAAGATTAGTCATTAATATTAAATTCACGACTATA
The DNA here is from genome assembly GCF_043381705.1 of Parasteatoda tepidariorum. Classification (NCBI taxonomy): domain Eukaryota; kingdom Metazoa; phylum Arthropoda; class Arachnida; order Araneae; family Theridiidae; genus Parasteatoda; species Parasteatoda tepidariorum. The sequence goes on along the minus strand of NC_092206.1, from coordinate 62,503,169 downwards.
GGTTAATGAACGACAAATCGTTGTTACTAAATATACGCAGATCCAAAAAATAAAGCAAAGAAAAAACTATTTATACTTTATAAGAACTTTACATGTACCTTTCGTATCCCGGAAAATAAATTTCCTCACAAGAGCAAGTCGAAACAACGATTGTTACCTTTAATGTTCAAGTGACCTTGCTAAGATTCAACAGGAATTGTACAGCAATATGAAAACAAACAGTCATAACATGATTTCATTGCATGCTAAAATTTCAAAATGTGTTTTATTTATTTACTTAGAACACTTTAAAGAGGTAAATATTTTACTTTATCTTAAATAGTATTGATTGTACTAGATTAATTCTTCATGTTAAAATAAAGAATGTTTTTTAAGTAGTAATATTTATTTAAAGGAAAAAAGTGAAACATATTTGTAAGTTAAGCTGTTAAGTATATTATTTTTCGTTATTTTTTTGCTTTGAAGGTGAACAAAGCATCTGTTAAATGATCGTTGCGCCTTCGAAATAACATTTCATTTTAAATTACATGCTACTTTTGCGCTTGTGTGTGAAATGTTATAATTAATAATACTCGCAAATTAAAAGAGTTACATGAAAATAACTTTTATAAGTATTACAAGTTGCTTGTTGTAATGTTAAAATTTTCTTGTATTATTTTTTATTTTTAGATGATATGGTATCTATTAAAAGAATGAAATCAATCACATTCAAAATTTATAAAGCGCTCTTGTAAATAACAACTGACATTTATAAAAATACTGGAAGGTTCCACTGCCGGTTTGCTGCGTTAACCATGTTTCCTCTATATCCATCAGTGTTTTTTTTTTCTTCTTAAAATTGATATTTTCCCGAAAAACAAATTATGTACTTTTTTTTTTTACTGCAATGTGTTTTTTTCCTTTTTATTTAGTAGAGATTAAATTAATCCTTTACGGTATAAACACTAAGAATTAAATTAAAGCAATTAAGGTTCATATTTTGTTTCATTTATCGAAATCAAGCTCATAATTTACTAATTAATGACTGTTTTGACAATTTATGTTCACATTGCATTAGTCTTTCACCTGTGTCGAAGCTTTGGAACGTGAAATGAGGCCATCTATCGGCAAACTTAAAAACTAATTTTTTCTTTCTTCTTTTTTAATTTAAGAAAATATTTCAAATAAAGCATTCCTAAAGAGATTTTCTTTTTTTACCGAAATATTATATTTCCAAGATAACTCTAAAGAATATCTTTAAAATTTATGAAGACTATGTTGTGTATTTAAAAAGACCTTTTGGACCTTTTTGTACCGAGAACGTAACCAGTTAATCAAATGAGAAGATTAAGAGTTTATTTAGCTGTAATAAATAAAACTGAATTTTTTTGCATTTTTGAAATACTTAACAATAATAATTAAAATTGCTTTTAGATTTTTTAAAAATGTTACTTATTATCTATCTCTTCTGAAGAAATATATTTATATTCAGGTTTAAAATTATTCAAAATGATCAAATCCATTTTATCCATAGCTGGGTGATTCTCGCGAAATATGTCTACTGACAATTTACTGTCTCTTGCTTCAAGATCTAATACCATACTTCTAAAAGAACTTTTTTTTTAAATTTTAATAAATGGCATTGCTGTTAGTATTTTAAAATGATCTTGTGCTAGCATTGGCTGTTTTGTATATTTAAAAATTTTAATTGAATTTCAAAATGTCATTTTCCTGGTATGTCACAAAAAATATTTCCTATAATAACTAGCTTCAAAACATCCCATACATTTTTCAATATGTAATTTTTTTTATCTCAACCGTTGTTAGCATTTTTAGAATGTATGCGGAGGGTATTATTTACATAAACTTTGCTAAAAATAATCTTTTCTGTCAATAATTTGTTCGTCACAAGAAAATCTGTCATTTTCTTGGCTACTTTTATTTAGTGATTTATAACCAAAATAGATAGCTCCAGGAATCAATATCTTATGTTAATCAATTATCTTATGTTGGATTGATTAGAATACCACCCTATCTGAACATGTCTTATTGCATGAATACAGGGCCGTCTTAATAGCATGCAGGGCCCCGGGCACAGAAATGCTTTGGGACCTTATAACATCATACTACTTAAAATCGAACTGAAAAACTTCCCATACATTAAATAAAGCATTTTTAACACATGCACTAATTTGAACAAATTTAAATAAATTTTGATTACCCCAAAAAACTGAATCCACATAAAAACTTCATTAGAAAGTAGAAAATTAGATTTCGCTTGCCTTTTTAATTTATCTTGGGGATGAACTATTCAAATTATTGTTATTTGCATGATAATCAATCATTATTTGTAGGAAGAAAAACAAAATGCACACTTTATACAATAGAATATATTTATTTTAAAAAATATATAAGGCAATTTTGTTTTTTCTTAGTTTTTTCTAAATACAATTTATAAAAAGTAAGATTCTCAAGGGCCCCCCCCCCCCTGAGTGCTTAAGGCCCTCGGGCACTACCCGGGTATGCCCATGCGTAAAGACGGTACTGCATGAATAAAGTACCAACTTTCTGGTTCAAAACCTATTTCAAAAATTTTTTCAAGGTGAGTAGGTTTTTATGTTGTCATTTTCCTGGCTTTTTGAAATCATTAATAACATAAACTACATAGATTTACCTGAGTTATTTTAAAAAATCCGGTTGTTTTCTGCGGAATGTAAACATCTTAGGCCGAAATGTTAAATTAAAGTAAAGTTAAATGCTATATAATGGCAAATTATCATTATCTTGGCTGTCATTTTCCTGGCTTATGAATGCCAGGACATTGAAACAGTTACCAGAAATTTTTTTAAACAGTTTAATGTAAAGAGAGAAAGCAAATATTAACCTAATACCAAGTTTATGTAAGATTGTAATATGCTTAAATGTAATCAAAGTTATTTTTTTTTTAAAATTTAATGATTGATTATTATACACAATTTTATTCTGTACATATCAGCAACAAAAACATTTTTGATTCTTTCTACAGTGGATAAAAGAATTAATTTAAGCATTTCATGGTCTATCTAACGCGAAGGCTTAAGTTGAATTCTTACTATTAGCTTAAAATGACTGTTTCTTAAACTTCTGAGCTAATGTCATTTTCCTGGCATTCAAAATTTGGTGAATTTTTTTTTCTTGGGCAAATGTCAATAAACTACACTGCTGTCTGTAAGATATTAATAAATGTAACTAAATAAATATACGAAAAAAAATGTTAGATTATTTTGAAGACTTTAAATTTGAAGAAATTTTTTTTTCCGAATTGCCATGCTTCCAAAGAATAACCCAGCTACGTTTTCGATACCTGCAATGTTGCAATAATAAATTCTTTAATTGACTTATTTATCTTTCTATTTTTTAAATTAATCTTCCTTTTCCTTCTGCTGGAAAATAACTTTCTATTTTAGCTATCCAATCTTTCTTTGCAAGAGTTAAATTAAATTTTTTTATCAATATTTTTTTTGATAGTGCTTTCAAGTTTTATCTGAATTGCTGCTATTTCGTTGAATAAATTATGATATTTATGTATAGATCTTAAAATGTGATATAATTAAAAAAAAATTTTGATATATATTTCATTGGTTGCACATGAACGTGATGCGCTATTTAACTTATAACTCTTACTTCGGGAGCAAGCATAAGTTTATTTTATTGGAGTAGTAGGTTGCGGGGAATTTTATTTTAACAAAACTAATTAAAACGCTTTTTTAAGTGAATTATGCCTGTCATTAACTTCAAGACACCTTTGTGTTTGTGTATACGAAACATGGAAAACGCAGAGCATGCAAAATAACTTTCAGGTCATATTCGTGTGTCTGTTTCTTGTAAAATTACTTCAACTCATTTCTGTATCAAATATTACTCATAGATAGGATATAAATATTTTTAGCGCTTTAACCCAAAAGGAAATTTTTAAAGTAATGTTGCCAGTATAACATCCTATTATGCAAATTAGACATGCTGTTACACTGCATTATGGAAAAAAGTACTAGATTTTATTCTTATCTGATCATTGTATCGTAAGATCTATTTTTGATATAAAATTTTATTTCGTAATTTTTATAGTAATATTTATTTAAATACAGTGAATCAGCGATTTTACAGTAAATCAGTAAATATTATGGAATTTCAGACTTTTGTTCCATATTTTTTTTAAATGGATTTTACGGTAAAAAGTAACGGCATCGTAACAGTAACATTTACCGTAATTTGATTCGGAATTTTTTACAGTCTAGGGGAATCATTAGAAGTGTATCAGAAATATAAAAATTACAAACCAAAATAATTTGTACTCGTCGATTCTCGGCAATTGGAATAACATTAGATCCTAAGTAATGGATAAATTAACCAATAGAATGCCTCGAGTGAATGGGGTAGTGATTGCTTTTAAGGGAGATTACTGTGATTAAAAGTATATTTGAGACCAAATTCTGCTGATCATGCTAAATTGTAAAATGAAATATGTATATCTGTTTGATAAAAATATTGTTCTAATGCGAGAGTTAATTATTTTCCGTATCTTTTGGACTAACTAAAAAAAATTTAGTGTATTGAAAGTTAATGAGTTGTTAGATATATTTAAGTCTAAAAACTTCCTTATCTTATGCTTGGGTTGAAAAAAAATGATAAAATGACTTTTTTTGAAGCTCAGAAAACAAAATTGTATCATGTTACTAATTTTTTGTTTATAGTGAACACAAAACGATTCTTCTTGTAAATTGATTTGAATGATTTTAGCAATCACTTGAATATGATATACTTTTTTTTATTTAGAAGAATGCTGATAGAAGTAATAGATAAATAGTTTTCTGTCGGACTTTTTGTAGAAAAAAGAATGGTTTTAATTCTTATATAAACTCACGAAATCGACACGTGCTATCATTATGATATTAGAGGAATTTATAATTTTTTTTATCAATTTAAATACTTCTATTTAATCATCCTTGTTTCAACATCATCAGAAAGCAAATGAGATGCACATAACAAAACTATATTATAAAACCTATATTATCTGCCAATATTATCTGAGTCCTTGATAATATTAATCTAAAATGAGATAACCTACGACAGTAGAAGGCTTAAAAGGTAAACAAGAGATCCAAAGCTAGACTTTCTTAAAACTACATGATGTCAAACTTCTAGTCTCTAATAGTAAGTTTATTTGGAAGATATTTAAAGCAGGTAAATTTTTTTACTGTATTTACCATATTTGTAATCTGTATTATATTTCAAATAAACAGTTAAGACTCTAGTTAAATAACTGGTAGTAAGAACATGTTTATCGCTTCAAATTAATCTTAATTAATTCTTAAATACTGTTTTATTTATTAATTATTTTTTATTAAACTTTAATTAGATTTTAAATGTTTTGCTGCCATTTCTAAAATTTATTTCAGCTTTTTTGCACTAGCTGGTAACCATTACTATTAATAAGTAGCAAAATTGTCATATTTAAAAAGTCGAGTTTTTTATATTTTAAAATATGCAATTCAGTAATATTTACATTCGAAAGTAATTTTATAAAACTGCACTGTAAAATTCTTACATGTTTGAAATATACAGCTCACATTTCTATAAAGAACTATTGTGTGAAATAAACCATCGCTTACGTTAAATCACATTTTCTCAAAACAATGCTTTTAAACGATTGAAAAGTTTGGATCTTATTGACCAGTAATAACGTTCAAATGTGTTCTTTTTTAAACTTGATTGCAGTGTAAACTTGATTCATTTTGAACAAAAACATAGCACAATTTAACAGTTTGTGACATCATTGGAACTAAGAAGGTAAATTAGAAAATTCTGTGGGTTAAGAGAGAAAATGTAGCACCGTTTCTGGTTGCTTAGCAACACAAAAAGTAGCTGTAGTTTGTTTAACAAATGAACTCCAAAAGCTGTTCAAAGAACCATCAGTGGCTATACTGTAAAAACTGTCGTATAAAAAACCTATCCGATTTTGGTGTTGAAAAGCTCTAAAAATTGTGTGAATGATTTAGTTGCTTCAAGTTAATACATATTCGAGCCTTCTTAAACATTTCAAAGGGTGTGGTTAAATCTTAACACCAATAATTGATAAAGCTTACATTAATGTGCCTAGCGTTGGTGAAGAAAGTTGTGTATTTTGGAGCTCCAAAACTTAGACGAATAATTAGTGTATTTTTGAACTATTTAAATGAATTTTTTGTGTAATCATTAGCGGACATTTAAATATATAATAAATGGTTTTGGACTATTAGAGGGCATTTAAATGTATAATAAGTGGAAGAAGGCAAATAATAATGCAATTTAATGATATTCACAATATGGTAGCTTAAATGGCAGTTTGTTTACTAGAAGTGTACTATGTGACTCATAGCAATTGTGAGTCAAAGCATGTGGAAATCATAGTACTATGATTCATAGCGAACTGATTATAACATATTTAATACTAAGTAAATAATCAAGTTCCAAGTAGTAATCTAAGTAATTTAAGCTTACTAATTTATCAAAAGTATTGATTGTGGTTGATTATTTACCAAATAATTTCAGCCTTTTTGTCTGATTGATTTGACAATCTGCTCATATAAACTGTTATGAAATTCAGGTATGTTACTAGATATATAATAAAGACCTTTATGTCCTCATAAGATATACATAAATCTGGCAGTTGTATAAACAATTTAATAGTAATAAGCTTCGATTCACTTAGGTTTTGTTCAATTTCATATTAATATTCTGTCTGCGATGTGTGTACGTTTGATTAACAAATTAATTTTATTTTAAGAAAAATTTTATGTATGCATTCTAAATTTCTGATTCTCAGTTTATATTCCTCGTAAAAGTAACTTCACAGATTCTAATCTGCATCATATCTTTCTGTAACTATAAGTTTTAGTGTTACTGAATAGTAAACATGGTGGGGGCTACTTTACACCAAGTACACTGTTAAGAATTTTGGTGTATAGTTGCCCACATTTTTGGTGTTGGGGTAAACTAACATTTTTTACACAGCATGTTTTCACATTTTTTATTTATTTGTACACCATTGTAATTTTATTTATTTATTTATTCACTTTTTTAAAACACTTATTTTCTTGTACATGAAAAACAGTTTATGGCTAAATTGCAGAAATTTTTGCTTTAAGAAATAAGCATATTTTTAGTAATATATTCGCTTTGATTCTTACTAACAATTGCTATATATTCAATGTCATTGTTTACACGATAACTACAGCTCTTTACTTGATAATGCATTCAGTTTACTTCATCCCTAAAAATAGTGCTAATTGCACACCGAAACTTCTAATAATGTTTTGTAAAAGAACAAACTAGGTGTTTCCCTACACCAGTAACTATATATGGTTTTGGTGGAATGGAACTTAATCAAACCAACCTTCACTTTTAAAGTGTTAAAGAAAGTATAAAAATGCTTGCAAAAATAAACCTTGTATCAGTGATGGTCAAAAAATCTAAAATAAATCTTGAGAAGGTGAATTCATCCTTGGTTTGAGATCGCTTTCTACTCTTGATGCGCGAACGATAATTCTTCCTATATTTCAGAAGGGTGTTCTAGCCTTGTTTTCTAAAGGCAGATTCAATCGATGTAAAAGTGTTGTTTATGCAAGATAAATACAAATTTCACAGCGCGTAAACTATATTAGTTAAATTTAATATTATTTAAGCTTGCGAGGCTTATTTGCTAATCATTTATAAACCTTGTTGGGCTTCGTGATAAAGGCTGTTGCTGACATTAAAATCAACCCTACATTCCCGCCTGGGTATAATATAATTAATAATTTAATAATATACAAAAATATTTTAAATTATATTGTTTTGGAGAAAGGACAATAACGTAATTTAATAATATTACTAAACTTCACACCAAGTTGTTGAAATGTTTGGACATGATTCTGCATTTTCAGTTCATTAAAAAGAAACTGTAAAAAATGTTCCTCGCGCATAAGAAAACTGTCTCAGAATCGCTGTAATTGAATGCTCAATATTTTTTACAAAATGTTTATTTAGTCTTACTTTTTGTTGTACTTAATGTTCTCTATTTACATCGCGAATCTAATTCCCAAAATTATCAAAAGAGCAACGTTTATCGTCCAATATCATAATTTAAAACACTTTTGCGCTAATTATTTCTCATATTTAAGGAGTCCTCTTTAAATTAAGATCCTATTTAAGTTCAAGAAAATCCAAAGAGTGATTAAAAGTGATTTTTTTTTCTCCTTTTGCGTGTGTAAATAAAGATTTCTATTCACAATTATTAAGTACAGGCAATTTTAAATATCTAAAAAATTACTGATTTTTATTATTCTATTTAAGTGATTTTCTAACACGCTTGGTAAAATATTTACATTTTTGTTTGCTTGTATGATTTAGGAGAGAAGGATTACGATTTGAAATGAACTATGTTAAAGATAGATAAAGTATTCCGATAGATCCGGTTCTTATTTCGACTAAAATATATCGTAATCTGTATATCTCTGATGATAGAATAATTGTCACGGGATTTGCTTTTATGTTGTAGTTCATTTTTTTCGTTTTTATAAAAATAGATAATGTAAACAATGACATTTTTATCACGATTTCTCCAGAAAACCTTCAACAACGTAGTGATCAGCAGCTACATAAAAATTCGAATGTGTGACTTTAAGTTGAAATGAATTACAAACAACTCTAGTTTTGTTCTTTTAAATAATTCTTTATTTCAATGACAAATCTCAGTGAAATGTAATATATGATAGCAGGGAAAAAGCCAATATATATCATTGAAATTTGTCTCTCAATGTTTAATATTGGGGAAATTATTATGATTTGTTCTGATTTTAAGTTTCCTATGAAGTAATACTTTTAGATCCAATGTTTTTTAAAGGGTTCTACCTCATGCTCAGAGAGCTTTTTTTTTAACATTTATTACGGAAATATGATGTATTCATATTATTTGTACAATGCGAAGATTTAAACAAAAATGCTTGTTGTGTCTTAATGTACGGAATAACGTTTATTGAAAAAAATTCTGTAGTGGTAAGTTAAATTATATAATGATATGCATCCCTTGCATTAGTTTTCTCTATAAATGTAAAATAAAGACTGTATAAATAAAAAAAAAACGTTGAGGCAATGTTACTTGGAACTAAAAAAATCTTATACTCCGTTGCAAGTAAAGAAAATACCATTGCGGTATAGGATTTAGGTAAACATTCGCGATTGCATATAGTTCCGTTTTATTTCATTATCAAATTTTACGATACAAAAACAAACTTTCAGAAGTTAAACCCGTCAAACAAAAATTTAATTCGCGGTATTGTTTATGATATATATCACAAAATTATTGAAAAAAAGGTTATAGTTTCGAAGTCTTACTGTGATCTTAGACTTGGGCGATATAGTTCGATAAATAAGGAGAATATTCGTTCTTGAAACAATTATATAGCGTTGCAAGATTTGATGGGGCCACTAAAAATGACGCATCTAATGCTGACTTGCCCGTAACAAATCAAATGCGAGATAAGAAACTTTTACTTTTGTCTCACTGTAGAGAAGAAAATCGACAACAAGAAACAACCTTTATTATTCTCTCATCAGTTTCTTTAAATGCGAATGTAAAGACGTATGTATATTTCTGGCAATTTTTCGATATCATTTGTATTAATTATTGCTACTTGCTAATTGAGTATTCAATAAGCTTTGTTTTCCTCTTTTTACACGTCTTAAGAAAGCAAGAAAGAGAACGTTGCGCAACGTCGTTTCAAGAGTTGGCGATGTTGATATACGTTCGCGCTGGGAGCTTGGCATTCATTTGACGTACACTTAGATGCAAACAGGCACTCTCCATAGAGATAATGACTTTTTCTTAACTTGTAACAGAGTATAATGGAGTTAACTGATTATCTTATTCGTATTTGAGGACCGTAAGAAATTTCGACACTGTTAATGATACCAATGATGCTTAATTAATTTTTATAATAAGTGCAAGTTGAAGTAAATAATTAATTTCGTATTTAAAAGCTAAATTATGAAGAAAAGGATACTTATTCATTTAGGAAAACCATAAGAAAATCATCTTGTTATTATTGATGGTAATATGTTAATATTGATGGCTTTTCTTCATTATTTAATTTTGGTAATAGGTACTACTGTTATTATGTTAGTTGGTGTTTTATAGGTACTAAATATATTAATATATTAGTGCCAAGTTACTTCCTATATATTTGAAATAGGTTTTTACTGCCCAACGAAAGGGATAAGTACTAGAGAAAATTGATTATGGTAATTTTTGACTGTATACCTCGAACAATAGCATTATGCAAAATGATACCGTGTATTTTTAATCTCTACTTTGATGGGATGAACTTCGTAAAACATATATTGCTTTATACGATAACATAAAGTCATTAGGAAGGACAAGAAATAAAAAATAAATGAGAATTATTTTAGCTTAAGTAATTGTGTCGGTCTTTTAGCTTTATAATCTCGATTAAGACAGATTTATTTATTATATACTTTTTTCACCCTGTAATAAGAACAGGTATTCAGCAAGTTTTAAAATAAAATACAACCCAGTATAGACAATTTTAAGTCACTGTACGATTGGAAGATAAAGAAAAATTCGAAAGTTAATTTTAACATATTTTTAAATAGAAAATATGATTTTTTTTAACCTTTCGTATATTTTTGCCTTATAACAAATACCTAAAAGCAAAAAATGTATATCAATTTTTTTTCTGAGTTTATTTGTTTCATATTTCAGGGGAAGAAAAAGGCTAATTCATCTGACTGAAAAATGGAATAGTTTAATTTAAATTGACTGTGAATTCTAAACATATGTCTTAAACATTTATGAAGTTCTCTTAATCTAAATTGAAAGAAAGAAAATGTGTAACTGAAGTCACTTTCAGACATTTTCAGCATTTAAAGACTAGTCATCAGTTTAAAAAAAACTATTCAAGAATCTCAAACATGCTAGTTTAACAGTATTCATACATTGTGCAGAATTTAATAGTTATAAACAATGGATAAATCACCTCCAATCACTAACCCTATTATTCCTTCTTCGGAAGCAAAACCATCATGGACAAAATCAAAAACAGGCGAAAGTCAAATTCAATATGGCTCAATACAAGATGACGTACCTCTTATAGGTTATGAATCGACAAACCGGTGCTCAAGATGTTTACGATTTTTGACAACTTTAACAATTGAACCAGCGATGTTCCTGTTCATGTTCGGATTTATGATCAACATGTCATGCCTTTCAAATTTAATCATGGATAAAGCCTGCTTGTATTACTACAATTACACAGAAGAACTATGCAACAACATTAGTTTCTATCCTATTGAGAAAACAAATTTAGAAAAATTGTCCAACAACTATATGCTTTATTCCCAAGTATTAAGTCTAATTGCTGCTCTTGTTATGATATTTATAGCACCTTGGAGTGATAGATATGGACGAAAAATACCTTTGATTGCTGCTTGCATTGGAACCATTTTATCAGATGTTGGAACTCTTCTTTGGGTGATTTACTTTGAATCAGATATTGCTTATTGCATTCTTCTTAGGCTTCCATCAGAGATAACAGGTGGTTTTATTTGCTTTTTGACCATAGTATACAGTCATGTAGCGGATGTGACGTCCGAGAAGAACCGAACGATGAAGTATACTACTGTTGAAATCGCTATGATGCTGGCCTTGTCTGTGGGCGGACTTGCCGGTGGAGAATTACTCGAATATTACGGTTACTTCTATGTATATTTAACAGGTACTATATTTCACGTCTTAGCTGCATTGTGGGTGGTGTTTGTGCTGGAGGAAACAGTTGGAGTTGGAGAAGTTGTCCCATGGAAAGATAAGAGAAGGAATTTCTTCAGAAGCGATAGCATTTCAAGAAGTTGGCTAGCAAGTGTTAAGCCACGAGAAAACAAGGGCAGAGCCAAAATATGGATGTATTTTCTTTCAATGTGCATTGTTATACTAACATATGAAGGTAAAGATAATACATTTCTCAAAATTTCTCTTTTTCTTTGTTGCTAAATATCTCCTCCTTGCATGAAAGGTATTTCTAACCATCTAACATTAGATATTTTATAGATATTTTAGATACTTTGATTTAGTTATGGAGATATTAGGCACTAAAGTTAGCGAGTTTAAATGAAGTACATCACCAATTCTTTTCTGCAAAAATAATATTTGTAGGCTTCAAACTAAATTAAATGTATTACAGCAGACCTTCTCTGAAGTGTTGCAGACTCATGCTGAACATAGCTAAACGGGTAATAACACTGAGAAAAAAATGTTTTGATAAATTTATACAAATATTTTAGAAATTGCTTGAATTCAATAAATAATTAATGAAACATTAGACGTGGGTAGTCAATGATCTAATTATTACTACTGTTATTCAGCATTATGTAATTACAAAATTTTTTGAAGAAAAGAAAAATTTAATTCACTGATGTATCACATTAGTGGCTAGTTTGTTGCAAATATTGCATTGGATATTTTATACAGCAATATATAGCAATTTGCATCAGCTGAAACGATAACTAAAAACAAACTATTTTTATTATTTTTTTTTTAGTATTATATATCATATTATTTATATATTGCATTATTTATATATTATATATTTTATAAATTATATTATTTTTTTAGTATTTGGAACCTTGGGATTCACTTACGCACATCATATCTATAATTGGAATCCTTCTAAATACAATATAGTAAATACATCATTCAGTTTGACTCAATTTCTTCTGATGTTTTTCATAGTTCCTTTATTCTTAAAAGTTTTCAAGTTCTCAGATCCAGTACTTGGAATTTATGGCACCATAAGTATGATGACTAAGAATTTTCTGCTTGCCTTCGCAAAATACAAAGTTCTAGTGTATTATTTAGGTAAATATATCCTTTTTTTTTTAAAAAAAAAAACCTTAGTTTGATATCAATAATATGCCAATAATATTTCATTGTCAAAATTCTACATAAATATTTCCTTTCTGTGACACCGTAAACTCGGGTATTTCTCTATCTAATGTCAACATTATAATCAGTACTCATTTTGTGAGTAAAAATTTAAGTTGCGTTAAAAAATTACTTATACGTTAAGTATTTATTTAGATTCATTTTGTTAGATAGTCTTAATGTAAGTAGTGTTAAATATTTTGATGTGCGATAAGTATTTATTTGGAATAATTTTGTATTTTTATAGAAATAAAAAACTTAGTTACGAAGAAATTATGTCTACTTATTTTTGATCTTCTCTAAAATGGCTGTAGAAATTTTAAGCATTAACAGTGCAATGGTGTCGCATACTGTCATATCAATTATTGGTGGCAGAGCTTGTCTTTTTCAAGGAATCGCATATATATTGTATGATACTCAAGTTATAGTTCGAGAGGTGCGTGAGGAAGTAGTACAGCACGTGATCTAGAATTGAAATAAGCTTTTTTGTAACCGTATCTCACGATAGTGATGAAAATCATTTTAATACTTCTACAGCCTACTATGCTGAAATGTTCCAAACTCATACTTACGGAGCTTGTGTGATTTAATAGCTGCTGGACAGATTTTAAATTATTACTAAAACTCAATACATAAAGTCTCTTGAAAATAGTCGTCTCTTGAAAATAGTTAAATAGAAATCAATGTACGTCCGCGCGGGAAGCAGCTTGAAGGTGCGACAATTTGGTTAGTACATTGTTTTAAACAAATTAAAGTGTTAGAATTGGGTAAGAGGTGGAAAAATTATAATATTTAAATGCAGTTGTGTTATGAATTCGACTTGCTTACAATTAAAGTTCATACACGGTTCAGTCACATTAATGTGACCACCTGTCAAAAGCCCGACCTTTGGCAGAGCGGACCGCTGCGAAACGTGCAGGAAGAGAATCAATCAGGTTTCTGAAGGTGTTCACTGGGATGTTGAACCAGGCAGACTCCAGTGCCGTGGTCAGATGCACTAGATTACGCGGTTGAGGATCCATGGCGCGAACAACCCGATCGAAGTGGTCCCACATATTCTCGATTGGATTTAAATCACGTGAGTTTGCTGGCCAGGGGAGCACGGTAAACTCCTCTTGGTGCTCTTCGAACCATGCTCATACACTGCGAACTGTATGACACTCCGCATTGTCCTGCTGGTAGATGCCATCATTCTGAGGAAAAACCATTAGCATTTAGGGGAGGACATGGTCCGCAAGGACAGATGCGTACTTGTGCTAATCCATCGTGCCTACCACAATGATGAGTGCACCCAATGAATGCCAGGAAAACATTCCCCTGATCATAATGCTCCCTCCTACAGCCTGGATCCTTCCGGCAATTGTTGCAGGGTGTTTGCTTTCAGACGTTTCAGGCCGTATACGCCAACGTCCATCTGTGCGATGGAGCCTAAAACGTGATTCATTGGAAAAAGCCACCTGTTGCTACTCTATGGGCGTCCAGTTGAACTGGCGTGCTAATTCCAGCCTTCGTCGCCGATGAACAGCAGTCAGCATAGGTGCATTAACCAGGCGTCTGCTACGGAGGCCCATGCGCAACAACGTTCGCTGAACAGTGGTTGAGGATACACTCTTGGTAGCCCTATGGCTCATCTGGGCTGTCAGTTGCTCAACAGTTGCATGTCTAGTCACCCGAACGCATCTCCGTAGCCTTTGTTCGCCCCTGTCATCTATAGAACGTGGTGCACAACATGTGCCACGCTGCTGATTTTGGATAGTGCCATTTTGCCATACTCTGTATACTTTTACCACACGCGAACAGTACGCGAACAGTTCACAGAATTAGCCGTTTCCAAAATGCTTTCACCCTTGGCTCGAAAGCCAATAATCATGGACATTTATCCCGGACATCGGATAAATCGCTACGTTTCTGCATTACGCCAACGATTGAAATGCTTTCCGATGCCCTAGGACATCCTTTATATACACTCCACTGTAATGTGCTGCCACCTGCCTCCTGCCTGAGAATTAGATTTTGTGCAACAATGCTTGCTAATGCATAATCTATGTGTGTTGCAAAATATTTTTTGTGATTTCATAGTTTTTAATTTCAAAATCCATGTATCTTTCAACTTTTTAGCTTTTTCCGTAATAAACCTAATCTATTTCAAATTAATTACTTTTCAATACTATTTATACAAAAATTTAACTTGCATGTAAAATCTTACCGAAACATTAATAAGGAAGATTTAAAAGTCCAGAATCCATGTAATTTATTTTCTATTTCATTGCAATTGCTTGCTTTTTCTAAATTAATAATTTCTTAATTTTGATTACCGAAAACAAGCCTTCTCAGCGATTCTCAACCAAAGGATTAAAAAAAAGTTTTCTGTACTAACACAGATTTGGTTCCACAAATTAAGTTCCTGATTCTATTGAGATAAAATTTAAACCTTATCATTTTGCCGACTACCATTGCAATATTTTCCACCAACTTTTTGTTCTTTTCGCTTGTATTTAGTTATTGGTTACTATAAAAACTTGTTGAATATTTTTTTCCAATGAAAGTATTTAGCGACAGTGTGTCAGTTATTTCCTAACATTAATTTACAATTTAAAATGTTTGCATTTTTATTATTTTAATTGAAGATGACGTTTTTCATAAAATTTATTATGAAAGTAAATCCGAGCACAAATTGTAAAATGGTGATTAAATAAGTAAAATATTATTAAACGATGGAATAAATAAATAAAGTAAAGTAAAAACCCTCACAACTTTTAATAATGTTAAGTTGATAACTATATCATGTGATTATTATGTCAGGTAAGAATACACTACAAAAAATGGGTAGACGGAAATTATATTTTTATGAGGTATGGAATGTGTACACGTTGTCATATAAAAAATAAGTGGTAAAAATGAGAGAGGATAAGGTTAGAAATTTTTTTAAAAAAATAACAAATAAATAAAATAAATAAGTAAATAAATATAACAAAGACTGAAACTGCATGAAAGATACAGAAAATGCGAGCTTGTAACAAAAAATAACTTAGAACGAAAAAATTGTCTGGCTTCATTACAGCTTATGAGTTACAACACTTTTTATTATTTTAAAGTTTTTGTATTATTGTATATTATATATCTTACATCTGTTATAGATATATATAAATATTCATTCTTTAAACCTTTAATTATTTTTTAGGAACTGCTGCTGGTATTTTGAGTGGATTTACGAATTTAGCAATTAGAACTGGTTTGTCAAAAATTGTTGATAAAGAGGAAATAGGTTAGAATTGCATTTAGTTTGTTATAATTAATGGAAGGTTGGCTCTTCAAGTAATCATTTTGAGATGATAAATTATCAGGAATTATGAAAGTTGAAAATGAGGAAGTTTAATATTGTGTCACATTTTAGTTTACTGCGTTTTTCACACTCTGATTTGCAATAAATTTTAATTCCAATTTTTTCTTAAATTTAAAATTTGGATTTAAATATAGAATTAATAAAGATAAAATTAATAAATTTGGTTTTTATTAATTTTTTTATCATTTTTAATTCGATATTTAGGAACTGTTGTAATTAGGGAACTGTTGCAAGTTAGGAAAAATTATTTATAATATGAATAAAAAAATAATTGATATTTCAGGAAGAAATGTTTTTTTTGTATTGCTAAATTTTTATTGAAATTATTTGAAGTTTATACTTTTAATTATCTTGTCACTATTTTCTTTAATCATTTGTTTACACATTTTAAATATTTGGCCTAATTATTGAGGCATTGTTATTGAATCATTTGGCCACTTTTGAAAAAGTATGAAATGATAGTGTTATATATAGCTCATTGTACCACCATATTGTAGTTTTAGATTGTTTATAAATTTTAGAATAAGAAATAGGTAACGACTAAAATATTTACGGAGGTACCATAGTAGCAGTAACTTTTCAGGCATGAACTTTCAAAGCATAAACTGTAATAAAAATATTTAATTTCATTCTGTATATTAGTTATTTTTTCTCTGCACTTTTAAGCTTTTTCGGTGTTTCAAAGTTTAAAATATTACTTGTGGGCTGCACCCCCTGCTCGCTAACGCTCGCCATCCCCCGAAAATTGCTACGCAATCTTATATGGTTTGGTTCGCAAACCAAGCTCGCTTCGCTCACTACTAACTTAGATACATTGCAAATGCACAAAATTCTAAGAATTCAAAACAATCATTCAAATCCATATAACAACTTTTTTTTTAAAAAAAAATTACATCTTTTTAGTAAATACTAAGTCATTAAAATAAATTTGAATTCAAATAAATGACATGTAATTCATTAAACCTATTAGAAATGTGCTATAGTATAATTCGTGATATAAATCAAAAATCGTCAAATCAATTCGTAACATATAAATTCGTGAAAAAAAGCGCTTTCGACAAAATACTAAAATAGAGATCTATCGACAAAGACTACTCACTTCTGCCTAGNTTACGTTGACCCCTGGTATTGAAGTCCCTTTCCAAAAGGTTGCAGAATATATTGAAAGTAAACTACACATCCTATTCGGTATTTTTATTTATTTGAAATAAAAGTTTCATATGGGTTCTAAGCTGGAAGGATAAAGTGAGAGGCATTATTTGTCGTGTTATTTGTATGATTTACTAGTCTTTTTACTGCTGAATATTTTCAATTTCAAATAATTGAAAAGTTTTATTAATCTATGAAACAAAATTGCAGCAGTTGTGACAATGTTAGTTCTTTAATTGTTGGTAAATGAAAAAATCTCATTCCCTCTCCTAATAGTTGAAATAACGGACAATAAAATATTACGAAGTTTCAAATTGTAATTAGATTTCTACTTGAAAATAAAGACACTAAGTGAAAAAAAAACTAGAAAAAAGCACAAGAACGAGATTTGAGAAAATAAATAAATGAAATAAAATAAAATTTTGTTCAGTAAAATTTAAAATGTATGGATTATTAATAAGACAGAACTCTTTGTAATTTTTAAATTTATTAAAATAATACTTACATTCTTCTTTTAAAGAAAAAAAAACTTCAAGTACGATTCTATTTTTAGAAACATTTAATAAATATATATAAAGAGGTAATTTTTGGATGATACAATAATGTTAGTTCTTTAACTATTCGTAAATAAAAACTTTCCTTCTCTCTTCAAATTGTTAAAATAATGGACGAAAAAGTGTTTCAAATTGTAACCAGATATCTACTTAAAAAAGAAACTAAGAGAAAAAAAATTAGCAAAAAGCACAAGAATAAGATTTTACACAATAAATAATATATATATATAATCTGAGCTAAAATTTCAAATGGGAAATATCCTGTCATATCAGTCCCTTTTTTTAACACATAAAATAAATTTAATGAAAGTGTATTTTATTATTTTCATAGGTGGATATATGGGAAATCAAAATACAACTTGAACGAAGTGAGTATACCGGCTTAAAGATGCATAACATATACAATGGAAGATTTTTGAATAGTTTTCATTGCTGATCCATCAGAATCATGCTATTGTAAAAATTCTTGCACCGAATTCATGAACATTATATTCGATAGACTTCAGTGGCATTGATTATTTCATTAACTAGCTGTACAATTCTTTTTGTGATATTTCATTAATCGATATAGACGATATAGAAATACTGTAAGTTGAAAATATTGACACCTCAACGGTTGAAGGAGATCATCGCTCTGAAATTTGTGAGTGCATATGTATATATATATATACCAACGTTTTTACATTCGCAGACAAGACAACTTTTACAGTTTTCATCCGATTTACTTAAATATTTAACGTCATGTATCAATAGTCGTAATTTCCGATTGACGAGAGCTTTTATGATTAAGTTAAAGATTTTGATTAAATAGCGTTAAATTTTTATGAAAATGCTTAAAATTCAGTGCTTAATATTTAAAGCAACAAGTGAAACCTACACTGTACTGTTTACAAATTATTAATTTATTTTAAACTTCATCGCAGGGATTTAGTTTCATTTATACATAAAACTTATCTGATTACATTAAATTTTAATTTTTTTATTTACTAAATAGTAATGTTATACTTTTAACGGAATTCTTAAAATTATGTACCTTTCAACAAATTTAAATGTCACTTATTAAATTTATCATTAATGTAAATTTTAATTTATTGTGCTCAGTGTTTTATGTGCTTGTAATAAAATTTATTTTTGATACGTATTCTCAAATATTTATTATCAATCATTACACTTCAGTCTCTTTTAAGACCTAAAGTTATTTCATATCTTCGAAATACCTCATTAAAATTCCGGACGAAACAATAATTATTGGTAGTTTTAAGCAAAATAGTAACAACTTTGTTCGTGGCTATATATTTAGCACTGGAAATATAAATGGGAGTAAGTTGCTAAAATCAGGGACATAAAAACATGAATATACGTCATTGGTTTCCTGAAAGTAACTACATGAAATGTAAAAAAAATGGTCAAATTCTTTATTTTCTTTAAATCTAGATATTTGAAATTAAAACAAGAAGTAAAAACTTTAAACATGCTTTTCTTCAGGGTTAACTACATAAAATTAAAAAAGAGTAATAAATAATGGATTTACTGTAAATTTATTAAAATAATTGAGATTCACTTAGTTGTTAAATAATTCCACTTTTACTAATTCTCTTATAAAACTTAATCACTGTGATGCAGTAATTGATTGTGTAATTGAATGAATAAATAATATTTGATAAATGAATGAATAAGTAATAAATTAGTAAAGTGAATAAATTAGTGACAAAATGTAGAAGTGAATAATTAGTTATTATTGGTTTATTGCATGAATAAATAACTGATTAGAGAGGCATATAAAGACGTTGATTTGTTACAAACCGTCAAGAAATAAAAGCTGATGAGAAAAATTGCGAGAAAAACTTACAAGAACTTTTCGATATCACAACTTCGAATGTCTCAATTAAGCTTTCCACATTTTTTAGTGTTTATATTGGTTGTTCTTTTATTTATTTTATCTTAAGTGTTATTAAACATTCATTGGAACTTATTTAAAGTTTGGCGCAGAGGAATTCTATTTTTGGGGAATTTAAGACAAAAAGGTGTTTTAAAGTTAAAATTTTGTAAAAGTAATAAGAGAACTTGATTAAATACAAATTTGAATGGATGCAAATTTGTTTAATATCAATTACTTAATCTTAAGCCTAACCTTAATGTTTAATAATACTTTAGGTTAATCATAAGCTTAACCCATAAGTATTATTGACATTCATTATTGACAAGAAATTCTGTTTTTGTTCCCTCAGCCAAAATGGAGTTTTAAAACTAAACATTTTGTAAAACTGCAAAGAAAAACTTGATTAAATATAAATTTGATTAATATGTATTACTTAATCTTAAGTCTAACCCTTACACAAATGAAAAATTGCTTTCATTTTCACTTAACACAATTACACTAAACTACTAAAACTAACAAAGAGAGGAGGAAAAAAGCACTCTCATATCAAATGTTAGCAACAACAAATACTCTTCTTAAAATCCAGGAAGTCTTATTTTCTTTTCTTATTATACAATAAGCAAATATTGTCAGACTGAGGACTGAAATTCTGGAAGAATGTACCAGAAAAAAAAGTTTCAGAGAAAACATCACACTGTTTTAAGAGACATTTCTCTATCAGATAGAGGACATTAAAAATGTTAAAAGACTGTGTTGCTGGCGCCAGTGTTGTTTATTCAGGCATTGAAGTCGAAATCGCTTCGTTCGATATCTCAATAGCCGACAAAAAGTGAAAAAGACGAATAAAGTATGAATGCATTATATTATGCTCTTCTGCAATATTTCTGCATGGTTGAAACTTCAAACGATATGGTTACGTTGACCCCTGGTATTGAAGTCCCTTTCCAAAAGGTTGCAGAATATATTGAAAGTAAACTACACATCCTATTCGGTATTTTTATTTATTTGAAATAAAAGTTTCATATGGGTTCTAAGCTGGAAGGATAAAGTGAGAGGCATTATTTGTCGTGTTATTTGTATGATTTACTAGTCTTTTTACTGCTGAATATTTTCAATTTCAAATAATTGAAAAGTTTTATTAATCTATGAAACAAAATTGCAGCAGTTGTGACAATGTTAGTTCTTTAATTGTTGGTAAATGAGAAAATCTCATTCCCTCTCCTAATAGTTGAAATAACGGACAATAAAATATTACGAAGTTTCAAATTGTAATTAGATTTCTACTTGAAAATAAAGACACTAAGTGAAAAAAAAACTAGAAAAAAGCACAAGAACGAGATTTGAGAAAATAAATAAATGAAATAAAATAAAATTTTGTTCAGTAAAATTTAAAATGTATGGATTATTAATAAGACAGAACTCTTTGTAATTTTTAAATTTATTAAAATAATACTTACATTCTTCTTTTAAAGAAAAAAAAACTTCAAGTACGATTCTATTTTTAGAAACATTTAATAAATATATATAAAGAGGTAATTTTTGGATGATACAATAATGTTAGTTCTTTAACTATTCGTAAATAAAAACTTTCCTTCTCTCTTCAAATTGTTAAAATAACGGACGAAAAAGTGTTTCAAATTGTAACCAGATTTCTACTTAAAAAAGAAACTAAGAGAAAAAAAAAATTAGCAAAAAGCACAAGAATAAGATTTTACACAATAAATAATTAAATAAAATAAAATAAAATTTGTTTCAATAAAATTTAAAATACATGAATCATTACTGGAATGGAATTCCTTATAATTTTTAACTTTATTTGAATAATATTCACATTCGACCTTCATTGAAAAGGAACTTCAAGTATTTGACTTTTAGAAACATTTGAAACATTAAATAAATATATGGAAAGAGATACTTTTTTGCGAATGCAATAATGTTATTGCTTAAAATATTGGAAAATAAAAACGCTTATCCTCTCTTCAAATAGTTAAAGTAACGGACAAAAAAGTATTTCCAAGTTTCAAATTGTAATCAGATTTCTACATAAAAGAGAAACTAAGAAAAGCAACAAGCAAAATGCACAAGAATCAGATTTTACGAAAAAAAAAACTACATTTTAGTTCAACAACATTTAAAATGTACTGATTATTAGTGGAACAGAATTCTTTATAATTTTTAAGTTTATAAAAATAATATTTTTGTACTTAAAAACAATAAGAACTAGTATTTAATTTCAGAAACTTTTGAAACATTTAATGAATATGTATAAAGAAGTAATTTTTGGCAGGTATTTACTGACTTGGTGATACATAAAATGGGTATAAATTTGAGTTTTTAGTTTCTTAAAAGTCTTAAATAATGCTGCTAATTTTTAAATGATTACACATTTGGATTTTATAAGGACATTTTACCTTCTAATTTAATGTATTAAATCGAACTATAATGTAAAATTTGACCTAATTAGTTTAAAGCTGTAAATTACCTTATTCAAAATAATTAACCCATTCAATTTAAATTTGTAAATCAAAGTACTTAATAAAAATTAACACATTCAGTTTAAAGCTTAGAAATTAACCTATTCAATTTAAAATTATAAATCAAATTAGTTTACTAGTTTTCAAATTAAAGTTTTATAAATCAAGCTATTCAAGAGAACTTAACATATAAATTTAGAAATCAAACTATGATGTGGAAAGTTTGGTGTTTATAAGTATAAGGTAATGATTACATTTTAAATAAGTTGTATTTATTTTTATTGTTTAATTGGAAAAAAAATAATCGTTACGAGTAATTTTAGTTCAGTAATGACAGCGTTTCCCCAAATAAAATCAATCTCATTAAAGCCAATCACCTTGCTTCAAAATACTGAAATCAAAAGGGAAAAATAAAATAAAGAGATGTTTTACTCCCCCCCCACCCGAAAAAAAAGAAAGGATTTAAAAACTTTTGATTAATTGGAACTACTTTACTTACATTTGTTTATTAATAAGCTTGTCATTGTTAGTTTTGATAAAAGAAACAAAAACCTTTTGAAGCGAAATTGCAATAAACATTAGCTTTATACAAATCATACCAATAGAAATATATTCATTTATATATTTGATGGCTAGTTATTGAATCATAAATAAGCATTATTTAAATATAAACTGCATTTTTCCAAAAGTTTTCAATGATTTAAGTTAAATTTGAAACTTTTTAAGAAGGTCAAACTTTATACAGAAATAAAAATTCACATTGAAATGCTTGAAAATTTTTGCATACAAAACTATGCAAAACTCATAAAAGTTTATTTCGCTGTCTGATAAATCTAAAAACAGATTTATAAAGTTGGGGTGAAATGGAGCAGAACAGAAAATGACTAAAGACAGATTTGATTTCTAGTTTTTCTTTAAATCTCATAATGTCCAAAACTTTTCGGCGCCTTTAAAATTCCTTTCTTTTGTGTGTCTCATTTCATTGTCAAGACATTCGTCATTTCGGATTGTTTATCAATATAATGCATTCATTATATCGATTATTTTTATTTGTTTTTATCACTACTGATAAATGATGGTAATTAAAATCTCATTTAAATTTCACTAATTTCATTTTTAATTACAGTATCTCACTGTTGAGAAGAAAAAAAACTAATACAGAAAACAGAAAAATATAAAGTATACAAGTTGTTCCACAACTAACCTTCTTAATATACATTTTTAAAATTTTTAACAAAAAGGAAGATTGAAAAAATATCCCCATTAGGGATCTTTAATTCGTATTCGAGCGAGTAAAATTTGTATGATTACCGAGGAACACTAAAATTAATTAGATTGTCCGATGAAACTAGGAGGGGCTTCTAAACTGTGAATAATTTTCGTTCTAGTTCTAGTTCACCTACGTCGCACTCGAGCTGCACAATGGGCTATTGGCGACCGTCTGGGAAACATCCTTGAGAATGATCCGAAGACATGCTATCACAACTTTTATCCTCTGCAGAGAGGATGGCATCCCGCTAGATTGGTGGCCGACGACCTACTCACGAAGTCGAAAAGCACTTTACGGTAGAACAGTTTAACGAGGACCAATACAGCCCACC
Source organism: Parasteatoda tepidariorum (assembly GCF_043381705.1). NCBI lineage: Eukaryota > Metazoa > Arthropoda > Arachnida > Araneae > Theridiidae > Parasteatoda > Parasteatoda tepidariorum. The sequence continues at coordinate 62,479,199 of NC_092206.1, read as the reverse complement.
CACCCTCGGACCCTACGCGGATTGATCCAAGTGGTCATCCACCCGCACGCTGACAGCAGCCAGTGATGCTTGACATCGGTGATCTTCTGGGAAACGCGTCTTAATGATCAGTCCACTTCGGGATGAATAATTTTCGTGTATTTGAATACCAAAAATGGTGGCAACTCTAAGTGTTCTATTGCACCAAAACCAAGAATAGTTCCTGGTGTAGAATGTTCTCTTATGCCACTTATTGTAAAGTAGCCGCCACTCTGTTTGTAATTCAGTAACACTATAATTTAATATCACAGCAAGATATGATGCACACATACGAGTCAGTAAATTTATTTTTACGATACAATATAAGAGAAAATCATAAATTTAAGATACATGCAAACAATATTTCTTAAAATAAGATTAGTTTGTCCTTCGAGCATACACATGGCACAGACAGAATTTCAATATGAATTTGAACAAATTCGACGTGAATAGAAGTAAAATATTACAAATTTATTTTATGCAATTGAAAGATTTTTTAAATCTTATGAATATATAAATATCATTATTATACAAATAAAAAAGATGCATGCACTTTATTAAAGTTTATATTACAGTTTTGTTCAATCAATGCGACAAGAAAATTGAAATTATTTGGTAAATCACTATTTTTTTTTAACTCAGCAGTAAGAAGAAACTTTACTGTTTAATAAGAAAGGAAACTTATTTGATATTAGATTAGCTATGACAAGTTTGTCAATTCAACTCGTCATTGGGAACTCACATTTCACGCAAACAAACCGCCATCGTGGCCGCCATATTGTCACTATCTTGAAATTGCGCAATTATTTGCTTTTAAGATCCTAATACTTGCCGTGTCTTTGCCCAAAAGTATTTGTTGTGCGGTTAAAACATGCCGTACCATAATTACACACTAGAGTTCAGATAAACTGTTTAAATATTTCATTATTAAATAATTACAACAAATTTACGGAGTTTTGGAAACACAACTTCTTCACTAACGTACTGTAGATTGGTGTAAGCTGTATCAATTGTTGGTGTTAAGATTTAACCCTTTGAAGTGTGTAAAAGAACACTCCATTCGGTATTAACTTGAAATAAAGTTATCATTCACCCAAATTTTAGAATATATCAAAACCAAATTTGGTTAGGTGTAAAAAAACTTCGTGTATCTGAACATCAAAAATGGGTGTAACTACCTTACACCAAAATAGTGTTCTACTAAGTATCCCAAGTATGTTCCTGGTGCTGTGAAACACCTAGGATATTTTTATACAGTATTTAGGGTAAAGTAGCCACCAACCACCCTGTTTGTAACTTAGTAACACTAACACTTATAATTACAGATACACATAAAATAATTTATAAAGTTATTTTTACGAGACAATTCTGTAAAAATTATTAATTTAGGTTGTATACGTACACTAATTCTTAAAATAAAATGAGGTTGTAATTCAAACATCGCGTAGCTGAGAGAATATTAAGGCTAAAATTGAACTAGTCTTAGCAGAGCAGGAGCAGATAGGTAGGTAGGTATTTCATATACGTCGCACTAGAGCTGCACAATGGGCTATTGGCGACGGTCTGGGAATAATCCCTGAAGATGATCAGAAGACATGCCATCACAATTTTGATCCTCTGCAGAGGGGGTGGCTCCCCTACTTTGGTAGCTCGACGACCTGCACGCGAAGTCGTGCAAAATCCTCTGTCCTCGAGGATTACTTTACTTTACAGTAGAACAGTTTAGCGAAGACCGATACCTCTCACCCTCCGTTCCAACGCAGGCTGATAAAAGTGGTCACCCACCCGTTTACTGACAGCAGCCAATCATGCTAGACTTTGGTGTTTTACTGGGGACCGTGTCTTTACGATCAGTCCACTGAGGGGCAGGAGCAGATAGAAATTATACATTAAAAAATTATTTAATATATTTTCCAGAGATTTGAAAATTAAAATATAAATATCCTTATTACGCAACTAAAAGTATACATACATATTTTTAACGATGAACTAAATTTTCTGCAGATGAAAAGCAAGATTGAAGACAACCGCGAACAATCACCAACTCATTATCAATTGTAAACAATATTACAGACGAAATTAAAGCGTGGTAAAATTGCAGTTTTCGGAAGCTAAACTATTTAACGTGTGGTGTAAAGTGAAGTGTTTGCATTTTCGTGATTTCATGGAATCTTTAAGTTGTATATGACAGCTCGCTTTGGTTTCAACTTGAAAAGGAAAGTGTTTCTTCCAAAGTTTTTAACTTTGCTCGACATCGAATTCGGAGATATCACACTTTTTACAGTGTATTTTCATATCTGTGAGATTGAAAACACCGAACAAATTTCGGTGTTTTCAGCCCCGCCTACTTCACTAGAGCTTTGTAATGTTTCGATAGCATTTTTTCCTTGTTAAAATATTAACTTACGGCTCGCAATGTGTATACATTTTTTTCAGAGATATTAAAAATCTAAATTAAGAGCGGTCCTTATGGAAAACAAGTATATGCGGGTGTTCAAAGTTTTGTCTGACTAATTCAAAGAGGTGGTAAAAAGTATCAAGAAGATAAAAACATGCTATAGAACATGGAATCGTAAACTACATTGAGAGTGTAAAAATCCCTAAAAACGCAGTCAGGTTCTAAATCTAGAGGACACTAAAGTTGAAAGTTTGATAATGCTTGTCGAAGCGTACGTTGTCATCGCAACAACAGACAGCATAACGAACATTTTTGAGCTCATTCGGGAATCCTTTTTACGTCTTTGTGGACCTTGTTATTAAGTCAGCAAGAACCGCTTTGAACAACTACTTAATAATAAATGAAATATGATTTTTGTAGTTGGCAAATTCGTAATATCATTTGTTGTTGTTTGAAAAAGCGAGATCAAATGGGTTTTTCCCAATTTTCATCATCATAGCTTAGTTGGGGATTCCATCTCTAATTTTGCTGCCTATTTCTTAAGAGTATTGATTGGATACTTTTAACAAAAATATCTCATCTAATTTTACTTCTAGTGTAAGCCCCTAGATAATAATTCGAATCAGTTTAACGTACTTAAGAAAATATTAATTTGATGATACATTTTATTTTATTAAAAAGAGCGTTTAAAATCACAAATTCATTCATTAAAATTTACACGCGTTTCGATGTCACAATGCCGATGTCACAATCTTCATTTTAACCAATTAATGAAAGTGTGTCAATGTGATGCCGAAACACAAATAAGTTTTAATAAAAAATGTTACTATTTGAGATTTTTAACCTTGTTTTTAATGAAATTTAATTTAAAACAAAATTGAAAATACGTAGGCATATATATGTATATATATTAAAAAATTTTCTGTGAAACACTAGCCAGCTAGTTGCATTTACGGTCGCTTTTATGTATTTGGTACATTTATCTTTCATAATACCTTAAAGCATGGTATTAAAGCAATTTATTCGGTTAAATTTACTTTCTAGTTTTGTATTTATGCATTTTTTGTATGTTTTTATGTTTTTAAGCTCAACTTCCTCGTTTAAGTTTCGTCAGCTTTTTATAAGCACTGGCTTTGTTTTTCCTATTTAAGACTGTTTTATAATCTCTGATGTCTGTAATTTATTTTTTGGCAAGGATTTTAAAACTACATATCATAATAAAGGTGAGGATTGCCAATAAGGGTGACTTAAGATTTAATTATTTGAAGTAGATGAACCCATCTATTAATGTATATACGTTGATTTAAATTACCGCTTTCCAATTATCAGGAAATTCGGAAAAATTCTGAATTTCAATTCATTTATCGTAAGATATTTTTTTAAATTGTTCACAATTCACTTGCATTTCTTAGAGATGTATTAATGGCTTCTGCATATCACTTTTTCATACTATTTCCTTTAATTATGAATATAAAAATGGCAGCAATAATTTTAAAAAACAAAACTCATTTGCATATTTCTTGAAGCTTACTTTATTTACAGGAAACATTTTACATATCATGATAGCGATAATTAATATCACAAGAGAAATATGTTGTTTTGAAATTTTCTGAAATTTTTATTAATTCTTTCTGCACATCATCATTTAAAAATTGCTTTAATTTCAGAATATTTCCTTTAATTATAAATATAAAAATGACAACAATAATTTTAAAAAATGAAACTCATTTGCTTAGTTCTTGAAGCTTACTTTACTTAAAGGAAAAATGTTAAGTATCACGATAGCGACGATTAATAACACAAGAGAAATATGTTATTTAGAAATTTACATTCATTGTACTTTTTTTACGAAAATACAATCATCAATGGAATTATATAAATGGAGAAGTATTAGTAGCTTACGAGCTTACATTCAAAAGGATACTTTGTTCAGAATGATGTTCAGATAATCTTACATTTACCAAATTTTTTGGCCTGAAGCCATTAAAAATATCCAAAATAGAGAAAAACTCTTACTTTAAAGTGACGTAAAGTATTTATTAAACAGATGTAATTTCACATAAGAAATTTTGCTTAGAAGTTGGAGAATTTATTAATAGGAGAAGCTAGAGACTGTATTTCCTTTTCTCTACAATTCATTAATAAATTGTTGCATAAGTAGTTAGCTCTTCCAATTCTTAAATTTTCATTGTTATTTTCTATACTTTCCATTTTTTCTTTGATCTATTGATAAATAGGCTTAATAGTCACGTATGTATTACTTGTATGATTTACATATTTACAATGAAGAGTTTTTTTTTTTACAGTAAAATGTTATGAATGAATAAAAAATGCTAACGTTTTTTCCAGTTATAACTGACGTGTCTAAAAAATTATGAGTTGAATTCAGTCATGTATCCTTTTAAAATAAAAAAGATTGTTTAAGTATTCAAAAAAAATTACCTGCATCGCTTTAATTTAGTTCGTGGTATAGTATTTTATAAATTTTTAAGACGATAAGGAACATTCACAAATTTTTCTCAGAAATTATCGAAGGATTTTTTATTAGCTCCTAAATTATTAAAAATTTCCAAACAAATCCTGAATGAAAAACAAATTTAGAGTGCTAGCTGTGTTTATTATAATACTATTAAACAAATGAGTTATGAATGACTAACAAAGCAATACTTGAAATGCTAGCTCTACATACGGTGTGGCAACTAAATAATAGGACTGATTTTTGTTTGACTTTTTTTCACATTATTGAAGGTGTAGGTAACCATACTTTCCTTATATTACTACTTTTTGGATCACAAGATGAGAATAGTTTGCCGGCAACGTCTGTCCGAATAGAAGCTAGACAAATGCAATCCAAATGGAAATATTCCAACCGAGTAGGTACTTAAGTAGTCACTCTGTTTCGTTATATCTTTCAATGAGTCCATTTAAATTTTGAGATGAGTTTAGTAGGACATCTTTCAAAACATAGGAAACGTTATAAAAAGACTTCACGGATCTTTACCGAGATTGTTAAATAGAACTAAGATAGAATCATGAGAACATGGTGTATATTGATTCAATAACGATGCGGACCGGATGGATGGAGAATCAGTTTTAAGAATAAACAGTTTTCAAGTTAAAAAATCAGTCGGGAAAAATGCGCCAAACACATTCAATTCAGGAGTTTCATAGAAACAATTAATAAATGTTTTATAAAAAAAAATCGAATTTTGCATCAACGTTTGATAAGATAGGATCATATATTTAAAAAGAAATTTTGTTATCTCTACGGAACGAGTTTCGCATTACACTTGGTAAAACTACTGAAAAAAGATGAGAAATATTGCAATTATGTTTCATAAATTTTTCATCACGACAAATAGTGGAACAAAAATATCATGAAAAGCGAGGTACCGATTAACAAAGTCCATATAGAATAATCATGGCCAAAAAATCAATTCATATCACTAATATAAGAAAGTCAGAGAATAAAATTATGCAGTGCTGATAAACTTCCCTCAGTTACATGAAATAACACTGAGGAACTCTTTTTTTTTTTTAGTTTTCTCTTGCATAATTTTTTTTACAGATCTCGAATGCTTTCGCATAACTGATTTCACATCTGCAATCGATTTCTCTTACCAAGCTACAGTTTTTTTAAAATGAGATTTTCAGTCTATTTTTTTTGTCGAAATTCCTAACTTTAAAAGCGTCATATATAACAAACTTGTGAGGGAGTTGGGGCACATCATCATGACTAAAGTTTGATATGAATCTGTCCCTGGAAATGTCATCATACGCCACTAGGGGAGCTTCTCCTTTTATGGACTGTTTCTTCGTGTGCTTCTGAACATGTCATAAAAGGAAGCACCCCGAGTCGCTTTCGACCACATTTTGGGGCATGAGTTCTTATGCAGTTTTAATCATGATGATGTGACCTAACCTCCGACCCTCTGTTATATATAAAGTTTTTAAACCTGCACACATAAAAAATCTGGGATAAAAATGTTAATTTAAAAAAATTGGAGCTTTAGGAGCAAAATTTAGATTTGAAATCCCCAGTCTCGAATTGGGTAAGTTCAAGTATTTGTGTAAATCCAACCGAAAAATTGTTCCCCAGTGCAATTAATAGAGTTTGTCATCAGCATTTGTAAGAAATAAAAAATGTGAAATTTCGTTATTTCTATGAAACGAGTTTCGGCTTAAAGTTTGGTAAAACTACTGCAAAATTTTAGAAATTTTCAGCATGAAAATTATCAAAATTAATCGTGGTATTTATTAATAAAATAAAAGAAGGATTAACTATAGGCAGTGAGTCAGCTCAGATATTGCAAATGAAAAATTCAGGGACAAAAATTAAACAATGATGATGAACTATTCCCAAAACAAGTATTTTCATTAAGGCCATTTCTTGAACTTTCTCAATCTTGACAGTTGACGTCATGAAAGAAAGCGACACAACTGAAGAAAAATGTATAACTTAATAGTTTCTTGCATTGTTTTCAGTATTTCAAGTCCCAATCTAGTGTAGTTGGGATATGAGAAGATAACATCAAGAAGGTAATTTACTTCATCGGGTAATTGCTATTAAAATTTTGAATAATTGTTACTTAAATCAGTCCTGTTTTCCTTTACCGCCACGCCATCGAAACTAATAAAATACTACAGAATAATGTTCAAAATATAAAAAAATGACTTCTTTCACTTGCATATTCAGTCCTCTCAGATTTTTATTTTTTATTTTATAACCGTCGTTGAACAGCCGACCCAGTTTTATGGATTAACAACTACTAATGTTCAACTCCGTAGCCTTGTAATTTTGAACTCCATCGAGAAGACAAGGGAGCTCCTGGACCGAGTATTGGGAGAAATTTGCTTTTGTGGAGGACTTTTTGATGGAGCTAACCCGCATTTGTGTTATATGGAGAGGAAGATCCACGAGAACTTCCCATGGTTAGCCTGACGACAAGGGAACTCTAACCCATGACCCGTCTACCGCTGAGGATATTTCACGTCAGCACTGTGATGGGTGCAAGCCGGATGCGGAATTCGTATCGACTGGTATTCGAACCCGGATCACCTCTTTGGAAAAAGGGGTGCTCCATTCCCTGAGCCCTCGCGGCTCAATTCTCTCAGATTGAAAAAAAAAAACATTACACAGTGCTTTCCATACATACTACTGAGAGCAACTGGCATCAAAAACTTTTGAACATTATTCAATTTGTCAGCATAGGAAATTATACAATTCACAATCTTTTGATAGCACAAAATTTTATTTCAAACACAGTTTACTCATTTCTCAAAATTTATTTCTCTGTTAAAAAATCCATTCATACTTTTTCATTTGTGAACCAAAATTATTACATTATCTGTAATAGTTGAGATTTCATGATCACTCTGTTATCATATCTGAAATAGTATCTACTTTCTGTCTATTAAAGCTATATTAAATGATTTTCCGTATAAAAGCGTTTGCACTAATACATAAAATAATTCAGTTGCTATTCTAATATTTTTTTTCTTACAAAATAAATTTATATCAGATGTCCGAAAGATAACCGACAATATGAAAAATTGATTAAAGAAAAATAAAAAGAAGTTGAATTGCACGGTTTTCTACATTATGTTTAGGAAATTAGATTATTTATTCTCAACAAACTTTAAATTTAGTTACAATATTTACCAACAGATTGCGCTGTTAGTTCGAAAAAATATAAGACAATGTTTTCTGCTACACTGTCTATTACTCCTTCTGATATTTTTGTCTTCAGACTAAAACATATAGTTGTTGGAAATGGTGATTATTTTCACGATATTTTATGGCCAAGAGTCCCATCTGTTGATGAACTTCTGTGAGTAATTTTGAAATATGGTAAGAATAAATTATCTGGTTTCTTACGAGGAACGCAGCAATCATGAATTTTCATATCCTTTTATTTTTCTTTAATTATTTTTCTTTTCAATGTATCGATCATTTTTTGGAAATCGACATTTTTTCTAGTTTTTCAATATAATAGACACATACATTATTCAGATTGTGCGCTTACACGTGATTAATCACTGTACAAAAACGGCAATATATTTGCAATCATGAATTTACAATCATTATGAGGCTAAACATTTATTGGAATAAACCGTATAAATTCATAATAAATAGTAAAACCTAAAAAATATTTTTTTTTCATTTGATGTAGCAAACTTTAATGAATGCCAAAAGTTATCAGTAGTGCCAAAAAGCATTTTCCACTTAAAACAGCATGTTTAAATATAATAGAGTTGGAAGTATTTATTTTGTATGCAATTTCATAAAAACTATTAATGAAATTTTTTTTACGTTAAGCAAATAAAAACTTAACATTTTTTTTCCGCGCTTGTAAAAAGTTATCTAAGTTAACATTGATGCTATGAGGCTATTGGCAGAGAACACTGAAGCAATCATTATCGTCAAATTTCCATCGTCATTTCCAGTTACGTTCTCTCCTCAGCGGCTGGCTGGCTTCTCACAAATAGCTAAAGCATGCTTTGATGCAGGCTATTTGCATATGAAGCGTACATTCATTGACAAGTAGAATTTTATTTGACAATCTGAAAAAGAAAAGTCAACATTCACTAAAATTTAATATAAAATAATTTTTTTTTCTGTTGATAAAGTAATTCACAAATCACAATTAGACACCTAAATCAGTACTCATAATGTGAACTGGGCACCTGCCGCTGGAAAAGAAGTGAAGTGATTATGCTTAAACCATTTTAAATTAGATTTAATTAAATTCCTGTAAGCGGCATCACGCGTGTGTGTCAAACCTGATTGGTTTCTGAATCGGCAAATGCCACGATGAAATCGCTTGCAGATATCCAATTGGATACGTTCAAGTGACACAGTTTGGGTATCTCGATCCTGATTGGTTGTTGAAACGTGGCATTTGTTTACGTTATAAACTGTTCTTTTCATTCTATTTTGAGAAAGCCAAGCTCATCAAGTACCAATTCGCTTAGGTGACACATTCTGAATTCTTTCTCTAAGATTATTTCTCAAAGATTTAAATTCTTTCCCTACATATTTCTACATATTTATACAGAGACTTTACAGAAAGACAGGCATGAAGCCATGTGGAACATAAACTATCTAATTACGCATTGAAGTTGCCAGGTACACTAAACAAAAATATATCACGGTTATAATAAAATACATAAACAAATAATGAATCTAAGTTAAATAAAAGAAGTAGACGAGAAAGAATTATATTTCAACTAATTCGATGTTCGTTAACTAACATTCTAACCTAAATAGAGAGACCTAGCTCTACTTTAATACGCCATTTTGCTGTTACAGACTAGCTTATGCAGACGTCATGGGTCATATGGGTGGGGGTATGGGAGGTCTTCTTCTTGAAGTGGAAGTACTCAATTGCGACAAAATAATATTTTGTTGAAACAATGCAACAACAGTACCATTTCTGATATTATTAAGAATTTACTTAAATGTAGGTAAAATACAATTTCGAACTTTGATTTAGTGAAAGAAGTAGACTTTAACGGGTATACTTCGCTTCAATAAATTATAAATAGCTAATATATTTGTTAGATATAACTATAATACATTCCTATTATTATAATTCTTAACCTATTCACAGTACAGTGTTGTTTCAGGACGAATTTAAGTTTTGTTATAACTGTTCGAATGTAAAATAATAACTAATATGTAACAGGGTATAATTCTTCCCTTTTTTTTTTGTTTTGTTTACATGTGCAAATCTGCATGTAAATAGTAAAACCATTGAAAATAGTTGAGAAGAGACCAAATATTATATTTTAAATTACACTAATTATTATTTTTTGTTGATAAAATAAGAAAACTCTTTAAATATTTTATATATAATATCTATTTAAAAATGTTTATATTTTCAGATTTCACTCTTAACGGCTGAAATTAAAATTTTAAAATACTTTAAAATATTAAGATAAAGTATTTTGAATAATACTGTCAAATTTGCTTTATACAGCCTAGATTTAAATAAATGTAGAACGAAACTAAACTATCTTTTAAAATGCCGCATTCAACCCAAGCCCCTAAAAACTGTCTGCCAGTCGTTATCTACATCACGTGACTCATAAATAAAATGCGTGGGTGTGAGCTTTATAACATGCATTTGCTTGGATTTTCTTCATAATCATCTAAGATCGTAAACAGAAACGAATCTCATCCTTAGATGGTGATTCTTCTTTGAATAATCCCTCCAGTTAAGACTCTTTCCTTCAAAAAAATAAGGTAAGCAATGACCTTTAAATTTAAACTATCCTTTGACATTTAAAAATTTTTTACTGCTATATTTCATAATTCTGCCACAAAAGTTTACAGAAATTTGATATTTAAATTTTTTTATATTGTGTTTCGGTAAAGTATATGCTATACTAACATTAGAAATGAGTAAAAACAGGCGTAGACAAGATTTAAATTTCATTTTTTAATTAAAGCACAATTTTCATCATCAAATTTTCATTATATTATAAAATTAATAAATTATGTAAAAAAAAATTAGTTATGAACACATTGCAAAAAATTGCGGCAGCAAAATATTTTAGTTGAAAGGATTCAATAAGGAGATGATGTAGACTAACGGTTTGACTACTAATGATTACTAGTAAATTATCGAAATACTTAAATATACGTACAATGTCTCAAAATCTTTCATCAACTCGTTTTGCTATATGATGTTCATACGAGTATTTATGATGAGTATTTTATCTGTGTCATCTTATTATGATGAGTATTTTATTAAAAATTTTATCTGCGAGTATTCAATTCTTTTTAATTCGTAATTTTAAATTTAAGCAAAATTTGAGTTTGAATTCCAAAAAGTACGGAAATCTTTCAAATTATGCTTTATATAAGTAATTTCTTTTTCTTTAATCATTGTTAATCGCCTTCATATCTTAAAAAGGGTGTTAGAATTCCAGTAGAATTTTTGAAATATTCCAAAAGGCAGATCTAACATGTTTTTTTTAATCTTATTTTTACGTGATAACAGACAAAAAACGATATTTGAAATTACTTGAATATACAAAGTAACGTTTTTACTCCAGAGAATGCCTGAAATGTCCCTCAATGACATATAATTTTTTTTATTTTAATATTAAATAGAAACAGTCTAATTTTCTGAGATAAATATTTTGAAATTGAAATAAAATATCTAAAATCTTATGAATTGCTTTTGTTTTTTACTCTTTATTTTCAAACTATTTTAGTTTGAAATTATTAGGAAGTATTCAACCTTTTCTTAAACCTTTTTTGCCATTTATTTTTTAAATATTGCATAAAACGAGATAAATGAAACAAACTTAAACTGTATTTTGCACACACTATTTTCATGATAGGATTAGTTAAATCGTGTAACATTCTCTTAAAATTTTAAAATTATTTAATTATTGTAATTACTTAAATTTGCTTATTTGTTCGTACTAATTACTGAAATTCTTAAAGTTTTTACACATTTTAAAAGTGTTATGTTGTTCTTCGAAAGTTGTGTCTTAAAGATAACATAATGCTTTGAAGCGCGTAATAAACAGTTTTTATCATAGTTGTTGTGAATTAACAACATATTAAGTTTTGTGCATCTCTAATGAACTTCCTCCATGGTTTTTATAAAAATAACCAAGGGTATAAGACATAATAAGTAATATAATAATAAACTGCAGTTTTCAGAAGAAAAAAAATTCTAACTTAGTTTTTTGGAATTTTTAAAATAATTACCATATAATATTGTGCTTAGGTTCTTAAAATTTGCAAAAATTGAGAATTATTAATTTATTTCAATGAATTTTGAGTAAGGAAAAAAATATTGCCACATTGGCATTTTTTTAAATGTACAAAATATTTGTCTGTATCTAAGGCTAATCACTTCTTCTCTGTAAAATAATAAATACAGTTTTGTTCCAAATTTAAGATACTCCAGCTAAGCCATTTTTTGATTCATTTCTTTTTCTATTTTGCTTCCTTTCTGTCACTTTTTTTTAGAAAGAGCTTCAAAAATAGCCTTAAAGGGTAGTGAGGAAAAAGAGTTGATTATATTAATTACGTACCATTACATGTTTTTAACAGCCACACCGGCACTCAGTAACTAAAGGATATTGAACTTTCAGCCAATTGCAATTTTTCTTCATTTCCCAATTCTGACAATGCCACCGTAGGAGAACTTTATTGACAGACTTGTAAGGCTTACATATCATTCCTTTGGGAAAAGAACATGTAGGACGAGACGCACAAGAATTCTCTAAGAACCATCTTGGCCAAAATCGAGGACCCAAATCTCGCCACTTTTGCAATAAGGGGCAATGGCTTTGTAACCAAATCAAGTCTCGAAATCTAGAAGGAGAAAAAAAATGCAAAAGAATACTAGCAGTTTCTATTTTTTATTTTCATTTTGTGTGAAAAAGTTTCTAAAAAACAGATAGAAGTCCTTTTACGGATTTTATTGCATCGAATCACACTTACAATTTTTATTTAATATTCCAGTAGGACCGTAAGCATAAGAGATACGCTAGAGAAGAAATTCGTTTTGTATTTTTAACCCAGATGGAGCTGGAAAAACCGTCTCTTGCCTACTTCTCCACCCATCTTCCATCAATCGTCGTTTGAAGTTTGCGGAGTTAACTAGACTTAATATGCACTACTATATTTACTTTAATTTTAATTATACGATAAAAAAATTATGAACTTTTTTAATCTAAATTTCAATTATATATTGTTTTACCGCTATATTACTGCTATATTGCATTTCCAATTTAATCATGCAAATGTCAGTCATTCTGTTCATTTTGCATTGAAAATTTTTAAGCAAATATTTGTGACTGTAACGATTCTTGTTAGAATTTGATTCAAGAATGTTACCTTTTCTTTCTAAAGTAAATGATTCTTATATTTATTGCAATTATTAACCATAAACTAATTATCATTTAGCATTTGCACTCTTAAAAATTCCTTTGATAAAAGGGTACATAGAAAATCTATTGGAGTATCTAGGAAAGGGTATCGAGGGAATAAGGGTTTTTATAATTTTTTAAGTTGATATCAAGTAGCATGTTTGCATAAAGACTCAAATCTACCAATTAAAAATTAAATAAAAATAATTAATTTTGTTTATGAAAAAATAATGTAATTAAAATACAAATTTTAAAAGGAAATGTTTTTTTACAGAACAAAACCCATTCCCCTCTTGCTCCTTCGCTCCATTATTTTTAATATCTCTGAAAAAAATCTACTCTACAAACTCTTGTATCCTCCTTATGATTTACAAAATACATTCGAAAATATTCAACAAAAATAATTCGTACGTTATCGATAATTTCATGTAAATAATCATGAAATTATAAATAAAGTTATTGGAAGTATTTCACAATATTTTTTAATCAATTTTATTTAAAAAACATTTTGTTGTTTCAATTTTTTAATAATCGTGTTAATAATTTAAATTCAAATGTGAGCCTTTCATTAACATTATACTCATCTACAACATCTCTAAACAAAATGCAGTTAGTCTTTTAAATCTTAATTTGATTTTAAAAAATTAATTCGAATATTTATTATCAATTAATAGTTATCAAATATAAAGTGTTTATAGTAATTTTTTCAGCAAATACCACATAAATACGATACCCTGCTTTACATATAAATTCTCAAAATTCATATTAACTTTCACATTTTACTACTGAATTACGGAAAGTTTTTTTTGATTTTTTTTTACGCATTAGATGTTTTGTTTTGTAAGTAACTATCACGTTTTGTTAGAATTATGTACAATTTTTTATTATTTTTTTCATCTGTGCTCTTACTTTGTTTAATATTATTTTAATTCTGTTTCACATTTCTTGAAAATTCCATTTTTTCTATTTAATGTAAAAATAAAATTTCTTAAAAAAAATTATTTTGAAGCCATTGAAGAAAGTTTAAAAGTTGAATTTTAAAATTTTGGCAGTTTACTTGCGTGTTAATCACTTATTAGACCTTCTGAATCTCCCATTGCTTTGTTCGATTAGTATTTTGGGAAAAATAGAGCAATGAAAAAGGGTAATTAAATTAATAAACCATTAATCTCACAGAAAAGCATCCAATGTATTTCTTGTGTGAAAAGTGTGTGTATTTAATGTTGTTTTTATTAAAGCCCATATTTTGAGATTTTAGGGAAAACTATTATATTCCCTCGCTACCTTTCCATCGCTTTTTATATCATTTTATTCCAAATATAAACATTAAAGAGTTTTTATTAAACGCTTTCTATCATTCATTTTGAACATTAAACTTTTCTTTCCGGAACTCATTAATTTTGTGGTATTTATGAAGAAAAAAAACGAAATGACAGTGGTAAAAAAAGCTTTTTTCCTCAATCGACGGAAGCTTTTAATATGTTATTAGGAAAAAAATCTACATGTGTCAAAACCATGCGATTTTTTTACCTAATCGATTTTCTGAAGTTTATTTGTCTGTACAAATAATATATATATAATAAGAATTGATAGACAGATAGGGCAGAATCGAAAGGCAATAGCTCTGTTAATGTTTTGTAAATAAATAAAGTAACATTCGAGCACTGTGGGAGAATCTTGAACCATAATATAGTTCAAATTTTCTACAACTTTAATATAGTGCTTAGTGGAACCAATCTTATTTATGAAATCATGGTATAAATTGGAACGAAAAAATGACTTAATTTAGCATCATTCTAAAGTTGAAGTCAATTTTCACCTTATTAGGGTTTAAAATACCGANACTCTTTGCCTTCGAGCACTGTGGGAGAATCTTGAACCATAATATAGTGCTTAGTGGAACCAATCTTATTTATGAAATCATGGTATAAATTAGAACGAAAAAATGACTTAATTTAGCATCATTCTAAAGTTGAAGTCAATTTTCACCTTATTAGGGTTTAAAATAACGATATTGTAATACAAAACTAAATAATTTTTCGTCGTTTTATTTTTAATTCGCCCTTTTATTTTTAGTTCACAGTTAGCTTTTGATTTTTTTCTGGTGCTAGATTATAAACTGGAATTTTTGTTTCGTAAAAATCAGCTTTCTAAATATAACCTTGAGATTGAATTTATTACTGCATTACATTTGATATTAATGTTAATAATTAAAAATTTAAAGAGAAACACCACAATAAATTTTTTTAAGTATCTTTGTTGGGTTAAATATTTCGTGTTGTCATCCTATGGGATCATGGAGGTTGTGTCTCTTAGTAACCAACAGCATGGTGATGGCACTAATATCAGCAATGCAAATCGAAATTAAACCTTTTCGTCTCAGACAAGTTGGTACCCGTCGATCTAAAGCTCGGAGGGCTCCATGCCACCAAAAAGTTTTGGTAAATTTGAATAACGTTTTCTTACGATAACTTTCTTATGTTTGCAGACTCGATTGATCCGACAATATTCATTCAATTGAATTAAAAACTTAACTGCACAAAATCTCAATAATGTATTTTTATTTGCAAATGGGATTATTTTTATTGAGTTGACAAGTTTTTGATTAATTAAATGAAAGTCAATTGTTTATAAAAGTTAGAATAAATGCCTTTTTTAAATTTTAAACACGTGTAGTTAACGTCCGAAAAGGAGAACTTTTCTCATATTTTTCTAGAGATAATTTACAACAGGAAAAAAAGTAATTATCTTGCTAGATTAATGATTAAAACAACAAATTTTCTGAACATAAATTGCAAGCACTGAGTTTGATGAAGATTATATTCCAATTAATAGGACAGATTATAAAAGTGATGATAGTTGTTATCTTAAGACATCAATATCAATTGAGCTATGCTCGCACTCTGTTTAAGGCACTAAGCTGTCATCCTAAAGGACTGGGATTCGATACTTCGGCTTAAAGCCTAAGTAGGCCTAAAGCCTACATAATTCCAGATTGATGGGTACCACCTTATCTAGGAAGAAAAGTTGCTTACTGGGCAATGCTGACCAAATTACTACAATCATGCCATTTTTCACGAAATAGTGAAGTCTTAACTTCGGTGACCCTTACACCCTATATACACGAGAACTAAAAAAATGCGTCTTAAAGCACTCTTCTGATGCTACAAGTCTGAAAAAGGCTTAAAAAGGTTTATCAACCTTGATGTAAAAAACCCCACCTTGCAAGGATTAGCGAAAAACAACCGCATCACGCAAAGAGCCAATCATCGCGTGCTTGAATTCCGGCCTGACTTCAGCCGGCAATATTTGCCTGAATGCAGGCTAAGAAAATCGAGGTAAAAAATCAGGTTTTCGTT
Organism: Parasteatoda tepidariorum; assembly: GCF_043381705.1. Classification (NCBI taxonomy): domain Eukaryota; kingdom Metazoa; phylum Arthropoda; class Arachnida; order Araneae; family Theridiidae; genus Parasteatoda; species Parasteatoda tepidariorum. The sequence goes on along the minus strand of NC_092206.1, from coordinate 62,462,525 downwards.
CGTCTTTTGACGTCATGAGTTTGATGTCGGGACTTGTGTAAATGTGGTATAATGGTCCTTAATGGGCTGTTGCTGAAATACTTTACTTCATTAAAAATAGTTGCCTTTATTGCTATATTTTGAGTAGTGTGATAATAACTCAATACTGACCTTCTTCTCATCTTGTTTCCCATTTTTAAACTAACTCTTTTGCCTTCTCCTAGTTTCATGGTGTGAAGATGCAACCGTTTGATATGACGGGGTGGAATGCCAACTGGTACCAAATGACCCGATCGGGTTTTCTTTATGCTCAATTTCACAGTTCCATTCGGATGTAGACGAGCAGCTGTTGGTTGTTGAGTACTCATGACTTCAGAATCGAATGAACTGCCAAGTATCCTCCGTAGATTGTAGACATCTAGATCACTAGGTTTTGGATCATAAAGATTTCCCTCCGGCTCAACAAGCCCTAATACAGGTAAGAGATCTGAAGCAGTAATTCTTCCTCCGAAACTGTTCGAAAATGGGAGGAAAGTAAATAGGAGACTGATGGTAATTGATTTCATGATCTGTAAAGGAGAAAAAAGAATTTATTGCCAAATATAAGCGTAGATTTTAAAACATTAAATACTCAAGCTAAACTTACTCTAACCCCAGTAAAGTGCTTAATTTTAGCTACTTTTCTGCTCAAATTGAACCACATTATTGTGTTATCAAATTTGAAAAGATTAACTTGAAAGGTTTTATAGTTCAATGATAACTTATAAGTTTACAGCACATTTTAGCGATATTACAGCATAGCTTGCACGCTGTGTTGAAATTTTCAACGCCACATTGTTCTTCTTAAAATTAGCTAATGTTTGAGAGCAGCTATTCAATTTTTAGCAAAATGTTCATTTTTTTGAAAAGCCTAAACCTAAGAAGCGTATGATCAAAACTACCAAAATGTAGTAAAATTTACTGCGTTTCTGGCTCTGTGGAAAGAACAAAAAACTCGGTAATTTTTACAGATATTGATTGATGATTTTGGTAAAATTAGCAATAAAATAAGGTTGCATGATGTGAGATAAAATTTGTTAAGTGTGGTAAAATTCGGTAAATTTTTAAGGATAACCTTAGAGCTCGGCATAAAACCAAATGAATGGTTTAAATACTGTACATTTTAGTTTTGATAGCTAAAATTATGCTGTTCTTTTTCTTTCTTTTTTTTAAATTTTTTTAATAGAAGCATTATTACAATATAGTATGGTAATTTGACCAAACTTTTTTACTCCCTGTATAATATAACTATTTTTGAGGAGCAAAAAATAATTTTTTTTATGTACAGAGAGCACTTATTATTTTTTGTTTTAATTTTAAAACGTAACTTTCGTTCAAAAAAAATTCAATATTGCTCGTCCAACAAGGAAAGCGTCCAATACTTGAACTATAAAATCGGTAGCAAGAACCATAATTTCAGAAAAGCTTGCAACAATCTTATTAAAGTGTTGAATTAAACCATGTTTCAGTTTAAGTTGAGCAATATTATCGTGTAATCAAACTTAAGAAAAATTCATTGTCACTATAATGTGGTTCAACACTGTGATAAAATATCAGCTGGCCGGGATAGCCTGGTTGATAGGATGTGGGATTGTTGGTTAGAATAAGAGTTCGATTCTCTCACCAGCCGAAGAAAGCCCGTATACTAAATGGCGACTAGTGACTGCGGGGGTCACAAATTCCTCCTAGTTCCCATAAAAAATTATACTTCTGGGGGTACTGAATTGGAGATAGATCGTTCTCTGGTTCAGGTCAAAATTACGATGAATGAGACCGCTCTATAAAACGGGCCTTGAGATGTGCGTATGGCTGAAATCGTATTTTTGGCCATAGATGGAGCCACTGAAAAACAAGAAACGCACTCTTTGCCTTAAATTCTCTTGGTTTCCCAAGAAGACTTGCTGGCATGGTAAGTAAGCAATCGAAACAACAACAGCATCAATGCCAGCAAATTTGAACAATATTATGATTTAAGACGTTCCAAAATTTCTTTATCTTCTCTCTTTTATGCTTTGTCTTTATCTCATCTCCATGCCTTCTGTCACAAGGAAATTTATCTTAACTTAATTCCAATAAATATATATATAGATATCAAAAAAAAAATTAGAAAACAGGGAAACTTCATTCCTTGCTCACTCCATTCACCAATCTCCGTGTTTGGTTCGCATTCATCGTTGATTTTCCCTTAAAAACCGATGGGTTTTTTTTTTAGATAATCTAAAATTATTTTGTTAATTTGATTTTTTTTATTACTGTATACAGGAACATTTTATTAATCGCAATGAAATGAATGATTACCTGGATTGGAAAAAATCAACTGTATTTGGGAAGAAAAAAAAAGAACAAATCCTTTAAATTTAGGATTACGGGACAATAAGAGAAAATAATTCAATAAGAACAATAAGAATAAGTAAAATAATTGTGTAGCAACAATAAGAAAAAATAATTCAGAAGTTATTTTACTGGTTGACGATACATAACGATTACGATATATCATTTTAGTCGCTCGAAAGGGAAACAGTTTTTACATCACCTAAATTAAGTTTTTTAAATTTTTAAAAATTTTAACATTAATGTTAAGATTTATATCTAACAACATCTAAACTCGCTCTTTAGTTACTGTTCAATAATTTAATAACTTAAGTAAAGTTTTCTGATGCTTATAAACATTTTAACATTAATGTTCTGATTTATATCTAACAACAACTAAACTCGCTCTTTAGCTATTTTTCAGCAATTTAATCACTTAAATTAAGTTTTTTTCATATGTTTAAATATTTTAACATTAACGTTAATAATTATATCTGACAACATATAAACTCGTTCTTTAGTTATCATTCAACAACTTTATCACTTAAATTAAGTTTTTCATATTTTGAAAAACTTAACATTAACTTAGTCAGATATAAACTTAGTCAGATAACTTAGTCATAAAAACTTAGTCTGATATAAATCTCAACATTAATGTTGAGATTTATATCTGACAACATCTAAACTCGCTCTTCAGTTATTATTCAACAATTTAACGATATAAACTTATCGTAAAAGTTTGTGAAATAAATATCATAAGTGAGATAAATAAACTTTCATTCAGTGATGGATAGTAAATGATAGTTATAAAAACAAAATTGCAGAAAATTGCAAAAATGAATTAAAAATTGCAATAACTCTCGACTAATTGGAATTTCAGAAGAAACTTGCATAAAATTCATAAATGAAAATGGTCCTTTCAGCTAGTCAAATTTCAACAATGAAGTTGTATTTTTTTGGTCTGCATGGTATTTTTTACTACAAGTTTAAAAGCTAACTTTTGGGGTCTAGTTTTATTGTATTTTTTAATTCTTGAACTAAATAACGAATATTAGAAGTTGTTTTTTTTATTTTTACATCTTTTTATAATATTTCCAATCGTAACTGTACATTTCTAAGTCTTTTAGTTTCTGCGCATCAAAGCAAAATGCAATAACAAATTGAACACCTAAAACAAAGTCGGCCTTGGATTTTTGTAATATAGAGTTGTTTAAATATTTTCTATTGTCTATGACAAACAACTAATTCAACACTCTTACAACCATAACGAACTATAACCACGTTATAGCATAATATTGGTTGCATTAGCAATTATAGCAACCATAATAAAATATAAAGTTGATCCATATTATCGTACATATTAAACTTAGATGCACGGTATTATGGTTCAAAATGAACGGAAATTAAATACCTCATCAAAATTGCAGAAAATTTGCTGCATATTATGGTTTACGGTTCCGATTTTGAGGTTCCACGTGACTACAACTTTTTAAGAGTGTAGTGTTACTAAATATTACAATTATTGATTTGAATTATGACTCACATAAAGTTGATACAATTGAACTAATATTATTGAACTAATATTAATTTGTATAATTAAATTTTTAATTATACAAATTTTGTGGTCAATTTACTGGTCAATTTAGTGTGGTCAATTTATTTTAAAATTATCTAGCTAACAGATTTGCTCTTGCCTATATTTCATTGATTTTGTTTACCTTAGAAATGTAAGTTTTAATTAAAAAAAATTATTTTTAATTCATTACGTCTTTTATTTTTATTTCGAAGCTTAGTTTTGCTTGATTATAATTTTTTTTTATTTAGGAAGTAAACAAAAGGTAATCGAAAGGAACACTCAAACTATTGCAAAAGTTTCATTACTAAAAAAAAAGAAGAAAAAAAAACATCTCAGTGGTATTGAAAATATAGTTCTTGAATTGTCTTTGATGTAGAAAAGTAAACAAATGAAATAAAAGAAGATGAATAATAACTTGAGATCTATTGAACTAAATCTTATTTTCAAATAAATCTCGCTTTAAAAAATATTGTTCAATTGTTTACAGCTGTTTCGAGAAAATAAAAAAAATTTAAGTAGTTTATTTGCAACTAAGTATCATAGAGCAAAGTATTTCTCCTTTTCTAAATGAATTAAAAAATTGTTTTACACGTAAGACGTTTTTTCTTCTAAAAGATCCTCTGTAAAATATTGTTTAGTTTTAATTTTTTTTTATAGTCTTTTATATTTAAATAAGTTTCTTAACATTTCCTAAGAGTGCAAACATTTTGGAAATTAATTATAAATAAAAGCCAAACAATAGATTTTGCACTTTTTTTTACTGTTTTTAGTTCCTTTAAATTTTCTTTTGCTTTTAAAATTAAAAATTTTAAAACTTTTAATTTTCGGAAACTAAGGTTTCAACTTGCAAACTTTAAAGACCTGTACATTTTTTTGCAACTAATATTTCAATATTAAATAGTTAAAAAACAAAACACCTTAACAGAAAAATATATATCTAAATAAATACCTGCCAATTAAAATGACGCAATCGAACATAAATTGAAATCTCATTCCAGTTTTAAAAGCATGCAACTTACTTTCCGTCGGTGCAATTTCAATTATGTTCTTTTTCTCTTTTAGTAGAAGATGAGAAAAATGATGCTTAAGAGTAAAAAGGATGCCTTGAGAGAGGATCTTGCAAGGATGCTGAAGATGAAGATAATATTTTCGAAGGTACCGCGGAGAGGTTGGACCACGCCGACGACGAGTCTAGACTATGGGACCCACCGATCAGGAGACAGACGACGGACGCCCACCCATTTCCACGACCCCCCTTCTGCTTTTTTTTTCGTAAATCCCTCGATCCCCGGGGTTTTGAGAGGTCGCAACCCTGAAAAGAAATAGGGGAATCTGATCGAGAATAAATTAATTGTATAAAATCCTTCCTATTGTGAAATTCTGTGCCAATAAAACTATCGTATCTGCTCGCATGAAACTTAGTTTTTTAACTTTTGAATTTTTCATTCTGAACAAGCTAAATTTTTTATTTTAATGTTCATCCAATTAAAGCTCTTCGCCATTTAATATTAAAGTTTGTGAAAACACGCAATTCATATATTTAATAAGTAAATTTATGAATTTATCTTCTAAATTCTACATAACTTACATTTTATTTTGCAAATCTTTCATTTAGTAGAAACAAATTATTATATTTTATTATTCCTATAGAATAATTTGTTTCTAAATAACTGGGCTATGTAAATTTTTTTCATTCTAAAACAAAAGTTTAAAAACTTTAATTAGAAAAAGATTCCAAATACTCACTTTTTTTTTTAATCGTTTGCCCACAAAGCACTTTTCGGTTTTTTTTTTTTTTTAAATTTTAAAGCGTTAATTATTGATAAAAAAGACGCATTAAGAAATTTTTTGTATAACGAATTTATTTATATCAATGATTTCTAACTTATGCAAAGGCTAAAAAGCTGCGTTTATGATTTTTCTTTCTTCTCTATTATTTTGTTATTTATTATTTTTTATGTTAAGGAGCTTATTTATTGAATACTGAGTCATCACATACATAACGGGAGAAATTTCTTAAAAAGTGTTTTTCCTTTGTAAGTAAATTTTCTATGACAAAATAAATAGGGCTTTAAATTACTATAGATATTTTGATGGAACTAATTCGAATGAAATAGAACTAGGGGACTCCTCCCTCTGCTCGCTAACGTTCGCCAATCCCCAGAAATGCTTTCGCAGTTCCCTTCGAATTGCTTCATTGCTCGAGCTTTACTGCGTTCATTCGATTTATTACTTCCGTTTAGATTTGTATACTTTATTAAAGATTAAAGTTTAAAATAAATGGTTTATAAAATGTCTACACCGTTCTTAGATTATTAAGCATCATTTAAACTCAACTAAACTAAAACTCAGTGGCTCGACAGCCATACTGGGCCAAGGCCTACTGTGCCCATCTCAGTTTTCTTGACCTTGGGCTCTGGGGTGCAGGAGCAGATGTTCCGATTAGGTGGTCAGCCGAACGCGAAACCCCCAGTGCTTAGTTTACAAGCAAGCTTGGTACTCATTTGTCGCCCCACTGAAGGGATGAAAGGCTGAATCAACCTTGCCCGGCCCGAGGATCGAACCCAGGATCTGTGGCACTGAAGGGCAAAGCGCTACCACTCAGCCACCGGGCGTCGTAAGCATTATTTAAATTACAATAAATTTAACATAAAGAAAATTTATCTCGAAATAAAATTTAACTTACGGCAAAATATTAGTTAGAAAAATTAACTTAAAATATGAAATAATGAAACAGCGTTTATCTGCTTTGCTTTATGCCAAAAGGTGAAAAGAAATTTCATCTATTTTATATCCACTTTCGTACAAGTGTTTTACATAATACGGATAATTTTATAATTTCTATCTCAAAAATTAAGTTTATGTATTTTCTTTTTTCATTCCACAACAAAATTTGAAATTAATTCCAAAAGTGCAAGTTTTTTTTAAAAAAAATTGTGTCTTACAAAATTTAACTCCTTTTTCCAACTTAAATCGTTAAAAGTCTTAAAAGAAAGACGAAAAACGAAATTTTTTGGATCAAAAAATTTATAACAAGATTTCTGAGAAAAAATAGAAAATTTGAATATTGGGTTTTCACATACTTTAACATTGCGGAGAAAGTTTCTTTTTTTTCTTTTGCCATTTCAATTTTTAATAATATCATATTATTTTATTATTTTTATATAATTTTAAAGAATATAATTTTATGTAACAAAATACAAAATTTGAACGAAATCGGTCAAACAGTTTATGAAGAATCGAATTTCAAGAAGTCCTTGCAATTAAAATTTCATTTCGCAAAACAAATCAACCAATTTCCTACAATTTTTGTATTTAGACACATAAAATTACACTCCTTAAAGCTATATAAAATTTGTATACTTCACAATCCAAACTGTTTTCAATTATTATTAAATCAAATAATAAAAAAGTAATTTTTGCATGAAATTATATTTGAATAAGCAAATTTGATGACTGTGTGCAAATTGTTTATCATTTTACTTAAAAGGCTGTCAAGATACGGCGGAAAGTAAAATTAACATTATGGGGCCCAAAACTCTCGACCGCTCTCCTGGCCAAACTACCATTTTTTCCCGATTGCAGTTACCCTCTGTATTTTGAGAGTCAGAAATCCAAACCCCTCGAAAAAAAGTGTATTTATTGAGAGAAAGTACGTTTTCGTGTCTAATTTCATAACTTAAAATATCGTCTGCACTCACTAACCAATTAGCGTTACCATTTGATAGTTTACTTCCCAAAAATTAAGTTTATGAATCTTCATTTCACAGCAAAAGTTTAAGACTGAAATTTAAAATTGATACTAAAAATGGGCTCTTTTTTTTTCTTTTGTCTTGTACCTATAAAATCCATTTCCTTTTCTAACTTAAAGTATTATATTAAAGTGTTATTATAAAAAAGACACGGCGAAAAGTTTATTGAATAAAAATGTTTTATAGAATGATTTTTGAGTTCTAAAACAGGTCCTTATAGGTTCACATGCTCAGCTCCCATTTTTTAAAAAAAATTTTTTGCAGGATACATAATGTTCTGCGTAATTTTTTTAAAAGAAAAATAGGATTCTAATTTTAAGGTATTGATGTAGAAGAAGCTTTTGATTTTTGTAAAAAGAAGAATTGAAAATCTTAAAATATTTCAGAACGCAAATAAAAGGAAAAGTTGTAAACGATATTTAAAACATTCAAAAACTTGAGTGAAAAGCGTAGACCCTAATTAAAACACTTAAAAAAATTTATCTAAATTTCACAACATTGATACAGAAATTTTTGATATACCTAAAACTGAGAAGCATAGAATATTTTGAACATTTAGTTTTTATTCATATTTCAGAGTTTTGAGAAAAAGGTTTAAACGTTAAAAACTTTTAAAGTATTTCAGAACACGTGAAGAATAAAAAGTGAAAACTATATTTAAAACACTAGATAAAACTGATCCAACTAGAAAAACTTTTTACCAATGAATCAACTGAAAAAATTTTTAAATTCAAATTTCACAGTATTGATTATGAATCACTCTGTTTTAATGGCTGAAATTTGCAGTTGAAAGTAACTGGTAAAGGAAATGATACATATTTGTGATAGCATCGTAATTGGAAGATCTGTGCCATATTTCATGAAAATTATTACACTAATGAATAAATTACACTAATATCTATTTTTATTCCCAGCTTTATTGATGCTCGTAAAATGAGGTAACATTAAACTAACAGATAACTGTGAGAACAGATTTCTCGTTTTGTAAGAGCTCTGTAAAAAATGGCAACACATTTACAGGTTTACAAAAATAGTTTCTTCTACGGGACATAATATACAAATTCTTATATATTAAAAAAAAATATTTTTTTTCCTGAGCATGATATTAATTTCTATTAAAAGTAATGCCATGTGGTTTAGATTAGCTATAGATTTGTCAATTACAACTGACAGTAGTTAGACAACAGTATAGGAATTTTCAGTAAGTTATATTACATATGAAAACGATTTAAATGTTTCTAAGATTCAATGTAAAAGTTGTTAACTGAATAAAAATGTTTTAAAAGAACCGAAAATGTATGTGATACTAAAAAATATCATATAAGCATATTCAAAATCAAAAACTCATTCTTACAATTGTATTTATTATAATATTTCTGAAAATTCAATTTGAAAAAAAAATGCCAAGATGCATAGAAGACTATATTAAATTTCTGTTTTGAAATCTTAAAGAACAATTATATCCACTTAAAAATAACAGAATTCAAAGTGACTTTTTTTTCAAATTTTACATTTTTGGCAATACTAAAGCTAATCAATAAAATGTTAGTTTGTCTAAACATTTGCAACCCTAGAAGGTATTATTGCTCTGTTCCTAAACCACTGCAACTCATGAACGAAGTAAGAAAAACACTTGGTCTCTATATTCGGGCGGCATGTCGTTATTTTACAATTATCGCAATAACGATAGGTAAAATATTTTAAGCGATATGTCGTGGATACGATAATGGTCAAAAATTATGAACAAGCAATAAATATCAAGATGTATAGACAAATTATATGAGGCCATTTATATGTACAGTACCCAATAGCAAAATAAAGTTTATTTTCACACAGCAGAAATCTTTTAATGTAAACCCAAAAAGGATTTTTGTGTGGTTTACGTACGTGTAAGCCTTCTAATCTTAAGACTAGATCTATGACAATCTGCTCTTTTCTACACACATTACCCTAGTCCTATTTTCTCAACTTCTTGCGTGCTCAGATGAAATCCACCTTGTCATGAAATTTTAATGGACAATACAATTTGATCCTATCGCTAGTGTGACGTCATTATGGAGCTAAGTGACCATTTTACTTAAGTGACAATTTCTTTTTTAAAAAAAAGCTTTAAAAGAAAATTTTTTATCCTTTAAGGATGAAAGTTTTGAAACTGAAATAATTTTGAGTCATTGAAAAAAGGTTTTTAGTACAAACATTTACGGGACAATAAAAAGAAAATTCCAACACAAGGTTCCCGTTAGATTACATGCTTTCTGGTATATTAGCAGCAATTTCTAATTTTTTTTTAAATTTTAAAGCTATTATACTCACTTAGAAATGGAAAAAAATAATTTTATGTTAAAGAAAATTATTTACGTTACAATATTGTAAACTAAATTAAAAAAACATACATATTAAATATTATTTTTAAATATTGACCATGATCGGGATTAGAACCCCGGATCATAGAGGACTAGTAATTTGTTGCTTCTTATCACTTAACCCTAACGGCCACATCACACCTGGCTGATAGATTTATTACAGGTTTTAAGTACTTTCTCGTCTTTTTCCGCTTTTCCAATGGAATTATATTGGGCCACATTGTGGGGCACCTAATTTGTCTATAATTATTGCCTTTAGAACTGTAATATAACATGTTATAACATAATATCTGGTAGAGTTTGAAAATTAAAACTTTATATTAAGGGGAGATATGGGGCCATTTATTTGTACAGTATATGAGCAACAATTTCTTTGGTTACGATTCACTAGTATATAAGACAAGTTAACTCGAATCTATATCGGAGTACCTTTTTATTGATAAAGGTTAACATTGTCGCTAACGACTCTTCCCACATTGGTGACATTTGGACGTGATGTTGAACGTGCCTACCTCGACAGGAACTCTCACTTCCATATAAACACGCCTATCTATACAGTAACGCCCACTTCGATCTGAACACGCCTACTTCCGTGGATGGTCCACATTGAATAGTTGACTTGTTACTTGTAACTGCGACATTATCCATCTCCTCGCGCTGTTGCTACTCAGGCTCGATCACGTACAACGTATACACTCGACTGCTAAAGGCAACACAGGAGCGACCACGACCGTGAACTTAATACAGCTCTCATGAGCAGCTCACCAAAGTACGGTGATCTTAATACAGCCCTCCCGGCCTTTCACAAAACAGCAATGAATCAAATAGTGGTATCCATTCATCGAATTCTATCACAGCTATAATTCTGGTAGAGGAGTACTGTAGTGTATCTACCACGACAAATATAAAATTCTTGTACACTAGTATATAAGACAAATTAACTCGATTTTATGTTGGGGTGCCTTTTCATAGATGAAGGATGACATTGTCGATAACGACTCTTCCCACAGTGCCATCAAGACTGACCATCACCCCATGTTAGGAATCAGAAACACTTCATGTTGGACCAACATGGGTTGATGGTCTTGTTTGAAAGCCCAACAAAAGCAGTCCATCAAATAGAATCATATTTTAATGGTATCCCACTTAATATTGTATCAAAAATCATTTTATTTTTTGATGGTACCATCAAGACAGACCTCATGCTAAGAATTGGAACTATTTATGTTCGACCAACATGAACTAAACCAACTTTACTTCATGTTACAACAAAACACTATCACAAACCAGCATATTCTACTTATTTCCGTTTTTACATTCCATAAGCAATCATCCTAATTCTTGATTGTACCGTCAAGACTAGCTATTACCACATGTCGATTTAGTTGATGGTACGTGAAAAACCAATATATATTGCTATTTTCATTATGGTAAACCACTAAGTATATTGTAAACGAAAACTTTTCATCACGAGCCATTCTTAATGTTAGCCCAATTTACATTTGAAATATATATAGATCTTTTTTTTGTATAGAATACTATGTCAAGGTCAGCTATGGTTACATAGAAGTTTTGTTATTATATTCCTCTTATATTCTTTTATAATAGTTCGTCAAAACAAGTTGATTCTACCTATTTCAATATTAGAAGGTTGAACAGTCTTGACCCAAGCAAAATTAAAACTTGAGATTCTTAATTATTTTTCAGGCCCTTACTTACATAAAGCTTTATCCTACATTTAAAGTCAGATAACATTCATAATTTAATTGTAAAACGAAGTCGAAAGAATAAATAAAAATTTCCTATTATGTATATATGTTACCGTTAAAGTATGAAATCCGTTATTTTCTAGAATACCTAGTTATTCCATAACTTAGAAAGACTGAAGGGGTCAGTATGACCTTTCCCAGACTATGTGTAGATCGCATATCAAAATTTCTAAAACTATTCATTAAAAACATATTATAGGCCTGGTCATCGAAATTCTATGGTGTTTTATCAGAAATAATTTTTTTAAACTGAGCACTGTATTTTCAATTAGATATATTCTTAGTTTCCTAATATATATATTTTTTGCAATAAATAATGAGTATGTGCAGAAAATACTCTTGTTATTTTTAATGAAACTGGGGTACCTTTTATTCAAAAGTAGCTGGGGTTCTGGAATACCTACCAAAATACCAAGGTGATCACTCTGGCCTCTGTGGTTCTCTATATATGCTTCCATAAAGCTAACGCATGAATGATTACCCGAGCAATTAAATTAGATCTAACTATGGAAAGTCAGAAATACTCACGTTTTCGGTAAGTTATATTTAGAATTATAGAGCAACAACAAAAAAAAAGAGATGGGTCAATTTGACTTTATCCGTCTTTCTAGTGTGAAGTTTATAAAGAAAAATTGTTTCAGGAAGAATAATTAATTATTAATTTAGGAAATTAGAAGCTTAACAGTAGTAAAAAAACAGTTTCTCTCTAGTTCAAAAATAAGTAAAATAAATAAATAAACAAATAAAATTGCTGTGAAATATATTACACATTAACTATTTTCAATAAATATTAGCAATATTGAAAAAATGTGTTCGATGGACAAAAATAAAACATTTCATTGATTTTTGAAAAAAAATTTTTATTATGGATCAACTGAAACATTTGCTTTAATCCTTTCAAATGGAAAACAATTCTATAAATGGAGAGAAAAAAATACTTTTTATTTGACCAAACTATATATAAATACATAAGTGGTCGACCTTTGTGCTAAAATACAAAACTGAGGCAAACAACGTTAAAGAACACAAAAATATAAAATACAGACAGCTGTTTCGGATGCTCAAAGGGCAACCTTCATCAGTGCAACAGAAAGATGTTGCTCTTTCTGCCCTTTGAGCATCCGAAACAGCTGTCTGTATTTTATATTTTTCTGCTCCTTAACGTTGTTTGCCTTAGTTTTGCAAACTATATATAATTATTTCTTAGAAAATTATTACAATTATTTCTTATAGTTATTTCTTAGTAAAGTATAATTATTTCTTAGGCATATGATATGTACAATGTTGATATCATCTGTTTTAAATAAGTTTTTCATTAACATACTTTTATCTCGCCTGAAACAACAAGATAAATTAAAAAATAATTTGCGTATAAGTGTTAAAAGCCTCAATTCACTTGGTTTAACGATCTTTTTAATCTTAAGTTTTTACTTAAGATAGTTTTACTCTCTAATACTTTATACTTCATTTTGATTTACGAAGTAAAATAACAATTTGAAAAAGAACCTTTAATTATCTAGGTAATTTTAAAATATCATAACAATAAGGATGCAACTGATCTTAAACTGGCCGGCTACCAATTACTGGATATCTCGCCTGACTTTGAACCGGATATCTAGAATCCGTTGACAGCTGGCCGGCTACCGAGTATTGGATATCTGGCCTGACTTTGAGCCAGATATCTGGAATCCGTTGACAACATCCTCCCTTTTCTTAGCATTGATAGTTAATAGTGTAAGACAAAATTAATATTTATTTTTAATTCATATTTCTATCTATATCTTTTAAATAAACTTTTAATTATAACAAATTAACTCTAAATATGTAAGCAACAATTCTCATACAAAGAACACATAATTATTACTATCTTAAAATGAAACCAAGGATAGAATATAGTTGACTAGTAAGAAACATTGATAAAATATTTAAAAAAAAAAAAAACATATATTTACAATAATATTCAAATTGAAAAATTAAAGGTTAAAATCTTAAGCAATTAGTTAACAAAACTGTTAAGGGCTTTAAAAACTTTTAAATTAAAAAAAAAAACTGTTGATAAATTTGTCTATTTGCTTTGTTGCAAGATTTGTACATAACATAGCTGTCACCCATGCTAATTTTTTTCTCAAAATAAAAATCGAAGAATATTTCAGGAAATTATAATTATTTAATAGTTAATAAATTATTATTAGGTCAGATTTGATTTTACTTGATTTTAAAAATCGTAATAGTTTGAAGCATGTGCATAATATATACAGTTATGCATGTGTATATCTGTGAATAATAAATGAATACCCACAATATGATTTTCAATATCATATAACTTAAAAATATTTATATCAGTGTTTATACTGTAAAAATATTTATATCAGTGACTAGCTGTAGTAGGACTGCACAAGATATCTTTGTTTTGCAGAGATTATGAACTTAAAAGTTCTTTAATTAAAAAAATATTTGTATAAAATTGCATTTTCCATCATAACCATACTTGCACTTAGCTCTAACGCTCACACCACACCTGGCTGTCAGTCTTATAAAAAGCTTTAAGAAATGTTCGCTCTTTTTCTATAAAAGCAAAGTGTGCCACACAGTGGGCCCCAGGACCTGATTATCGCCTAGGCCCAATAGGCACGGGCCTAGGGTCCACACTATCTGAGGGGGGTCTCAAAAATCAATAAAATGTGAACAATATTACAATTTTTTTCAAATACTGAAAAGAACAGTTTTTCCCAAATGCATTTTTTTATTTCAAATTTTCCTTATATTGTGATAAACCAGATTCGTGTAAACATTGCACTAATCAAATTCGAATGTGCAGCTGAATTTGAATTGTTTCAATTTTTACTTTAACAGTTTAAGTGAATGCACTGAATATGAGTTTTAATTTTTAGAAAGTGTTATATTTAGATAAAGTATTATTTAAATGTGTTTTTAATTTTCTGTGAGTAGCTATGATTTTGGGTGTTTTGGATATTTTTGTGTGTAGTTTTTAATAAAAACTGTAATTAATAACCTTAATATCTTAGCATCCATGCTGAACTTATCGTTAAATCTAATGAAAAGTCGGCTAGCTTTGTGTTGGTTTAAGTACTAAATAAAAAAATAATTTAAGCTTATAATAAAAAATTATTCTACTAATCAGTGACTTTTAGCAAAAATCACTGATTTAAATTGTTTGTGATCACTAAACTATTTTTATTTCGATACAACATTGTTTTGTTGTTTTATATTTCGCTTCAATATATATGCATGAACTTTTCTCAGAAAAATAATCTCCAATTGTCTGCTTTCAAAATTTCTTAAAATGTTTCTCTTGAATCATGCAGTTCGATAGATTTTTTTTATTGTTAGAACTACTCTTCAGAAATTTAATTTCAAAATATTTTGTTAGGGACCCGGAAAATTTGGTGGGACTTGGGGCTGAATTTATTTTGATCGGTCACTGGTGGGCTCCCAAATTTGTCTATAATTATTTCCTTTGGTTCGGTAGTGTATTATAACATAATCTACATAATATAATAACATAATATCTGGTCGAGTATGAAAATTTTAGTTTAACTTAAGGAGAAATATGGGGCAATTTATATGTACTGTATCTGAGCAACAATTTCTCCATTTTACCGTTATTATTCGCACTTCGAAAAAAAAGAAAAAAAAACTTAAGTGAAAGAAAAATTTCTTAACCTTACACTATTATAAAATAAATTTTTTAAAAAAAATAACATTTATTTTTTTTAAATATAATTCTTAAGCATTTGCCATGACCGGGTTTCAAATGCCGGATCCTTGAGACTTAGCAATTTCTTGCTTCTTATCACTTAGCCTTAACGGCCACTCCATATCTGGGTGTCCGACTTATAACGAGCTTTAAGTACTTTCTCACGCTTTTTCAATGGAATCATATTGTGCCCTATTGTGAGGCCCCTAATTTGTCTTTAATTATTTTCTTTGGTACAGTAGTATAATACATTATATGATTTGGGGGTCCGTTTTTAGTTATCGATTTAAATGCAAAATGACTTGCAGTGGAAAATTCTCACCTCTTTCTGTTTAAATTTTTTTTTATTTACATAAGTAATTTATCAAAGAACGATAAAAAAAGGTATTTTGGGAATATGAGTTTGCGAGGCACTATATAAGAACGCATTCTGTTTTTATTATAAATTAAAATTTCTAAGCATAGTGGTTTGTAATTTTTATATTTTTAAATTTTGCATTTTAAATTTTTTAAAAAGATTTACAATATTTTTGGACAAAAAAATTTTTCATTTTGTGCAAAATAAAATATGATCCAAATAAATAAAATACATATCCTAAACATGATTTAAAATTTAGATTTTTGCTTTACAAGATGATTAGATTTTTACTTTTGCATGGCAAAACTCTTCTAATTTCTGATTTGAGGGATTAAAAATACTTACTCTGAAGAAAAAAGAATCTCTTTTTCGACGAATTTGTATTTTAAACTTCTAATAAATCGGTATAAGACTCTGTTGAATTTTTATATCTCAAGAAATGTCACACGAAGTATAGCCATTCAATCAGTGGTTTTCTCAAGACTCAAACAGTGGTTTTCTAAAATGCTTGTTATGGAAACAAGAACTGTTTATTTTTTACTACTTCCGCTTTGATGTTTATTTTACATTGTATAAATTCATGAGTATAGAATATGATAGTTTTTATTAAATTGAGAACCGTCTACTAAGCTTTCAAATTTGCCTATTTTTAGCTTAAATAGCCAAATTTAGACAACTTTGTAATATAATATTAAAAAATAATCGATGTGGAAAATATTTTTTTAAGTCGTAGTTCATTGCTCAATAAAAGCTAATTCAAAAAAAATTATTGCAAGTAATTTGTTTGAATTCTAGAATGGGATTCCCTTTGACTGTTTGCATTTAAAATTCTGAAATGTAATGGATGGTTTTCTTGCAGATGTTTTTAAAATATGTTTGATGTATTGATTGTTATTTCATTATTTATAAAACATGAGGAAATATTTTCTTATAGTTCGGAAACGTTTCAGATCCAGAAAGAGAAACATGAGTTGAAAATATTCGTCAAACATTTCATTTACAAAAACAATCGCACATGTACGTACATTTTTCTTGAGAAGTTTAAATGAAAAATGATAGCTTGTGGTGCATTAAATGTAAAATAATATAATTTATTGCTTTGCATTTGTATGCAGTTTGAAATAAATGTTCCACCACTTCTTACTTTTTATTAATATCTTATTTGGACGGATAACTGTATAAAGCTAAGTACAATATAAAGCTGGTGTTAGAGGTAAAAATTCGTCCGGGTTATTCCGATACATTTTAAATTCAAAGCTTTTCAAAGTGTGCCATCCAATATTATTATATTTGGGATTTTTATAATATAACATGTTCTTTCAATTTAACTTTCAACCAAAAACAACAATCGAATGTGGCTAATGGGGTGAACAGACAAGAATCCCCTGGAAAATAGTTACAGTTTCTAACGCTAGGTGTCGCCCTGTAAAATAAATTTTAAAAAAAGCCAGGCAAGTTAAAAGCGAAACATCTCTTTCTCAACAGACTTAACGTTCATGACGCATCACTTCAGTCCAATCAAAAATTGCTTGTAATTGTTATTAATCTCTGGATCTTTTCAACTTTTGAGTTTAATCCATTTAGTTGAAATGAATAGCTTTTTCCAAATTTTACGAACTTAGTTTTTTTAAGCCCGATAGTGCGTTTCATTTGTGTGAGCAATTCTAAACTAATATTTATTTATTACTGTTGTTGTTGATGTTTGTTCTTGCAGATAGTGCCAGTAACCTCTCTCGTGCATTAAATTATTATGAACTTTTGTTGAAATATTTAAATAATAACGTTGGTCCCAATGCTCCAAAAATTTGACATCCATGAATTATTAGGAGTTAATAAGTTTTTATCATGACATAATTAATCATTGTTTGCTATATAATGTTAAGATCTTTACCCTAATTCGATAATTTTTTCTTAGTATTGTTTTTGTTTTATATTTTAATACCAAAAGTATTGTTTATATTGCTGCACCTATTTTTCTTTACAAAATGAGTGAGTTATCGTTATTAAAATTTATTTGTAAGGATTCAATGTGCAGGAACGTGATTCCTGTAGGTCCGTCAGAAATTAGTGTTGTATGTTGGGAATGTGGCATAAAATATGATCAGAATTTTTTACAAGATGCTGTACCTGTCTATAATTATGACGAAATAAAGATGACATTTTTTCGAAGATGTATTGCTCATTTTTTACCAAAGAGAGGAGCAGACCTAGTTAAAGTAAATGGCCTCTCGAATTATTATTGTAAGTTATTGTCTCCTTTCTTAACAAATTATGGGATGGACCAAGCCACAGGTCAAGTTAAACTTCTGATTGAAATGAACAAAGGTGATATATTGGATTGTAGCATATTCAAAGATCGTGCGTTTCTGATACATCCTGATCAACTATCAATCACAGGATTTGGTCGCGATATTTCTGGAAGTATGAACTACCTATCTGCAACTCTGAATATTATTAAAGAATCAAATGATGGGGAAGAGCGTTTAGTACCAATATATACAGATGGGGATGGTCACTGTCTTGTTCATGCAATATCCAGGGCACTGCTAGGAAGGGAACTATTCTGGCATCCATTAAGATGTTGTTTAAAGAAGCATTTCGAAAATAATTTGAATAATTACCAGGTAATTAAAGCTCTCAATGCAAGAGCTAAAATTTATCCTTTTTATCTTTTTTTCTATTGTTAAATGCAAAATATCTCTTGTGTTTTTAAAATTATATCTGGACTGGCTTTTTTATGCCAGAAATTAGTGTTTAATTCATTTACTAAAAAGAAAAAACCAGCTGTAATGTAGAGTTGTAAACTACTTCTGATATAAAAAAAGTTAAAGAATAGGCTTGGTCATTATGGAAGTGCTGCAACATATGTTTACTTATAAAAAGAAATTCATTCTCAAAAGAGTTACAGAATGGCAGGTAATCATAAGATATAAAATCTATTTTTCAAAGCAGCAAGATTTTTTTTTAAATTAAGAGATAACACCATCAATGAATGTTTTTTTTTTTCGAAAGAAATTTGCATCTATGCAATCATATCTTATTTTTGTAATCTAGCTTCATTTTTTTATTATATATTTTATTGTCAGTAAACCTTTTTCAACTATCAAACTTCACGGAATAATAAAATATAAAGTTTGCCCCAAAAATTAAAACAATTAAAAGAGGCAAAAACTAGAAATCCCTGAAAAATTTTTTGGTTATGACTGATATAAACTCAAATTCTAAACTTTGTTTCGTAAAGCACAATATTTTACCCTAAAAGTTGAAAAAGAGGAACTAAATTCATGGTTTTAAGGAAGTTTTAAAGAAAATTAGGGAAAGGGCTTTGAGAGAAAAACTTCTTTCCTGAGGATGAGAGTAATTTGAAAAGGGAATGCTGAGTTTGTATACATGACATACTTGAGTTAAATTGAGTAAAAATGAAAGGAGAGAGGCAAGAAATCTTTATCTAGAAAAGACCCTTAAAATATAATTTTATGGAAAATGCAAGGAAAGTTATGATTTCAGAAAGAGAACTGTCTTTCGATAGTGAGTTTTTTTTTCCTCCGGATAAAATATATTTTCCAAAAAAATAAATAAAAATGCTCTCAATATGTTGATGCATGTTTAAAAAAAATAAAAGATAAAAACTTCCATTATTTTTTCTGGATAAAATCCTGTATTGCTTGGACTATACTGTATGCATACTTTGAAGTTTATCCTCTTATGATTCTTTGCAGAGTAGGGAAAGTTTTGTATATTTTGTCGATTTTAATTTTGTGAAATTTTGCCAAAAGGCTTGGAGAGCTTATTTCATAGCATTTCATAAATGATATCACAGATTTTGCAATGTTTCTTTCTGACCCCTTCCTCTATGTTACAAACTGTCTCCCTTTATTATACTCCTTCTCACATGTCATGCTACATTGCATAGACATGTTCTGACATCGGGCCACCGAGTTGCAATTTGCACTTTTTCCCCTTTTAGGGTGAGCCTCATTGGAATTTCAGGCATCCAATTGTCTGGAACTGTTTGTTGGCTTGTTTGTGTGTTTCTCGGTTTAGTTGTAAAATTTTTCCTTTTTGGCTCATTTAAAACTAAAGATCTGGCTGTGGTTTTCAGTAGAGTAGAAACAATTTTCTGGCAAAAATAAGCTTGCGGTATTTAAACCAAGATGTTCCTTGCAAAGATTCATTCACACATCAACCAAGCAGAGAATGTTGTAAGCCAATACTTAAACTTTCCAATTTTTTTCTTACCTGGCACTTCAATTCAGGGAGCTAGTAATGTCACTCCACCGATGCCTAAGTTTCTTTTTCACACCAAATGACTTCTAATTTTTGTTCCTCAACTTGTACATCCAAAATCAGCTTGAAAAGGGGGTACAAGCTTCCCCACATATGCCAATTACTCATTGAATGTCTGCTAAATTCTGCGACTGATCATCTGATGGATATCCATAGATTTCTCTTGGTAAACTGGTGAAATTTTAAGGGTCAAGCAGCGATCCACTTTGTCCATACTTTGATCCTTCTTCTAACCAATAGATGGTGCATTTCTCTTGCTTGTTAACTATCTGCTGGGCACTCATCACTCCTGCATGTTTAAATGACCATTGTGAGCGTGTCAATAATTACTATTATTTGTGTTCTTGAAAAAATAATTTGCTGGTTCGAATGGTTTATTTGAACCAAATGTCTCACTTCTGGTTACCCCCTTGTAACTAACAGCTTCACAAATCTCCCGCCTCACCTCTAAGGACATCAGTCATAAATGACCCCTTGATTGAGTGTCTGAAGGAAATGACCTACTTTGCTAAAATTTTTTGGCAATTTTTTTCATCACCATCCACTTTTAATGCATTTTTATTGGTACCACTTTCCTCCAATGCCAAAAAGAAATCTAATATGGCAATTTTATTGTACTCAAAGTTTAGTTGTATTATGGAAATTTTTTAAAAATGTAAGCTATACATTTCATTAATAAAAAGAATTACTGATCTATATTAAAGCTTTACAACATCAGGCGACAATTTTGTTAAAGCTCTTTACAGAGTTTCATAAAAATAAAGAAGTACAGACACACAAAACATTTAACAGACTAAACACCTATAATTAAATGAGAAGAACAGATGTCTATAAAATTTTTCCCATGAGCTCGAGTGACTTGATAAAAGTTATTTCTGTCTCAAAAATGACATTTTTTGAGCCTAGTATGAATGAATTAGATTTTAATAGTGACTATTTCTAATCTACTGTTTTCTTTTAATTATTCTTTTTTGTATCCAATAATTTAAATTTTTTCATATTTTTAGGAACTATTTAAAGATTTTGTAGAACCAGAAGATTGGCGAGCAATCATTGAAGAAAGTGATCCAGAGTTCAAACCACCCGAGGGAGAGCTGCATGGATTGCGAAATGTCCATATCTTTGGACTGGCTAATGTTTTAAAAAGGCCAATCATCCTTTTAGACTCATTGGAGTGCATGAAAAAGTGTGGTGATTACTCAGGTTTGTTTATAATTTAGTAAAGAATGTTAGTATTTTTTTTGTGAAATTTTGTTTTGATGACTAAGTAAAATTCAATGCAAATTCTCTACCTTAAACTTTTTAACAGAGAATCTAGTTTTAGAGTTTTGTCAAAAGTTTATAGATGTAGACTACAGACACTGTACTTATTCATTTTAAACTCTGATAACTTAATTGGTTATAATTTGATTTTTCAATAACTCAAAGAAATACCTATAGAGTGTATCAGTTTTAATGATGAAGACTTTTCTATTGCTCTTTCTATTGTTTTTTCTTTCTAATGTTCATGCCTCATATGTAATTTTTTTAAAATAATTTACCTTGAAAAATTAGATTGATGTTACATGTTACTGAAACATCTCCTAATCAAAGCTTCTTATCAATATCATATAAAAAATTTACATTTTGTAAAATTTTCTGAACAAAACAAATTGTTCTGTTGTCATACATTTAACAGTTAATGATAACAGTTTGTTAACAAATAATTTTAATGTTTGAATGGAATTATAAGGATTTCAAAATTGTATCAATATTAAGTTTGAAAAATATTTATCCTAAAAATTTCCTATGCAATGGAATGATATCTTTATAAAATTTATTTTATTTGCTGATACAAAATATTTTTAAAATATTTTCTTATAATTAATAACTTTTTTAGCTCTTTTCCTGCCTGGATTTATTCCACCTGAAGATTGTAGGGGTAAAGATAATACCTTAAACAAGCCAATCTGTATTGCTTGGAGCAGCTTTAGTCACAATCATTATATTCCTCTAGTTGGAGTTCAGAAAAGTTAGTTATATTTTTATAAATTGATTTGTAAGTGTTATCAATCCTTAATTCTGTTAAATACTATTTAAACATCTGATTCTGCTAAGTTCTTTATTTAGTGCAAACATTACTTTTTAGCTTTTTAGGATGTTTCGTTAGCATCATAATTGAACCATGTTTTCAGAAAATTCTCAGAACCTAATATTTCCCCAGAACATAGTTTTTTAGGTTTAAAATTCCTACCAACATTAAAGTGCTTTTTTTAAAAGTTACAGTAACTTTGTCCAAATATTTTTGATAGTTTAGTTTTTATCGTGTTAAAAAAAATTTTAAAGAAAAAATACATTTATTTAATTTTACACAATTCTTCAATAAATTAGCATATGTGAATTGAAATCAATATACAGTGAAATAGTACTAATTTATTAAACTAAATTTAATGTCCCACTTATAAAATTAAGGACAACTAATAAATAGACAAAGTTACATATAAAGTTATTTGTGTTACATCTAACATAACAGAAAATATTCTTTTTCTTTCTATACAGTAAGCTGATATGGCATTAGGAATGAAAAATTGTTCTAAAAGAGACTAAAAATGTATATTTGATTTTTATAAATTCAGTATTTTTTTTAAATCATACCAAAAAATTTTCAGTGCTGTCTAAATTTCTCTCAAACCTTGCTTGTACAATCAGGCATATTCAGCTGCCTTGAATTTAACCTCTGATTAAGTGCTAAGTCTTCAACATAATCATTATTTTTGACAGCTCAATCAAATAACTTCATGTATAAAAAATTTCATTAAATATTTTTTGCAGCATACTTTTCTTTCTACTACATTGTTAAAAGGTTTCATGAATATTTTTTTTAACATTTTCTAATGTCAACAGCTTTCAATGTCTGAATCACTTAACATTTATAAAGTGTTTCAATTTTCTTTATTTTAGGACCCCTTCCTGTACTGCCTCGATCTCTGATACCAAAAGTATGGGGAATGCCCCAAACTGAATTTGAAAATTATATAGAGTTAGATAACAAAGGGAATTGCGTAATTGCTGGTGATAGAATTTTATCCGAAAATTACATTCAACGTTTAGTTAAAGCTATGGAAACACTCTTTTTGGAAAAGAAAGGGGTTCATCCCTTGTTAGTTGCTGATGCTAAGTTATATATTTGCTCTGAACCTGGTTTGTATATTTATGAATAGATTATT
Source organism: Parasteatoda tepidariorum (assembly GCF_043381705.1). Lineage (NCBI taxonomy): Eukaryota > Metazoa > Arthropoda > Arachnida > Araneae > Theridiidae > Parasteatoda > Parasteatoda tepidariorum. Next base: position 62,439,168 of record NC_092206.1, on the reverse strand, counting down.
ACAGTTTGTTAAAACCTAAGTCTGTTTCTATTGATCAAAATAATATTTTCAATTTACATTATGTTCTATTATTTATGGTCTACTTATATTAATTAAGGTTAGAGTTATCATAGAATGGAAGTTTTATCTTTAGGCATGTTCTACCAAAGAATATTTTTAGGTTAAGAGAAAATAATTCATATCAGCAAACAAACTGTTCCATGTTATGTTTATAGAACAATTCTGTTATGTTCTTTATTATGCCGGTTCAATGATAATTATTTAATTTAATGCTATTATAATTCATTGAGAAATTAATATTAATCATGCTACTATGCTTTTTAAGTTTAATAAAAAACAAAGGGTGTTCAAAAAGTGGAAGAAAGTATTGATGATAATTATGATAGATGTAGCATTGAAAAAATGGATATGAGGTGTGCTTTCATACATTTTGTTTTTTAAAAGCATAATTGTTTTGCTTCTGCAATTTTTTCAATTGCGTGTTATTTATTTCAATCTAAAATCTTTTTAATTTCAATACCTTATTGACATTTTTTAAAGGGGACTTTGTTTTAAAGATTTTAATAGTTGATTGAAATTCTTAAGACTTTACACTAGAACAAATTTCAAATTGGTTTAATTTAGTAGCAAGTCTGGTCTGCAGAGCCATTTATATAAGATTGCATGCCAATGTTTTGTGGTTGGGGAATGTCAGCATACAGGGAGCTGAGCCTACTAGTGATTTTACATATGATGAGAAAGCATATATAATTGGTTTTTTTTATGTTAAGTGATTGTATTGTAGCAAAATACTCACCTGACATGATAGAAAAGAAAGAAAGAAATCCTTTAATTTTATGTAAAAATAAGTAATGTTATTTTTATTTTAGTTTGATAATGAATATTTAATACTAAAATTACGTTTATTTTAGAAATACTAAACAAATTATATTTTTTTTATTCTTGAAAAATTAAATTATTTTTGCAAAAACTGTTCTGTTTAATAAATTTTTTGATTGTAAAACCTGGAATTAATTTTAAAAATTAATGTAAAAGAGATGCTAAAAGAAATTTCAAGATTTGAGGCCAAATAATCAATTTAAAAGTTCGTTTTTTCAATTTGTGCCGGGAATATTTTCCTAAAAGTTTAAGTGCAGTAAGTGAGAAAGAAAGTGGAAGATTGCACTGATTTTTACAAAGTATTTTTTTGCAATGCTGTGTTATTAAACTTTTAATTTCTGCTTCTATTCCTTACAATGACGTGTACAAATTTACTTTTATTGTTTTCATGAAAAACAATTTTAAATGTTTTTTTTTTTTTTTTTTTTTTTTAATTTTNTTTTTTTTTTTTTTTTTTTTTTTTTTTTGACAGCATATTTAAATGTCAAAGTTGAAACCATGATAGAACACACCAAGATTGCTGCAGAAAGAGGCTACTTATATCAATGTCTGTATTGTAAAGCAATGTGTAAATTTCAGCCTACTCCTTCTCTATTTTGTTCTGGAAGTGTAATTCATAGTTTACTTTTCGAAACATATACAAATTTTGATGCTGATACTTCCTATAAAGTACCTGGTACTGGTAAGTTTTTCTTTATTCAACAAATAATTTATTTTTTATAATTTTAGTTTATGAAAGAAAAAGGTTTACAATTTGTATTAATATCTTTTTTATTTTGGTATGCTTAGATATTGATAATGTTTCTATTACATTTTTTTTATTGACTCTTGACAAGTTAATTTTAGAAACTCCATTTTGATCAAAATAATTGATGGGAGTTTGATGACTGAATTTACTAGTCATAATTTTTTAATCAATAATTTTTTTGAATTTTTTCTTGTCGCAAATTGTAAGTTATGAGAAAAAAAACACTATATTAGCACAATTTGTTGTTTTAGAATTTAAAATAATGTAAAAGAACATCTTTAATAGTTTAGTTAGTTGTTTTTTATTTTACACTTTCATTTAAATTATACATTTCATAACATAAATGATTTTTTGGCTTAATTTATTTAGTTTTACAATTTCTTAGTTACTTGAAGGTCTCAATCGGTTTAACTTTCCAAGCATTAACCCCTAGAAAATATTGCGCTTAAAAAAATGCCAGGACTGATGTTCAGAGGGTTAATAAATCTCTCTCTCTATAATTACAGTTATTATTTTTGATTTGTTTAATATAACATAATCTTCTACACTTCTATTAATTATTATCTTTTAGTAGTCAGATCATAATTTATAGATGTGAAGAGTTATGTTGTATAAAGATGAAATAGTGTGCAAAGTGTGTGGTTTTTTATTTATATATATTTTTTGTCGATATTTTTATTACTCTAAACAGATAGTAGGATTACACTTTTTTTTTTAATATTTTAAATCAAAATGAAGTAAAACTAATACTCACCTCGGAAATTTGAATTGAATTTTATGTTCTATTTTTATTTGTTTTTCTTTATTTCATTATTGTCTAATGTATTCAAATTAAAATATAAGAAAAAATATTAGATTTGGTTTGAAATTTAAAAATTATTCTGAATTGGTTGTACATGATTTTTCTTATAATTCTGGGCTTCATTAGACTTTGATTGGAGTTCAATTCCTAATTTCTTTTTATAGTTTTATATTTTATGCCTTAACTTTTTCCTGAATCAGGGTAAAATTATTTGCAAGTAAAGTTTGTCTTTTTTATGATTCAATTTTTTTTTTGTCTGTTTTTTATATTTACAAAACCAAATCCAACAAGCAATCTCAGATTTTTAAATTGTGTCCATTATGGCACCTAATTTTTGTTTGTAATTTGTTTTTCTCAGTCTCATTATTATTTAATAATATGTTCCAACTTATTTTCTTCTGGTTTAGATCACAGTTGTAAATATGACCCAGTGAAAAATGAATTTTATCCAGATGTTACTGTGATGAGCTTGCCTAAATGTACAGTGTGTAATAGGTAATATCCTTAAATTTTTAACTTTTTGTTTGTTTAAAGTCTTACTATACTAACTCTCTTAATCAAAGTGAAATTAAAAATCAAAATAACTTGGATTCTTATTTGAAAGGAAACCAAAGATCAACTTAGTTTCTATATGTCATTCATTTGCATTACCTTGTATTTATTTGTTATTCTTCGTAATCTCGCATTATGTGTAAATTAAATTGGAGGAGACATTGGATTGTTGAGGAAATCCATTCACAGTGGAATAATTAGAAAAATTGGTGGCTTTAGACTTTGATTGTAATGTGGGTTTTTGATAAGGGGATAAGAAATTCTATTTATGTAATTTAATTATCAGATACTGCTGCTTCATAATAATGTGTATTTATATATATATATATATGTATATGTATATATGTATGTATATATATATATATATTCACACTAATCTTGTTGTGTTTATTTTAACTCTGCAAATGACTGTGAGGTAAAATTTATTAGGTATTATATATAAGTGCATAAACTGAAGTTCTCCTTAGAATGACCATAGCGGTAAAAAAAATTGCTAGGGTTCACACCAGCAATGAAGACTTAGTGGTCTAATAGGACCACCTACTAGATATTCCTTTAATGGTCCAAAAACTTAATATAGTAGACAAACTTGAGGGGGAAAAAATCAACCTTTATGTTTTCATAATTCATGTTATGACACTCATCAAAAATTATTAATTTGCACCTATTGTACCTTAAAACTGATTAGGTTTATTACCTTATGATGATTTATTTAAGATTAGTTTTTATTAAAATTAAGTGAAAAAAAAGCTAGAATAATATTAGTAAATAGATTCAACATGGAGATTAAAATACTGAATCCAAATAAATGAGGAAAACAGAGAAAGTAAGAACTAACACAATATTATATTAAAAATTAATTATTTGAAAATTATATAAACTTTAACTCTAACAATTCTAAAACAGCAAAAATACTATTTTATTGATGAACAATTATACTGTCAGTATATGAATGCAAAGCACAGCACAACATACAAATTTGAATTTTCAACATTTAAATTTAAAGTTTTTTGTTTTAGGCACTTTCAGTTATTTTATTTGAAAAACACACATGAATTCAATAACAGGCATATAAAAATAAAAATTAGTATCACAATTTTTTTTAAATTACGCCAAATTCTGCATATATAAATCTTTTTTTTATAAAAAAAAATATCTATGATCTATAAAATCTATAGATCTATAATCTATTTAAAAAAATCTGTTTTTTGTTACTATTTTGTAAATTACAAACTTATTTCAAAGTGACAAATTGTCTTCCATATGTACGAATTTAGCAACATTTGTAGCACATTTGGCGAAAATTGTCACCCTGTTGCAATAGTGGCGGGAACCCTAAAAATCGCTGTAAAGATTTAAGAATTTATTATTTTGAAATAATATACTCTTTCTAATGTCTATTTTATCTATATTTTGTATTTTATCTATATTATTTATATTTTATCTATATTTATCTTTATTCTTTATTTTATTATCTCAATGCTTCTGGTTAAATCGACGCTGCATACGTGTTTCTTTTCCCTCCTGAGGCGATCTGCTTCTTTTTTGCTAATCCCTGATGAATCTGCTTAGGAACAGCAAATTTGACCAATTTTCCTTTTGAGAGTACTGTTAAATTTTACTTAAAATACAGGCCTGTGTTTTATTGAAAAGAAACTTATAACAATTGATGAACTGCTTTTGCAGTGTAAAACATAGCAAATTTATTCAGTGAGGGCAAATAAGCCTGATAAATTTAAGTTAAAACTCTGCCAGTCTTTCAATTTTGAGACCAAATTTCTTTTGAATAATTTTATGCATCTGGGAAAATATGAAGACTGGGACAGAAGTATGCAGCTTGGTAAACATGTCATAATGAAATTAATAGATTCATTTCTACGGGAATTGTCCTAATATCTGAAATAGTTATGTAACTATTTTATTATTATATTATTCTTCATGAAAATAGTTTTTTTTATAGGATATGAAATACTTTTAAAAAATTCGGAGGAATTTTATAATTTTTAAAATAACTCATTTTAAATTTTTATAATGATATTTAAATTGAAAATGAACATTTATTCCTGTTTTCTTATTGCAATCAAACTGATTGCTATGGTCGTTCTAGCTAAGTGAAAATGCCGTTTGTTCTAGTGTTAATTATTTCATAGATGGAGCCACTAAAATCAATTCATTCTTAAAGTATTAATGCTTGATAATGTAGATCACACAAGATTCAACTGAATGGTGTCTCGCTTTTGATACTGCTTGTTATATTGCTAATGCAATCATATTAAAATGCAGCAATATGCATATAAGATGCAGCAAGTACCCCCAATTAAATTCTTCTGGTGCTCACTCACCAATTTATACCTTGGGTATCTAATTTATCAGTGGTGCAATCTATGGAATGCAGAAGAAAATTACAGTTTATTGGAATTGCAAATTATCTCCTGTAGCATTGTCATTTTCCTTTCTTTTTATATCATAGAATTATCAGAACCCACAAAAATTATTCAGAATGCTATTTTGTTTTATTATTTATGCATTACTTTCCCACAAGGATTTTAATCTATATTTCTTGTGAGAATATTCTTTCTGAAATATTTTTATTCATTGCATTATTTTCTTTTCAGTTCAAATGTTCAAAGGCTTAAACCTAATGATACAATAGTTGGATTGCCGGGAGATCAAAGTTACACCAACACTAGTTCATCAGTATCTAGTCAGGAAAATAAATCACTCGTGGATAAAATATTGAAATCACAAACTGTTTCTAGTCAAGAAAATAGATTGTTTTTAAATACAATGCTGAATTCAGGAACTAATCCAGACAGTAAATTGCTAAAAAGAGAGCCGAAAAATGACTCTGCAGCCAATAAATATTCCGAATTGTATGTATTATTATTTTTTTTTTTTCAATTTTAAATCTTCTGTCTTATTTGTAAATGCATGATAAAACTCTAATTTTTTACATACCTAAAAACACAAACAGAAAGAGATGTTCTGAATTGTATGATCATAATAGAGGTATGATCCTAGCACTAAACTTCTTCAGTTTAGATAAAAAAAAAATGGCCAAATGGTGGAAATTTTTAATTTTTTTGTTCTTATGTATTATTTATGTGAAGATTTTTTTTTTTTTTTGTTAACAAATTTTAGATGTTGAAATACCATTTAACAGCATAGACTCACCGAAAATGAAGGATTTGCTTTGTTAGTTTAGAAAAAATATTGTTTTAAAACTTTTAGAACTTCTTATGATTTTCTTAAAAATTTAAGGGAATAAAATAACATTGTTAATAATTGTTGGTAGTTATTTTAATATTGTACATTTGTATACATTTAGATTTTTAAAATTTAATTTAATTTTTATTTAAAATGACAAAACCTGCTTTGTTAGAAGCTAAAAAAAAAACTAAGATATTTATTGAGAATCTGAAAACAGGCAATCGTACATTACTAAATTGTCTTTGAAAAATTGCTGATTCCAGAATTATATCAGAATAATTTTCCCAGAAGAAATAAATTAAAACTCTAGAATAATATTAGCTGTATGACTCTATTTTAATTTTGTGTATTTGACATGTTTCAAAATATACTGCCAAGGCCAAGTATAATAAATATTCATCATAAATGTGTTTATTAAAATTAAATAATGATGATTGGCTGGGATAGTCCGGTTGGTAGAGTGTTGGACTGAGGCTCGTGAGAATAGCAGTTTGAATCCAGCTCCGAAGACTCCCCGTGTAGTAAATGGTGACTGATGCACATTAAATCTGTCAGGTCACAAAGTCCTCCATGTTCCCATAACAAACTATACCTCTAGGGGTACTGAATTGGAGCGTAATCGTTTTCTGGTTCAGGTCAAAATTTCAATTTGTGAATGAATGGATGAGAGTTTATAATGCACTTTTTTCCCTTAACCTTATGTAGTGTCATTTGAGTTTGGCTCAGTATTATCAATTCCAGATCTTGCTTTATTACCCTCCATTTTGAAACAATCAATTTTAAAAATTGACCAATCAGTTCTTTGTCTTTGAAACATGCTTTTGAGATTATAAAATGCTTTTGATTGAATTGCCATACTAGAAAATGTGTTGAATTATTTGATAACTGTGTTTTTATTTCCTCTCTGAGTTGTAGTATTTGTTTCCACGATAGACGCATGTTCCTATTTTTTAAAATACTTCTATTTACTGCTTATAAAACCTCTTAAATATTTTATATTTAATGACCCATACTTTGTAAGTATTTTTAGCTGGAGAATGGGATCACCAATTTGATTTTATTGGTAGTATCTGATGATGAATAAAAAGTATTAAAAGAAAAAAAAAGTCTAAATTTTATGTTATACAACAAATTAGCTCTGAAATGCCATTTTATAATGATTCGCTCAAAATAATTGGTATTGTTTATTAAATAGGTTGGTCTTAGATCTCGAATGGAAAGGAAAAACTGCTCAGTATTCAATATCTCCATCAAACTTCAAAGAGCTTGGCAGTTCAATACAAGATTGTATATCAATTTTGGCAAAAAATATTGCTGCTCAATATTTTCCAAGTAAGTATATTCTGATTTATGTAATAAATGTTAAAAAGAAGAAAAAAGTATTGTTTCCTAGTTGTCTAATCGTAATAGAACAAAAACAAGTCCAGAATAATAAAAAATTGCCAGCTGATGGTTTATTTTCTTTTTTTTTATGACCAATTCGGGAAATTCTCAATATGACTAACCTGACCTTCCTTTCTCTAGCATCGCCTCCCTCTGTCAAAAGACGTGATCTGAAATAGGTTGTTTTTTAGGTTTTCTCATGCTTTCTCACGAACAACCGTATAAAAAATGTAAATTCAAAACAGGAATATAAATTAAGAAAAATTAATCACTTAATATAATTAAATAAAACATGTAAATAGTATTAAAAATTTGATTGATTATATAATCTCTTTGCGAAGAATTTTTCTTGTAGTCTGTGTACAGTTATTTTGCTCAGTTTTAGAAATTTCTTCAATTTGATTTTCATTGTTGACACCTGTATAGCTTACGTGGTGCAATATAACTTCTGTGAGTTTCACATTAGGCAATCCTTACATTGAAAAGCGCAGAAATTTTTTTATAAAAAAAAAAAAGAAAAAACAAAATTTGAAATTTTTTTTTGAAGTCCAGTATTGGTTTTTATTGTAGGTGACAACAAATTTGAGTTTTATATGTTTAACTTTATTTGAATCAACAAATATAAAAGTAAACACAAGCTATTGAAAAACTATAACACAGGTTTTAGTTTTATCAATTTCAATTCATTATTACATTATGTTTGGAAAGAAAAATATATGTAAAGCAAATACATTTATCTTTGCAAAAAATATACTTAAGAAAAATAGTAATTCTAGATTATGCATATTAAATTCTTTTTAAAATCTGTGTTGTAAAAATTGGGTTAGAAACTATTTATATTTTCTTCAGGTGAATCTCAAAATGTTGAATTTGATATGTATGTTAGTGATATGATCTACAATCAAGTTAGTAAATTACCAGCTGATGCATTGAAATCACCAGTAACTTCGGAAAAAAATGAGAAAGAGGTAGGTGATTTTTTTTTAATAGTTGTTGTTATAAGTTATATCAGAATAATTACATGTGTTAATTATGTGTATAAAAGAAAATTAACATAATATCTATCTATATCCATCTATCTATCTCTATATATATATAATTTATTTTTATTAAGGAAAAATTATTTGTGAAATATGTTTATTTTTATTGATAATTTGTATTAATAGTTTTATTTTTATTATTAAAACCCTTTTTGAATTAAACAATCATTGATCCTAAAGATAATTAACAATCAAAAGTAGTTTAAATTTTGAAATTTTCAATTTATTGCAAGAAACATCTTTGGAAAAGAATTGTTAAATAAATTTAAATCCAGGCAAACAAATGAGTGAATATGTATATCTCAGTCGACAAAAGTTTTTAGTATGATGGAACTTTTTCATTGATAGATGATTTTAGAATTCCCTTTAGTTTCATTTCTAAAAGGGAAGTGTTTATTTATCTGAAGTTTCTTATAACAAGATTTTCAAACAAGCTATCTCCTTGTCTTTTCTTTTTTCTTTTTTTTTTCAAAAATTTTGGTAAAGTTTTCGAAACAATTTAAAATGCCAAAGATTTTTTTTAAAATTGTTTTTTCTTCTTCTAAATCTGGTGTTCTTAAGTTCCTAAAATCTTACTGAGCACTTTGTTCTGTATTTTTTATTTATTTTTAATATCATATATGCTTGATTATAAAATTTTTTAAATGTTTTATGTTATTTGACTTTTCATAACACTATTTTTTTTTTTTTTTTTNACCTTCCTTTCTCTAGCATCGCCTCCCTCTGTCAAAAGACGTGATCTGAAATAGGTTGTTTTTTAGGTTTTCTCATGCTTTCTCACGAACAACCGTATAAAAAATGTAAATTCAAAACAGGAATATAAATTAAGAAAAATTAATCACTTAATATAATTAAATAAAACATGTAAATAGTATTAAAAATTTGATTGATTATATAATCTCTTTGCGAAGAATTTTTCTTGTAGTCTGTGTACAGTTATTTTGCTCAGTTTTAGAAATTTCTTCAATTTGATTTTCATTGTTGACACCTGTATAGCTTACGTGGTGCAATATAACTTCTGTGAGTTTCACATTAGGCAATCCTTACATTGAAAAGCGCAGAAATTTTTTTATAAAAAAAAAAAAGAAAAAACAAAATTTGAAATTTTTTTTTGAAGTCCAGTATTGGTTTTTATTGTAGGTGACAACAAATTTGAGTTTTATATGTTTAACTTTATTTGAATCAACAAATATAAAAGTAAACACAAGCTATTGAAAAACTATAACACAGGTTTTAGTTTTATCAATTTCAATTCATTATTACATTATGTTTGGAAAGAAAAATATATGTAAAGCAAATACATTTATCTTTGCAAAAAATATACTTAAGAAAAATAGTAATTCTAGATTATGCATATTAAATTCTTTTTAAAATCTGTGTTGTAAAAATTGGGTTAGAAACTATTTATATTTTCTTCAGGTGAATCTCAAAATGTTGAATTTGATATGTATGTTAGTGATATGATCTACAATCAAGTTAGTAAATTACCAGCTGATGCATTGAAGTCACCAGTAACTTCGGAAAAAAATGAGAAAGAGGTAGGTGATTTTTTTTAATAGTTGTTGTTATAAGTTATATCAGAATAATTACATGTGTTAACTATGTGTATAAAAGAAAATTAACATAATATCTATCTATATCCATCTATCTATCTCTCTATATATATAATTTATTTTTTTTAAGGAAAAATTATTTGTGAAATATGTTTATCTTTATTGATAATTTGTATTAATAGTTTTATTTTTATTATTAAAACCCTTTTTGAATTAAAGAATCATTGATCCTAAAGATAATTAACAATCAAAGGTAGTTTAAATTCTGAAATTTTAAATTTATTGCAAGAAACAACTTTGGAAAAGAATTGTTTATTAAATTTAAATTCAGGTAAACAAATGAGTGAATATGTATATCTCAGTCGACAAAAGTTCTTAGTATGATGGAAATTTTTCATTGATAGATGATTTTAGAATTCCCTTTAGTTTCATTTCTAAAAGTGGAGTGTTTATTTATCTGAAGTTTTTTATAACAAGATTTTCAAACAAGCTATCTCCTTGTCTTTTCTGTTTTTTTTTTTTTTTTTTTTTTTTTNTGCACCAGCCGTTTTTTTTTTTTTTTTTTAAGAAAACTTTCTCATTAAATATTTTGGTAAAGTTTTCAAAACAATTTAAAGTGCCGAAGATTTTTTTTAAAATTGTTTTTTCTTCTTCTAAATCTGGTGTTCTTAAGTTCCTAAAATCTTACTGAGCACCTTGTACCATACTTTTTATTTATTTTTAATATCATATATGCTTGATTATAAACTTTTTTAAATGTTTTATGTTATATTTGACTTTTCTTAACACTATTTTTTTTTTTTGTGAGGGTTTACTTTTTGCATTGCTTGTACATATTTTTCATATTCTCTTCCTTATTTACTCAAAATCCAGGTAAAAAATATCAAGGAATGGCAATGCATATTTCATTTCCATGTTTTAATTTTCAATATTGAAAATATAAATTTTTATAACTAAATAAATTAGATACTTTGTATGAACTTATGAAAATGAGTTTTGCATTATTATAACGTATTCCAAAAAATTCATTTTGTGTGCTCCAAACACTGTTTTTTTCACTTTCAATTATAAAATTTTATGTAAAGAAAAGCTTTTTATGAAAGCATATGTTTTTCTGTTAAATTTGGAATTTTTGGAAAGATACTAGTTCATAGTTCCAATCATGCCTTATATTTATGCAATAATATTTATTTTGCTTATTCTATTGCATTTATTAAAAAAAAATTTAAAAACATGCAAGTTCTTCCATAAGTTAATAATTCATTGGTGTATTACATTTAATTATTTATTATAATTATTAACTTAATGTTATATTTTAATTTTATTTGTTATAGTACTTAATTTATTATATTATTAACTTAATGTGCAAAAATTGAAGATACTTTACATTCTTATAATTTTTTTTATTAACCTTATTTTATTCATATTAGCATTTACTTAATCTATATTACTATTGATTTTGTGCTATTTCTATGGTTTTTCTGTGTAACCCAAGAACTTTTAAAACTACACTAAAGTTTCTTTTTATTATGAAATCTTTATTTTACAGTACATTTTTTTTTAAATTTAGGGGCAACCCTTTATTTATGTATGGATAAACTTTTTTTTTCCTGGTCAGTAATTAAATTTAAAGCAATCCTAAAAATATTGTTGCTTATGTCAACTGATAGTTCATGTTTTCAGTGAATTATGTAATTCTCATTTTACTGTTTAGAGAACTAAAACATTAAAAATATTAAGCATAGAATAAATTTACTGAATAAAAGTATGAAATAAAGTTGTTAAATTGCCATTAGAATTATATAGTCTGTAACTTTTTAAGTATAATTTATTTTAAAATGTCATGTTTTTCGCAATTTGTTTGTAACTCCATTGCCTGGTTTAGATATAAGTCTTAGACATATTCATAAAAGAATAATGATTTTTTTATAAAAAATTTGTTGTTAAAATTACAAGACATATGTAAACCTACATATGTCTATATACACCTACATATGTATGCTACATAGTTTAATACTTTTTATAATAACTGGACAGATATTATAATAGATATATAGATAATAAAATAAAAATATTTTCCTGTATAAAGAGTTATTTGTATTTTATATGCAACAAGGAAATTTTAAATCATTAAACTGAGATACTTATAGTTAGACTAATTAATGACCTTAACTAAGTACTTATTTAATATTTGTAACGATAGAACTTTTTTTCATCTTAATACCAGTATCAAACACTCTTTGATCATTAACTATTGATTATTCTCAATGATTAAGCATGGTGTACTACAAAATTTTACATATAATTTCTTCGAACCATCCAAAAATGATAAATTAATTGATCTTTATTTAATTTGTCACAAATCCCCATAACATGAATATGGTGTGTAAGAGCATGTGAAATGTTTGATTTTATGCTTAGAAATTAAAATATTTGATAATCATAGTAATATTTTTATTTTATTTAGATTATGGCCGAAGAGTCCTCATCTGGGTATGTCGATACAGTTGTTTCTGAACCGCAATTTGTAAAAGTTGTGACCTCAAAAGGACAGCAAGTAGGAAAAAAAAATTTTATGGCAATATTTGAAAGAATAGTTTAAATTTTGATATTAAAGGAAATTACTTTTTTTCCTTATTGTTGAATTTATTTTTAAATAAAAATGAGTGTGAGACATCTGATGAGTGTGAGACATCTGACAATGAGTGTGAGTGATCTGATTATTGTTCGGTTCATCCTAAATGTTCTAAAATATACATATTTCTCTAATATTTGTGAAATATATATTCAGTATTTACTACTGGCTATGTAGACTTCATTTCTAATTACCTGATGCCAGGTAACTAAACTCGGTCAATTACAATGCAAATCTAGTGCTGGTTGATTTTCATTTATGACAGACACAACTTCATTAAGATCCATAGAAAAATTAAAACTATTTATGAAAATAATACTAGTTTTAAAACCTCCAATAGTTTATCTGTTTCTAAAAGATTTTGACAGAAATTACTTGTTCAGACTTAATTGGTTTTAATGTTGTGCAAAGTTTTAACACAGATTAATTCGAAATGAAAATGTAATAGAATACATTGCAAACAGCATTAACTCATTAGGAGAGAAAAATCATAACCTTTTTAAAACTCTTATATCTTTTTATAAACTGATGTAAAAATTAAATTAAAAAGTGATAATAAAATAAAATTAAAGAGTAGTAATAAACAGGTATTATTAATATCACAGCTTTGACCTATGTATAGAAAAATGTTGTTTCATGTATCTTCAACTTAGTTGCTTTTTTAATTAAACTTAAAGGAAAAAGTTTTTCTATCACTAAGGGTTGTTTTTGCACGAAGAAAAATTTATTTTGAACGCTATCTGTGCTTGTAAATCAGGTATTAACATCAAAATATTTTATATCATTTATAAATATTTATTAATTCGGCAGATTTCATTAGGAAGGAACACAGACTCAGGAAAAAGTGCAAACCTTTTTTATTTTTTCTCAATAATAAACTGATTTGGGAACATTTTATTATATTTCCAATACAAACAATTTCAATCTTTTATTGAAACCTAGCTTGTATAAAAATTAGCTGTTGATACCCTTTAATTATTTTTTCTGTAATTTATTACTTGTTGGCTCAATAAGTTTAATTTTCAAATGATCAGGCTAGTGTTCTGATTGTTGGGTTAACCACGAAAAACTTTCGAGTATCATTGATATTAATTATAAAATATTTATAATCTAAACATTTTATGCATTTATTTTGGTCAACTTGTATTTTATGGATTTTACCATGTTAGTTTGTAATATTTTGGTAATTTCTGAGCCAGTTTTACATAATTTATGTTGACAACCATATGTATATATATATATATATTTTTTTTTTTTAGTATTTGTGTTTAAATTTTTTTTTCTTGCTAAATTTAGGGAAATCTTACTTTACACAAAGATGGAATTTCATATTTCCAATTGCAAGAATGGATAGTTACGGAATTTAAGATTCCTGCAAAAAATCAAAAAATAAAATGGGGCTTCCCACCAAAAGAACTTGAACTTCCTAATGACGTTTATACGCAAAACCTACCACTGAAGCATGGAGATCGGTTGATAGTAGAAAATGTCAGTCTTAGTGTTTCAGAAAAGAAAAATTATTTGAATTGTAAGTTGTTGTATTTTACTTTTAATTTTTATAGTTCTCTTACATTCTTATCTCTTATTCGGGGCTAAGTTAAGGGTTATCTGCAGATAAAAAATTTCCAGGTAAGGTTTACATTGTAATTTTTGTACACCAAGTATGGAAACATGGATTATACAATCAAAGTGATGTCGCTCGCTATACAGCATAAAAATAGCTCCAATTGGATTATGCTAATCATATAACTTTGCAAGGAGGAAATCAAGGTCTACAATTTGCTAATGCACAGATGTATATTAAATTGTAAAATGCTTCTATGATTTGGCGAAAGTATAGTGCCTCGTTGTATAATATAATTTTAAATATTTATAATTACAGAGTTATGCCTCAGAATAAAAAAAAAGGCAGAGGGCTTCCATTCTGAAAAGGACATTTTGAGTTTGAAAGGGCACTCACTTGATCCCGTAAAAATTTATTAAAATGTGTAATATTATGTAAGAACTAAATTTCACTCTCGTCAATTTTTAAATTACTCTTCCATACTATTTTATGTGTTTATTTCAGCAATTAATTCTCTCTCTTTATCAAAATAGGAGAAAAATTTGTAGTTTATAAAAATAATTAAAAGCAAGGTAAAAGGCAATCCTGTGCATTTTTTTTTCTTCAAAAAAGTAAACTAAAAAAAAATTATTAATAAACAACTTGAAAGCTTTTTTCTATAATTTAAACTGAAAGTCATGAGAAAATAAACATTTAAAGGTGCATTTTTTTAAAAAAAAATGTTTATTTAAAAAATAGTTTTAAAAATTCATTAATATCTACCTTCCAGAAAAAGATACTTATAAAAATTTAACCATTTGAGAATAATCCTAACAAAGTAAATATTTGTAATAGTAATTAGAAGTAAATTTATGAATACACATAATTTTATGTGTAATTGTTATTTAGTCAGTGAATTATTTTTTTCAAAATTACGTATAAATATGAAGGCAGTGTTTTTAAGGGATGGTGGCTTATTTTTACAAAAAGGGCACATTTCCTTGGATCAAAGGGCAAGCAGGGTGGGCTGCCTTTAAAAATATGCTTAGAGAAAACACTGATAATTAGTGAGTAGTTAAGTGAAAAAGCTTCCGAAATAATTAATCTCTATTAGATAAAATAATTCTATGCATAAGCTTGTTGTTGAGAATAAATAAATGAATTTTTGACCTCTAAAATCTAAGAAAATAGCAGCAGCTAAGAATGTATGGATTCAATAGCTTAGTTGGGTGAACAGTGAAAGGTTTGGGTTTTTAATGTTACATTTACTTTTTTGATTCTGGTTTTATACATTTGCCAATGTGTAAAGACCTTATTGCCAGTATGAAATTTATTTTAATGCATACACCAATGTTGGAAAATAATATTGGTTGTATTATAAAAGTTTTAATTTTCAAAAAATATTAAAGAAATGATTTTGAATGAAAAAAAAAGAGTAAATATTCATATGTTGCAAAAAAATAAGTTTAAAGTAGATTAGAAAGATTTTTAGCTCATGGGAAAAGACGTCAAAGTAGACCCTCGTTAAGATGAAACAACTGTGTTGAGATTGACCTAAGCATTCTGGTTAAGAACTGGAGAGTCGTCGCCAAATTTAGAGGCCAAGGCCATTGAGATGACCTGGAGAAGGCTATGACCCACTCAGGGCCATTGAGCTACTGAAAAAGATTAGATAGTATTACTTAAAACTTATTATATAAAACTTTTCGAAATGAAAATTGAGAAAAAACTAACACATTTGTAAAAATATAAAAAAAGACTATAGTTAATAAGTAAAAATAACTTCGTTTAGTTTTATTTGTAATTTTTTTTCCTTCTTTCTACTAGTTTTTTTTATTTTTGCAACTGTCTTAGTTCATATCACCATGTAATTGAATTCTTTTGTTGTATTTTGTAACAGTAGATTTGTACAGGGATAAAGCGTTGAAAGGAAAAGAAAAATTACTATGCCCATTCAAACAATATTATGTTAGTACATTTAAACTGAGTGTTTAAAATAAAGTTTATGTATTTAAAATGGCAGTTATGAAATTTTTTCTAAGATGAAATGTATTGTCTGTTTATATTTAAAAAAATTTTTCCAATTATTTTCTAGCTGCACCTCATAATAGCACATTTGACTATCAAAATCTCGCCGATTCTACACAAAAGTTTTCATCTGACATAATGTGGAGAGTTTATGTACACGAACCTGATTTATTCAAAAAAGGAGGTTCCATGTTTAAGACAGCAGCTGATAAACATATTTTATGTGATAAAGACCACATCACCCTACCTTGCTTTCCTACTAAAGTATGTTAAATCATTTTGCATGTTTTATAAAAAATAGGTTTTAGTTTTATGTATGCAAGCAGTTAGATAATATGGGAAGTTAGTCAGAAAAAAATTAATTAGGAAATTTTTATTTAACAACATTATAGTTACGTATACCAAAAAATTACTTTTCTGTATTTTTAATGAGTATTTAAATATAATAGTGTAGCCCTTCACTATATTGCTAATTGTTGGAGGACAACAAAAAAGTTTGAAACAAGGAGAAGGATGCTACTTCATATTTTTCATATTTTCCATCAAATTCATATTTTTGTTTTACATGTTTCTGTTTCTCTTGTTTTTGTTTGATCATATTTTCAAGCAGCAATAATTGGAACAGAAGCTGACTTAGTTGGCAAAAAAATCAGTATAATTGGGCAACTGTATAAGATAGGTATGGCAAAACTTTTTTGATAACCCTTGAATAATGAAGTACTCTGTTGTTTCCATTTTTCCTTTCTTATTTCTTTTAGCAATTTAAATTTTTTGATAGAATGATAACCTTTTTTGCTTATTCTAGACATGTTTGAAAACATATCCTATACCTATCAAACTTATTAGAAAATTAGTATGCATAATCTAGTATGCGTTTAAAAGAGCTAAAAAAAAACTGCAAGGAAATCCATTACCGTTCCATTAGACTAGTGGCGCAAACCTTTTTTGAATGAAGGACCATTTTTACTGTGAGTTGACCAATGAAAGGCAGCATGCCCAAGTATTTAGATATGTTGACCATAATTATGGTAATTTTTATATAAACATCAGTGCTTTGGGAACTTAATTTTTTATCAGTGATATATTTGCAAAAATTTAAATGCTTCTGAATATTGGAATTCAGAACTGAAAAACAAACACCAAATTGATGCTTAAAAAAATTTCCTAGCTGTCAAAAAACAAATTTATTGAAATAAATATAGCCACGGAAAGGTAATAATTTTTTTTTATGTACTACTTCATTGTTACATGTATAGTTTCATATATTCGATTCGTTGTTTAATATTTTCTTTCTTTCAATACTTTTTTTTTACAGAGGTTTTGTTACAATGCTTCTACTGAAAGTCTAGAACTTTGTGTGAAAGCCTTAGGACACTTTCAAATATGTGGTGATATTGATGACAGAATTGAGTGTGTCCGGAGAGGACAGTTTGTTCCAGGTTTCAAAAGATGTCCTCAAATGGGTGGACCATCTAAAGAAACTGTCGTGGCCCGGCCATTCCGTAAACCTATTACCTCTTCACCAGAAGAAGATCGACCGTATTTTCGAAAAGGACCTGGATTTTCTGTGCTTTCAAAACCATCTGAGAAAATGGATTTCTCTTAATATTTATTATTATTATTAGTATTTAGAGTCACCTGCAAAATATAATGTGTATAAACATCATATGTATATAGGGAGTAATTTTCTTTGATTTATTTTTGTTATTTGTGGATAAATTTGTACAAATAAAATATTTTTGTCAGAAGAATGCATTTTGTAAGATATTTTCATATTTTGTGAGGTAAAATATTATTAAATTCTTGATCTAGTGTTTATACATTTCAATTATGGTCCCATGTTTTCTTCTTTTTTATGTATTTATTTACATGAATTAAAAGAAAAAAACCTTACCCTGGTTTGACAGAGTGTTCTAAATGCTTCCCAATTAAAAACATGGTTCATATACCTAAGGAAAAACTCAAGAGGATTTAAATTAGCTTAAAAACCCAAGGAAAAGTGGTGACGAAATAAATAAATAAAAGGAATTTCCTTGATAAAAAGCTATGAATAAAAGAGTTATAATCTTAAAAAATATTAGAATTTCTTTTTTTTCTTCTCATTTTTCTTTCTTTCTTATTGTAATGTTTGAATATTTTTCTAAAATGCAGTCATTGTTAAAGATTTTGACCATGCTTTGAAATATAGGTAAGAATTTTAATATTTCCACAGTTTGATGGAAACGGTTTTTTGCTTATAATCTTTTTTTAAATTTGAGAATTATTTACCTATGTATCAATATTTTACTATATAATGACATTGCAAAATTCTATCAGATATTACTTAGGAATGAATAAGTTTTGTATCAAAATTTAGGTCTATTAACTTTTAAAATTAAATTGGTGTTTTGGTCCACCAATGTTCTCATGTGTTGTTGATGTTGTGTATGTCTGATATGTTGTGTTAGTGTATTATTTTTTAGAATTACTGCTCTGGTAAATCAATGAATTTTTTTTTCAAAAATTGCATATAAACTCTGTGTCAAAGTAATTAAAAGTTATAATCAAACAGTTAAAAGTATTAAGCACTCTGAAATTGACTGTTTCATAGCTTTTATAAGTCACTAAATCAATCCAAGAGCTAGATTACTCCACCAAATGTAGCCTTGCAATTGTCCTGTCCAACTCAAAAGACAAAGAAACAGCTGAATCAAATGTTGAGACAAAATTCATTCATTTGTGTTACTTACAAAGGAGCACTTTGTAGAATTCAGGGAATATTTCTTAAAATAATCCACTATTCAGGTTATTATTTTTTAATAAAATTCCATCCTTTTTTTGTTAAGCAACTAGAATTTTTTTTTTTGGATTTTCCCCATTGTTTCTCTATGGATGCAGAGTAGCAAATTTGTCAGTAGCATTTTTCCCTTAAACACCATGCAGAATGTATCAAAAACCATTTTATCTATTAGGATGGAAAATTTAAGAACTCACAAAGATATTTAAAGTTATCAGTATCCACACTAAGAAAAGTACAGTCTTCATTATGACAATCTACTCAGACGTCATGAGGATGCTTTTCTAAAAGTTTCTCCTACTTCAACGGTATCCCAGGTTCGAATCCCAGCGGAGGTTGATTGATACAGATTTTGCTTCTAGTTCACTCCGTCCACAGTTCTGACGTAGAATATCATCAGTGGATCATAGGTTAAAATCCTCTAGCCATCAGGTTAACCGTGATAGGTTTTTGTGATTTTCTTTCCATGTAACGTAAATGTGGAATAGTTTAATCAAAAAAGCTTACACAAAGATTATTTTATCTCAATGATTTGTCCTGGAGTTCCCTGGACTGGGTTTAAAATTACAAGGCTACGGAGTTTAACGTTGATAGTTGTAAATTCAATGTTATGTCGCCTGTTCAACAAGGGTAATAAATAAATAAGAAGAGTGAATTTTTTCATCATTTTATCTTTGATGATCTTAAATTAGGTTTTATGTCAGACAGTTAATTTTGCACAACTGGAGCAGTATTTAACTAAGTTTTTATTTTGTTTTTGCAGTATAAGCTGTAAATGAAAAAAATTAACCCAGTTATGGTTTTCATTAAAAAGAAAGTTTAAAAGAATTGCTCAACTGTTGAAAATGGTTAAACCTGTGAAACATATTTTTTTTTATTAACAAATCTAGTTATCTTAATTTGAAAAGCATGATAGGTATTACTAATGCAATTTTTCATAGATGTGTGTCTTTTTCAATATTTATCAAAGACATTGTTATTAAAAAAATTATATTCAAAGACTAGATTACTATAATTGCATTGGAAGCTTCTTTGCTTTAAGGCTAAGCGTGGGGGTTTTGTAGTGTTTTTTCTATGTAATGCAAATGCAGGTTAGTTCAGTCAAGAAGTCCTCCGCGAAGGCTAGTTTGGGACCACAAAGGCCATTTCTTAATCCAGGAGCTCATTTGTCTTCTGGGACTGGTTCAGAATTGCATGAACTGAACATTGAACTCAGAGAAGATGGGTTGGCTCTAGATTGCTGGTTATAAAGTTAAAAAAAAAAGTTATCGAATAAATGAATTTATGTAGTGTTTTGAAATTCTTTCATATTGTCAATTTATGTGGAACATATAATTTTCTAATCAATTCCATGTCCTTTAATTTATATTTTATTCTATTATGCTTAAAAAAGTGTTTCTGTCATATTTTTATCTACTGTTTATTCTAAAAATGTTTCTGTCATACATTATTTACGGATTATATTTATTGTTTATTTCATTCTGTCATATTATTAGTTCTGCTATAAATAGTGAAGGGAAAAAAATCTACATTAATGATGCTTTTCAAAATTTATTCTTTCTCTCAATCAACGGGATTGGTGAACGTCAGCGAACAGGGAGCTAACCCCCCTAGTTCTTAAAAAATTAACATTTAAGCATTTCATCGAATTAACACAGATAATCAAAGGATTACAAAAAGCTTCATAAAGTAAATTAAAAATAATGAACGAAAACAATTAACTCATCAATCTTACAAATAGTTAAGCTTTCTGTCTTAGCATGGCGCTAAAGCCATTTAGGCAAATGTTGCCATTTTACAACGCATTGGAAAAAGAAAAAAAACATCGCCTTTTTCTATGCATAATATTTGAGTTGAAACTCGTTACAGATTTCTCTGTAGTATCTGTATAAAACAGCGGTGTTACTGTAACGCTATCTTAACCGTACCATTTTGGGCATGTGCCTTAACATATCTGAATAATTGTGCTTTGTTTATCAACATAATCAACATAACTTTGTTTATCAACATAACTTTGTTTATAACATAATATTCGAGCGTGTGCTTCACGTCATCTTTAAGACTGTTATTTAAAACTAGTGGGCTGCGCCCCCTGCTCTCTAACGTTCGCCAACCCCCGAAAATTGCTACGCAAGCTTATATGGTTTGCTTCGCAAACCAAGCTCGCTTCGCTCGCTACTAACTTAGGTACATTGCAAATGCACAAAATTCTAAGAATTCAAATCCATATCGAAGCTTTTTTTTTTAAAAAAAATTACATCTTTTTAGTAAATACTGAGTCATTAAAATAAATGACATGTAATTCGTTAAACCTATTAGAAATGTGCTATAGTACAATTCGTGATATAAATCAAAAATCGTCAAATAAATTCGTTAAAAAAAGCGCTTTTGACAAAATACTAAAATAGAGATCTATCGATAAAGACTACTCACTTCTGCCTAGCTTAATAGTATGAGATTGCCGCAGCTGATGCTCTCTGGTTATTTCAGTTTCCATTTTTAAAACCGCTATATGTTGAGCCCCCTCAGCTAGATTAGGCATGTGACATTTTTAGCGGCAATCATTGGTCGATTCGCCGTGTAAGAGAAATAGTAACGTAAACAAAACAAAGCAAACGTTGCCACTGGCGGGAAAGAAATACAGCCAAAATTTGGGAGCCACGTAAGAGAATTATATATATTAGATGTTTATTACGTTATTAGTTATTAGATGCAATGATATCGCCAAGACATTAGATAATTTAGAAGTTTCCATTTATCTTTTATAATGAAAGTATATCTCATTTCATAAATCTTTGTGAACTTAGTTTAAATTTCGGTGCATAATTTTAAAATGAAATATAAAAATTAAATGTTTGGAATATTTTTATAATTCGCGATCGCAACGAACTATGGGGGTGTTGTTGTATGAGACGAATAGTTGCGATTTCTATGCGAACAGCCATTCAGTTGCTCAGGAAATGTCTTCAGTGTAGCATTGTAACGTTTCTTCTTTATTGTGGCTTATTAAATTTAAGAAAGAAAAATGTTTGATATTCTTTCTTATGTAAGCAAAAACAAAATGGTATATTTTTTATTTTTTTTTGGAGAAGGAACATCTAAAACACATTGGAAAAATATTTGTAAATAAACAAAAAAAAATATGTATCTTCTTATTAGAGTTAAAACCTAATGCCTGAGAAAAAGTTTTACTCAATTTAATGATATAACATGAAATGCTTATTTAAACTTTACATTCCATAGTTTTAAGAATCATATTACTTCAAACATTAAAATAAGCAAAAAGTATACATAAGCTCATAATTTTATATAATTTAATTTTACATAAATAATATTATTTCAAGTAAATCAGATGATTCTTTATTGTTGTTTTCCGAATTATAATTCAGAAATATATACTAGCTATTACAGTTCTGCACTTTCTGAAATCATATTTATTCATTGGAATAAACTAAGCAATGTTGACTTCACTTTAATTTGTAAGGAATTGAAGACAAGAAAGAATGTATTATTCTGTTACAGTATGCGATCACGAAATCGGAAGTTATCAGATGCAAGCTTGTTAATAATAGAAAGGTAAAAATTATTGAGAAATTGTTCTTCAAATGTTTGGCGTGTTCTGTTTTAAAAAGATTTACCAATGTTCTGGTTAGTTCTGCATTTTCCTTAGGGGAATTTTGCTAGTAAGGAAATGGCGTCTGACTGTGCCAATGAATATGACAGAACTAAATGAAAACTTAATAAATAAATGCCTGATATTTTCAGGCTCCGCTAGAGGGCGTATTCAAGCGTGGCGATCACGAATTGGATACTTGCAACAGAAAGAAGAATTCCGCCGAAGAACATGGTTGTTCCTAATCACGTGATTGTGGTTATTGGATACCTGCAAATAACGTTATGCGTGTGTATTGAACCTGATTGACTGCAGAATCGGGGCATAAACTAATGCCACGATTTACCAACGCGTGACTTCGCTGGCGTTGTATCTTTAAAGCGCCGTCTTGTTTATGCACAAGAAACTGATTTCAGAAGTCTTCTTTTTGAGTTGCAGGTACCCAATTGTTAAAATTTGGTGTTAATTGGGTGCTTGAAACTCGAGAAGAATACCGCTGAAATAACATGCTCGGGTAAAAGCACATCAATGCTATTAACTTTGGTTTATTATAACGCGAAATTGAACTTCTGCAAGCGACGTTACGGTGTGTGTTGAATCTGGCTAGAGACCGTGAATTTGAGGAGCCTTAAGTCTGGCTAATGAATCGTGGCATAAACAAATGCCGCGATTTTCTCACTCGTGACTTCAGTTGTAGGGGAACTTCAGTTGTAACTCACTCGTGACTTCAGTTGTTCAAGAAGACCTCTGAAATCCGCTGGTAGTATATAAACAAGACGGAGTTCTTAAATCACAGTTGTTAGACTTAATTTATGATCACTTAGAACCAATCTTCGAATGAGGTTTAATTAGTTACCGGCAAGCAATATTAGGCGTGGGTGTCTTGAATCTGATTGACTGCTAAATCATGGCACAAACAAATGTTACGATTCAGCATCTAATTTGGTTTGATACTCACCCGTGACGTCGGTTGCAGGTACCCGATTACTGCGTGATTATTAAATTTGGTGCTAACTTTAACTTCCCTGCTTCATTTTCTTAGTTAGCAGATGATGAATCATAGGTAATAGTTAATAATAAAACTAAGAATCTTTTTTTTTTTCAAAATAAATTATAGTAATCAAACAAATAAAATTATATTTTATTCCTTCAAAATTTTCAAAAGTTCATCAATCTTAGAATGCATCAAAAAAGAGAGACTAAAAAATAATCAAATTTATAGTAATTTTTTAAAAATGATGTTTTTTTTAAATAAATAACTTCCAAATCAAAAGAGAAAATTAAGGGAAAAAAGGCGATTTTTTATTATTTATCTCTTAGCTCTGTTCTATTTGTTACCATAGCAACGTTTTAAGTTTTCTCTGTAGAAATGCTTTTCTCTAGATTTTTCACTTGCTACGCCGAAGATCAAAGGTAGATGTAAGTATAAAAAAAATTGTGTTTAATCTTAATTTGCGCGATCCTAAGTTTTAAATTAAATGTTATTAGTTTCAAGAATGCTTTAAGAAATGCTGTTTGACTGAGTACTTAAGTATTTTAGTTACAAAGTTAAATAATTTAGGCGTGCTGTTACAAAGCTTTCTAATTTTTCCCATTGCTTTTTTTAGACACACAAATTTGGAAATGTTTAAATACTACCGCTTTAAAATTATTTTGCAGTTTATACATTAGGAACATGTGATGTTTATATGATAATTATAAATATTATTCATAAATAACATTTATAAGTTTGTTAAATTAAACAAATTACTGTCTTAATTTTCAGTAAAATCTTTGTCAAAAGTTTAGTACCAAGAACAACTATTTATTTTTTTTTAAAAATGAAACAATCAGAGTTTGAATTCAAAATATATTTATTCAGATATAATATTAAGTATGTTCATTGTAATCATGAGAATATATAATCAATTAGAGTGACTTTGTCTAAAAAACATGAAATACAATTGTCGTATTTTATCATATTTTTTTCTGCTTCAATTAATTAAATTGCTTATTGGAAAATATTTTATTTATTGGCAATACTTTTATATTTAATTATTTATTGCCAGGTTATTTTAAAACAAGAAAAGAAATTAGTTCTCAATTTAAAGCTTTTTTTGTATTCTTAGTGCAATAAATAATGCTTTAAAATTAAAAAAACTAATGCTATTTTTGAACGAGGATTCAATATAATATAAATTAGTTACTGTATAATACAAATGATATCTATATTAAGTCTTATATCAGTATACTAGGTACTTATTACAGTACATATTACCACAAATAATTAAACATCTCTGGCGTCAACAATTGTTTGGCGATCAATTTTTTAAGGTCTCCCGAAACGAGTGGTACCTATGTCTTAACTTCCTGATTAGGTTATTTACTTAATCGCAGTTAGCAAAGCGAAGAAAAAATATAGTTCTTTGATCTCATCAGAATAATTCATCATTCATTTAAGTATCAATTTATTCAAGATTTTACTAAAACTTTTTGATGTTTGAAAAATAAACATGGAGTTAACTTTTTAAAATATGTCTATCGATTCCGCTATCAATTAGATT
Source organism: Parasteatoda tepidariorum (assembly GCF_043381705.1). NCBI lineage: Eukaryota > Metazoa > Arthropoda > Arachnida > Araneae > Theridiidae > Parasteatoda > Parasteatoda tepidariorum. The sequence goes on along the minus strand of NC_092206.1, from coordinate 62,413,863 downwards.
TGATCATAATTATGATTAATTTCGACCGGAATGTCAATCCTATTTTCTCATGTAATATTGCAAGAAGCTTCTAAACAATAATTAAGGCAAATGCAATAGAGAAAAAATTAGTATAACATGTTTAGTACTATATCACTTTCCAAAAAAGAAAATAATAATAACATAACATGTTTATTATTACATCACTTTCCAAGCATTGGCGTGTGCTTTACCAAGCAAGTGCTTTACGATTGATTCTGAGAAAAGATGTTTTGAGAACTTTTTTCCTTCTATTGCTAATTCTATGAACGCTGAAGTGAAATTTCAAGAAACTCATGAAACAAAATTAATTTTCGAATTTTTTTTCCTATATGTAACTAACCACACAAAGAAGCCATATATATAAAAATACGAATTTTGAATTTTTATTGATATTATTTTATTGATATTTTAATCAACATAAAATTGATACTTATGTTGATTTTTCAATTGCACGGCATGAGTATGAGTAGCAAATATTACTACTGCCGTAAAAATGATTGGCAAATTTTATTAAAATTAATTAATGGAGAAGGAAAATTCTTCAATAACAAGTTTTGTAACATTATTTAAATTACCAACTGCCCAATGTTTTAATCACCCAATTCAGTTCTCTGGACGAAAATTGAATATTACTTGCTAAATCTAATTGGAACAATAGTTAAACGAATACTGGTTAAACAGACGTTCCTAGTAGTCAAATAATTCGTTCTTAATTAATGCTTTACAATTCCAGTTGGTTTTACCCAACAAATAAGCAGTTGTAATTATATCAGCAGCAATATTAGTACCTCCTTTGCTTTGCTTGACATTAACACTGACTTGTTAGATTTAAATAAAACCTAGAAAAATTCTTTTAGGTGTCATAAGCTATCTTTATGAATTCTAAAATATTTTTATTAGTTTTGAGCTGGTATCTATTCTTAAAAGTAAGTTTTTATTATTATGCATACTGTCGAAGTGGTGTGTTTGTTATGTTCCGTATGCGGGTAAATACAGTATGTATTACTGTACTTTCTCAAGTTCTAAGCCTGAATGATCGAGTTCTTAGCAATCAATGTAAATTGTCAGTCTAAGAATAATCGCTGCTGGCTACAAAACATTCATCTTCCCTGTTTTGAGATTAATTTTGACGACATCTTTTGAAAATATAAAATTATGAAATTGATTTCTAAAAGTTTAATTTTATTAACTGTAATTTAAAATACCTTTTTGGTATTTTTACTGCAGTTTATTGCTAATGGGATATTTGTTGGGACCTGTTAGAATACACTATTTTTCATGCAATTCGACAATTACCATTGCGGGGCCAAGAAACAAGATGAAATAATTTTTAATTAACATGCAAAATGCGCATACATATGAAGAATGTTTAAACTGGAATATTTTCAGAGAATTTTTCACTATTCTTCAGCTTATTAAAACTCTGTTGAATCAGTATTGCGGCCTGTCTATGTTCAAATTATTTTTTCTGTTTCTTCTTTTGATTCTAACTAATTTAAAAATTTTGAATTTTAAAATCAATTACTCAGCGATAGTTTCAACAAAAATTATTTTTTTAGCAACATTGTTAAACAGATTTTAAAAAATGGTGAATATCTTAGTATCCGATGCATTTTTAACGATAATTGAAACATGCTGATTCGAAATATACAAGGTCTGTACCACTCACTGTTTTTTTTTTTTTTTTTTTTTTTTTTTTTTTTTTTTTTTTTTTTTTTTTTTTTTTTTTAAGATATGTTCCTTTTAAAAAAATTTTATTTCAAGAATGCAATTTAGTGCTGTATATGGAGTACTCATGAACATACTTTTAGAAAATAATGAGATTCGGTCACAATATAATGAGATTCTGTCAATCTTGTAAATAAACTTTTTTAACTATAACAACTTTTTCGAATTCAAGATCTCGAACTGAAAGAAAAAGAAATTCTTATTAAAAAATGACGTTAATCTCTATGATTTCAAACGTAAATTATTGTTTTCATTAATTAATTTGAATTTTTAGATGGGTCTTTCAACCCATGAAAAGTGCAAAAGACCGGTAATTAAGAAAAAAAGAATATAAATAGATTATTACCTTTTATTCACAGTGCAGTATGCAAAAATAATAATAGTAATAATCACCCTGAATAACCTAAGAACTAATGTTGTTCACGTGTTGAGTCTCAATCTTAATAGTTCGGATATGGATTTTATAGGATAATTAATTAGTGCAGAGAGCATATTCCTATTAACGAAATCAGACACAAAAACGAACTTTCTTTGAACTAACATGCATTTAGTTAGACAAATTTTTATTTCTGACCCTCAAAATATAAGAGATAGCCCCAATCTGGGAACAATGGTCCTAAAAATTTTTCGCACACAATTATAAAAATTTTTCATCCAAAGATAATTCCGTGCAAAGAGTATTTTTTTAAAATTATTTATTAATTTATTTAATAATAGTCGAAAATTTTTTAATTGTAAGGTATACAAATTTTACGGAATATAACTTAATTTATCAAAATACAAAATTTGAATTAAATGGGTCCATTAGTTCCTCAGAAATCAAGTTTTAAATATACGGCTTCACTTCGAAATTTAAGTTCTCAGGAACTATCCGACCGATTTCACTCGAATTTTGTGTTTGACTTAAGAAGTTACGTTCCTTAAAATGATGCAAAAATTTGTGTAACTTATAATTCAAGTTTCTTTCTATTATCACTTAATAAAATAATAAATAATTATTAAGAAATACTTTTTGTATGGAATTACCTAAGGATAAATGAATTTCATAATTGTGAATAAAATGCATTCGATTCGCTTGAAACATTCTTGAAATATGGCGAAATACACAAAAAAGTAAAATTGTCCTTAAGGGGTCCAAATTTTGGACTGCTCTCCTGGCCAAACTATTAGGACCATATATCTCATATTGCGGCTACTCTTTATATTTTGAGGATCATAAATCCGCATCCGTTTATTCAAAGAAAGTATTCTTTTGTGTCTGATTTCGTAACTTAAAATATCGCCTGAGCTAATTAATGAACATAATTGAGGTCACCCCCTTTCAATAATTAAGAAAGTCCTAGTACGTGAAGATCCGATCATTAGATCAAACGTTACTCAGGGTGAATCATTTTAATTTTTTTTTTTTATTCGTGCACAGTACACAAAATTTTTTCTATAACACTGTGAAACTGATGAAAAAATAATTATGTTTTTTGTCATATACAGTGAAGACGTCTCTCAGTGTTGGCCCGACATCAGGAGACTATAATGGAATCATATACTGGGTGTAGGCATTTTTCTTAGTTCTTTGTCATTTAAAAACACAAACATCAGTACTTGAACATGCCGCTAGCGGGAAAAGCTAATGCTTTTTTTTACATAAGTGAATTAACCTCTTTCCATTTTACAGAATTCTTTTTAATCGAGATGCGAAATTAAAACCTGCCTGTGGCAAGCACGTTAAAGGTATTTGTTTCATGTTCAATCACATAGTAAACTTAGGGATATCTGGTCTTTTTCAAGCATAGAACGTAGAAATTTGGAACAAAAATCTAATATGCAATATTTGAAAGAAAACTCAAGAAAATTTTTTCGCTAATACTAAAGTTAATATAAAATGTCCATTATAGAATTAAGAATAGCAATAGAACAACGTGTTCAATTATGTATCATATTTTTGCATCTAAACTTATTGTCAAAAGAAGAAAATTTATTATTATAATTACTTATTATGTTTCGTAAGGATATCAATCTCTTCCCCCTTTTTTCATTGTTCTGTAATTTTTCCATGTTTTCTCTACATTTTGGTCTTATTTTACGAGTTCTATTTACTTGCAGCTTATGCGCAATAACTTATTGTTTTTCTTAATTTTCTTCGTGTTTTTTTTCTTTTTGTCCTTTTCGTATTTATTTATTATGCTATATATATATATATAATTACTGTTATTCATTTGCAGTTAGTGCTTCAAGCATGGTGTATCAACATTTGGTTAACTTCTGGCCTCTTGTTCCTGCATTTGATTTGCAAAATGTCGTCGAATCTCATGATTCGAATAATTCCAGTTCACCCTACTCAGACCAGCCTTACTTCTTATACCAGTTAGGAAATCCAAATCTGAAAGATAGCCGTCGAAATGAACAAACTTCTTTAGATGATAATTCCGGCCATGATGGTGGCAGCTATTTTTGCTTAATAATTGGAGATGGTATAGGATGCCTCTTAAAAACACTATCTCGGATGTTTCGCCACAAAAACACCAACTTGAAAATATATATGATATGCTCATCTCCTGAATGTTTGGCACGCAATCTGCTTCTTATGTCACTGTTTGGGGACAACTCTCTTCGATCTAGTTTACTAGAAAGAGCTGAAATCTTTCTTGATATACTCGGAAACATTCACGTGAGATCTCCTACAAAGCTATTTATGGAAACCAAATCCGTGGAATTCATTGAAAAAATAGGAAATTTATCAGAGAACAAAAATATCCTTCCCTTTGTATCACTAGAATATTTTAAACAGAAAGAAATAGATGGTTTACTACAAGCCTTCACGTACATAAAAGACGAAAAAGAATTTTTTGGAATTGGTAAAGGTTGGGAAAATGCCCTGCGTGCTTATTATGGAACCAGGTACGACAATCGACGGAATTTGTTTGATTATCATTTCAACATGAAACTTTCAGATTATAAGATAATAAATTTGAAGAAATATATTGATTGGTGTGAAACGGGCATAGCTTTTAAGTTTCGGCAATCTAAATACAATTATCCTAACAAAACGATGCACATTTCATCCACTCAATTCACGAAAAACAATGACAATGTCGATGCTTATGTTGGCGACATTGCGACTAGCCCTTACGTAGCTTTTGGTGTCGAGACTGGAAATTTTAGCTTGCTAAGGGAATCAAATGGCGTGTATACTTCGAATAGTTTGGAAATTTCAAAATTTAACATTATTGATATGACAAACGAGTTCATAACTCATACTAAGATGGAAAAGTCTAGAAATGTGATGGTTCATCCGCTATCTTTTGAAACATTTCGCAAGATGCATAGGTTCAAAAAACTCTTTGATGCTATTTACGTTACTTGTGACATGATGCCACTCATTGGATCGCTACTATCTAATGTTCTGAAAGAAAATGGTATTGTAGTTTTTGAAACTATAAAAAATGTTGTTAATTCAACAAACGAGCAAAAAGCAATGTATTGTGAAGAAATTGATCGCGTTGCTCACTTTAATGGATTGGAAGTCTTGAATGTAAAAGAATTTTCAGAAAACAAGAATTTTAAAATATTTGCATCGAAGGGGGATTTATTTGAAAATGATGGTTTGCACATTGCTAATAACAGTTCAGAGTTAGAAGAACTGTAAGAGTGAAAATAGCTTTGACATATGTTAAAAAAGAACTGTTTATGTTGTAATATTGAATTAAAATAGTTGTAAGCTTTGAAAACTTAAATTTTAAAGTTTTCCACCTTTTAAAAAGATATTTTGAATAAAATTGTGTAAGTTCTCTTTTGAAAATGTTTTATAATTTAAATTAATTAAAAGGATTATAATTTTTTTTTAAAAATTGTTAAAATATAGTATATTAGTTCAGGTTAAATTATTATTTTTTCAAAGAAGCTTGAAATTTTATTGTTATTCTATGTTGATAAACTTTTGTAAATATTTTGCGAAAAAAAATGTTTTTTTATGAAAGTATAATTTTAGAACACATTTACCTTTTCAGACAAAAATTTCAACATCGAAGCATTTTGAGAAGAGTATTCCCCAGTTGGATACTTCTTCTTTTGTATAAACATAGGCAAGTCTCAGTTTGGGGTGATATGCTGGTTCGGAAAAAAATGAATTATGAATTAAAAGAGTGGCACTCAGTGAACACTGAACACAAATATTTTGGTTATTACCCGGTTCTGAATTTTTTCAGAAAAAAAAACTAGCAAAGTCTTAACTAAACTGAAGCGTAAAACCGGTCACGTGACTCGCTTCTTTTGGTGTTTTAGTTTCTCTTCAGTTCAGATAGCAATAGATTTCACAGTTGGGATATTAGTACTGTAAGTAAACGAAAAGAAATATTTTTAATTACTTTTTATCGAAAGATCTATTTTTAATTTTTTAAAAAAGCTACCTTAGTTTTTAAAGAGAACAACTGAATAACGTACTTCATTGAATTACTGAGATATCTATTTTGTTCCAGCTATAGATCGTCATACATGTTTGCAATAAATATAGCTATTGGCGTCCTTTATATGAGAGATAGGATAAGCTTAGAAACTCTGGCATAGCGTAACTTCGTACGTTATAAAACAAACTTTGATAAGGATTTAGCTGTCTCTTTTAGGAATAAAGGCTTATGGACTTTATCTACCACCACATTTTGAACTTTTAAATTCGTAAATGGTAAAAGATAGGTATTTTAATTCAGAAAAAGTGTGATTTCGTGACTGCAATTAGTTGATGTGTCTGGCTGGAACATGGTATTGAAATTATACACTAACAATGAGACACTAAGACGAGCTTTCAAAAATTTCAACCAAAAGAAGAAAAAAAATTATTGAGGGAGTTTCAGTTTCATTTATTTTGCTGATGTGTACACGCTTTGTCTACACAAGAAAAACAAACACACCCTTTGAATTTCTGCAAAAAGTTTTTATATCATGAGGGGAACTATTTAACTGTTTATTGCTGTTCTATTATTTATCAGATGTATAAGCATATATATCTAACAATAAGTACTAAGGATTATACCTATATATATATTAAATATAGTAAATTCCACAAATGTATGAAATGTGACAATTTTTTCTTCAAAATTAGTTATCTTATACTTCAAAAGACCTTCTGAATAGAAAAATGGTGTTTAAAACTTTCGAAGATTTACATTGTTTACTTTCCTTTTCCCTGTGTGTTTACGTGTTACATGAAAGACACAACAAAAGCAAATAATATTATAATGAACTTTATCAACAGCAAATAAAATATATTAGGCAATTTAAAGTAAATTACAAATATAATTTCAACATAAACTTCACATTTTACACGATATATTACAAAGTGTTAGTTATTTTTTGAAGAAAAAAAATCTTTTATATATATTTTGCCAGCATTCACCAGTTTAAAGTTAAATTCTTGAGCGTATTTACCCGTTCTGAACAAACAAAAATATCAAACAGCAATATTGTGGAATTAGAAAAGAAATGTACACTTATTCCACAAACTTAAACATTAAATAATATGGGACTAATATTCATCAAAAACAAATAATGACTTGCACAAGTGAAAAAAATAATTTCCTTTAGAAAAAAGTAACACTTGTTTCAGGAAAGTTTTACAAAACAGTCACACGTAATTGTCAAAACTATATACTTTGAAGTCTATTTAACTCTAGTTCACAGTTTCTATACAAGAGTGTTTGAAGTCTATATCAGTTGATTAGGAATTACAAGTAGCCGTATTAAAAGTATAAAGAAACTCATTTTCAACTAAAGAAATTTTTTTTTAAAAATAAGTACAGGAAGTGAATGCTGTTTCCATTTTTTTCTAAAGAATAGCTCTATAGTTGATTTTCTTGGCATTTTGTAGTTAAAATTATGGCAAGGCACCAAGTTATACTTCGAGCAGGTATTTTCAATTCTTTCCTAAGTGGCGATAATCTAAAATAAAAAGAATAAAATACATTAACATCAAATATATTTTTAATGTGAATTTAATACATGTTAGCTTAGTAATTAGCGTAATATTTCTTTTAATGTTCAAGAAACATTTTAAATTTGTAAACATGTTGTTAAAATATTTTTTTTAAAAAAATTAGCATTTTGGGAAGACTTATAGAACTGCTATAGGCGACAATTCATTTTTTTTTTGCATGTTTTATGAGCATAAACAATAAAATTATAGTATTTAAGAAATTGGACTACAATTACTTTTTATATTTTTTAAAGAAATCAGTTTTTTCCCATTAAAATTTTGCACTATTTTCATTTTCAACGTACATCCAACAGTTCATCCAACATCCAACAGTTTCATCCAACAGTTACAAAGTGATAAGAAGAGTTAAAATGACGATTCTAATAAAGTGTTATTTCAATGTGACAATTAAACTTTCTAGAAATAGTCTTAACTGAAATTTCTAATGTTATATTCACAACTTCATTGTAAAATTTGCATCAGTACTTTTATTAAGCAATGTTTTGAAATTAGCTTTAAAACTTCATTTTACAGGGAAGATTGATGTAAAATTATTAACTTTAATTTTTTCTTGAACCTTAGAGAAGAACAGACATTGCAAAGCTAGAGAAAGTTACCTTTTACTTCTTACATTGAATAATAGACTTTAAAAGTTATGATTAATTTTAACGGAGGAGAAAATAATCTTTACTATCACAAAAACCTTAATTAGTTAAAAAAACAATTAGATAATTTTTAATCAATTATTCATTAACTGTCAAGCAGTCTTTAATAAAAAGATTAAAAATAAATTATTTAAAAACAAAGTGGTCAATTCAAATTTATGTTGATTTTTATTAAATTAGTTATAATAAGTTCTTTTTGTCATATTATTATCAAGTTGAAAAATTAAATAAAAGATGCTGTATTTTAATGAAAGCAAAAAATCGCGAACTTTTTACGTCTAATCTTGGCTTTAAAAACGTATAGCTTCAGATATAACTATGAAATACAAAAGTTGTATTTAAGTACAGCCCAATTTCAAATGCGCAATTCTATTAAAAGTTTTAAAACTTTAGTTCTAATAGTCTTAAAAATGACTTTCGAGCAGAATTCTGCTAAATGTCATATTACTAATTGAATATCACATTATTTATTCTCTACACAAGTATGCATTTTAACGAAGGGATTTGGAACACTATTTCAAAACTTTTAAAACTGTAAAATCAGCTCATTTCTTTAAAAAATGTATTGTTTTACTTATTTTAAGGATATTATTATATTTTAAATAAATAAGATATTTTGAATGCCTTTTTTCATAAGCTAAAGTACAAAAGATTTTTTCTATTTTCTGTTGCACTAATTCCCAACCAGTTTGAAAAGTGATTTTAACTCGTCTGCTAAATAAATAAAAAAAAGGAGTTAAAGTTAATCTTCGAACTTTACTGAAAAAAAGTACGGTCAAAACTGTCAGAATACGGTAAATTTTACCGTGTTTATGGCTTAATGGGAACACCAAAAAGCTCACTAATTTTTACAGAATCCCTTTGGCAATAGTATTAGCAATAAAATATTGTTTTATAATAATTATAAACGGAAAAAATACCAAATAAATGGTTTAAATACTGTATAGTATTTTGGATTTCATTACCAGAAATATGGGTCATTTTTTAACCAAAAATTTCACTACCATACCTTACTGTAATTTTACCAGAATTTTTTTCTCCGTGTATGAATGTTTTAAAGCTCAAAATAAAAGAGAAAAGTTAAATTGTAAAATTCTAAGTTTTTTGACGGTCATTTTTGATTATTTGACGCACTTGCAACTATAATACCTCTCAAAATGACATTTTACGGCAAGATCCAAAAATATTTCTTTGATGATTCCGATGACGAATCAAGATAATGCATGAAGACATCCCAGTCAAGAAAGTGTATAGCAAGTCATGCGTGTCAAAGTCATGAATTTCACTTGTCACGATTGATCGCAGTGCAATTCAAATAAACATAATCTTGGTTTAAACGTGAAAACAAGCGAATTCGAAAGAAAGTTGTCAGGAAACATATAATTTTTTAAGAGAAAAGAATATTCTATGAGATGGCCAGATGCATTTTATTCAGTTTTAGCTGCTTAAACCTCTCCTATTAAAAAGCCATTAAATTCCTTATTCAATTCAAATCAAATGTATTTTTTAAGATTTATTGACCTTCTTCATGGCCAAGGTTTGGGGTGGATGAGCCGGACGACGTCCGTAATCATGAACTTCGGTTTAAAAATTCTGAATTGCTGATTTCTATTTTATTTGTGTTTTGTTTGTTTTATATGCAAGTTTTTGCCTTATTTTGTCGTTCATGGTGTCTTAAATATATTTAAGTATTCTCAGTATCAGTAGCAAATAGGTTTTTCTTAAGTATTAAGTTTTCTTCTTAATTATCCGAATAATTAAAAACGTTTAAATGTGTGAGACGTGTAAAACGCATAACTTGGGATATTTTATATCTTTGTCGTACAGAATTAACTCACGAAATTTAAATAAGAAACTTGAGTTTTTATAAAAGATTATGTCATTGTTATAGAACCATTTCCGTTTGAAATTTTAATATAACATATCGACTTGTTTAAACCTGTTATCGTTTTTTCGAAATCAAGAGTTTTGTAACCTATGAATAGGTATAAATCATAAAAATTTATATATTTAAAATTTAACCGAGCATCAATATGATTAATTAATTCAATTTATATAAAGAAATAAGAGTATCATACATTGTTCCCAAGAATTAATTTTCAAATAATAAATTAATTTTTACTGCATTTTTAGAAATTTACTCCAAAATTTTACTTCGTTCCCTATTCAGGCTCGTGAGATCTATTTATAAAAATCTGAAAATTGTAGATGTCGAATAATTGTTATTTAGATATCAAATTACACAGCTATATGAACATTAAGAACGTTTTCCAATATTAAAGTACACAAAAATATAAGCATATATTAAAGAACTGTTTAATTCAAATGTAAAATATGATAAAATGAACTTTTTATCATCTTAAAAGAATTTTTCAGCCGTTATAAGCTTTAATGCATTACGAAATAATACTCTACAATAAACAGAAACGATCAATTACAGTTAAGAAAAGCATTTTTTAAAAAGCACTTTAAAAAAATTACGAATCGTTAAATACTGCTCAGTTTTAAACTTTTATAGCTGAAAAATATATCGACACTCTTTTAGCACCACAGTTCATTGAACTCAATAAATAAATAGAAATTGAACGTAATTTTTTGGGACATTTTTTTTGTAATTTTAATTTTTGAAAACGATTATCTATAAATTATTAATTTTCCCAATCGTTTTCTTTCATTCAAATTTAAACTTTTTTCAGTTGAAAGCGTATTCGCGATCGCAACGCTCGAGTACGCCGTCTAGCGGGAGCTTGNTAGAAATCGCAGGTAAGCGTCGCATACAACAACGCCCCCTATAGTTCGTTGCGATCGCGAATTGGCATCGTTTGAAATATCAATTGTTCTGCAGCAGGAGTCATTGCATCCGAAGAAAAGTATATTTCTGAATGTAATTTTCTCCATCAATTTTAATTTTTTAAATAAATCTTTCTTCCTTTTTTTTAAGTTCTCTAGTTTAATAACGGAATGCTGAAATACGTTAACTACGTTAATAAAGGTACGTATTAAATATCTTGCGAAGTGTGAAAATAGTAAATTAATTCTATTTATAAAGATAATTTAAATAGCAAGGCTTTGTGAGAAGCGTTCTTCAATGGAAAGAACGTGGTGTTTTTTAAAATATTTCCTTTTAAATTATTATTTTATTTAAGAAACAGAGGAGACGTAGCACGAAAAGAATAAAGGAAATGCCTTCAAGTAAACAATACTTATGTGTTCATCTAAATTGCTTTAGGGAATTTCTTTCCAAAAGAATTTCACGAGTAACGGAGAAAAAAATTATTTTCTACAAACCAGTTACGGTATAGCATCCTTTTGGCTTTGAAGGCAGTCAGCTGCATTAAAAAATATAAGTAAAGGACATTTCCTTCAATTAAGTTCTACGTATGAATTTTCTCCGTTTAACGGCCAATACACTCCGTTATTATTTTTTTCGTTTCTATTTAATTGAATATTTCGCTGTGAAGTTTTTTTTTTATTTAGAGAATAATATTGTATTTGGAAATTTAGAAGTAATTAAGTTATTTTTTTTTAAATGAAAACATCAACAATTTGCAATACTTTATTAAAAAAAAGCATCAAGTATGTCTTTTAAAATATAGTTTGAAGTTATAAAAACAATTCGCATGCTTTGTATTCCATACATTTTTCTCACTTTGCCAATTACGCTTCATTTTATCAAGGGCTTTAAATTTTATATCAATTTCCAGAATTTCAACTTTTAAAACTATTTGCTTTTACGTGAAATGTTGCTCAACTTTGCACACCATTGTATTTCTTATTGAATTTTCTTTTTTTGCCTCGGATAACATTGTAAAAATTTGAAACCCATTGAAATACAGAGTCCTTTTTTTAAATGAAAACATCAACAATCTGTGATACTTTATTAGAAAAAAATTAAGTATGTATTTAAGAAATATACTTTGAAGTTATTAAAATAGTTCNAGTATATATATATAGATTTATATAGTATATATATATATATATATATATATTTCACACTACCAATTGGATGCTTGCACTTCAAGAAGATGATCACGGATATCCACACATGTGACCTATTACGTCAGCAACAGCTGATCGCTTATAAGCAAAATGACGTGTTAAAGTTGAGCTAAGTTTCCTCACATAATTTAGAATGTTAATTAACGTGAAGTTAATTAAATACAACTCCGTATCACACATCGAATATATCATATATATCGCTGAAATATATTTCTTTCTTGTCTACGTCTTTTACCTAACTTAGATTTATTGTTTGCCTATATATTTTAGTATAACCATAATATATTTGCGTTTTGTGAATATTTATGTTTTGTCTTGTGTAGATTTTGTGTTTATTATTCGTTACATTTTATTGTGACCGCGATATGTTTTTGTCTTGTGTACTTTATAACTTCGATGCATAATTAATTTGTTTGTGTTCTTCATGGTTTAGAGCCTGTCAAAGTGTTAAGTAAGAAATATATAGTGAAAGAAACATTGCGAACGAATATAGAAAGTATCACTTAACGGCATTGATATTTGACGGAGTTGGCTCACTCGAAATATAATTAAAAGAACAGCTGCTAACGTAAACAAGTGCTACGTTTTAACAACCAATCAGTATCGAGCTAACCACGCTACGTCACTTGTAAGTATCCGATTAAGCTTCATTTTATCAAAGGATGTAAAATATCAATTTTCAGAATTTCAAACTTTTGAAGTTATTCACTTTCGCGTGAAATTTTGCTCAATTTTGCACGCTATCGAATTTCTTTAAATAACATCTTAAACATGAAACTTATCGCAAGATTCACTGAGCAAAACATATGTTCTTGCACGCCTATTTTGAATGCTTCCTTAATCTAACAATAGTTCTATCTATGATCGTTTGCACGTGGCTTAATACAGGAAACAATTGATGAGAAATGGTTGCCTGATTTTCCGTAGATTTTCATCTTTTGAAAATATCCATTTTAATCTTTAGATTGTCTTATCTTATAGAATAAAGTTAGATATATATAAAAAAAAATACAAATCTAGAAAGATATATAAAATTTTAACTGCCAATTGAAATTGTTTTAGAGTGTTTAATAAATAAATTTATTTTAAAAAGGATGAATAATACTGAATTTAAATAGGGAAATCAGAATATTAATATATATATATATATATATATATTTACATTCTGATTTCCCTATTTAAATTCAGTATTATTCATCCTTTTTAAAATAAATTTATTTNTGAACTTAATTACACAATCAATTTAATTTAAAAAAATCAAATCTTGGGTATCTAGTGTTGCAATTAAAATAAAATAAAATTAAAAACTATCAGCATGATGAAAATCTAAACTTTTTTTTAAGGAATTAAACTAGTTATTTTCATTAGGACAGGTTCTTCCGACTTAAAGACATTTTTAAAATTATAAGAGCACGAAATTCTGTTCTAACCATGTACATAATTGGAAATTATTTAAAATTTTAAATCAAAATATAACGTTATTTGAAAGACCACCTTTCAAAAAAGGAGTCTTATTCATTTAATCTTTAAACACAAAGTCATTTTAGAATTTAATAAAATTAACTTTGTAGTTATATTTTATAACATCAAAAAAATGCGAAATTCCAAATATAATTACAAGCTGATGTGTAAAAGTTGTCATTTTGGTTGTTATCAATTAAAAATGTTTTGAAATTGAACAATATCTTCCAATACCACTGGTGCTTGAAATTTCGATCAAGATAGGATTTTTTTGGAAACCGAAATACTTCAAACTAAACTCACTGAAATACTGAAACTGATGTGTTGTAGAAAAGTTTAATTTGGGTTGATTAGTTATCATGCAAAACATTTTAAACTTAGAGAATATCTTCTTGTAACGCTGCACTGGCACGTTTAAATTGCGTTTAACTTCAAAAGAAAAGTAATTATACATTAAAAGACTTTTTTCTTGTTTTGTTCATTTCGAAATTTTTTTCGTTCATTTTTTATCAACGGAAACTGAGGAAGGGATTTGTCCAAATTAGGATAATATTGCGAACCAAATTACAATACAAATTACAATTCGAAGCTAATGATTTAGAAAATACGGAAAATAATGTTTCCCGGAAAAATACCTGTTTTAGCCAGCGGCAGTATTGTTTAATTCAAAATCAATTTCGCACCTAATCGAGAGACTTAGTAAATTTTCTCTGAAACTAAAGTAACCCACACTGAGAAAAAAAAAGTCTGATAAAATTATCGTACTGTACGGTTTTTAGTAATAGAAAATTTTCTGGCCAAGTCAAATCAAAATATAATGATTTAAACCTCTCATTTGGTAATTTTCTTGTTCATATGGCAATGGTTTACCGAAAATTTTTAAATAGTTCTATTATCACAGATTTAATAATTAACAGATAGTTCTTATTACCACAGATTTAATAAAAAATACGGAAATAAAAAGTAAATCTAACTGCATAAAGGGCTTTTATGCCATCCTTTAAGATATCATGATAAAAATAACAAATTTTTACCTCGTTTACCAAATTTTACCACTTATTATAAAACCATATTTTATTGTTACTTTTACCAAAATCATTACCAAAGTGCTCCAGTGAAAATTATGTAGCTTTCGGGTGTTGACATAGAGCCCAGAACAATGTGTATTTTACCATATTTTGATAGTTTTGACCATACCTTTTTTCCGAGTGCCTTTATACCAAAGTTTCAATAATAATTTATGTTACTATCAGAAAAACGATTGAACATTGATCCATAATACAGTTTAAATTTGCCACTGAATGCACTGTATGCACACTGTATGTACCTCTAAATTTGTCACTGTAAGTTGAGCGAAAGGTATCATGTAATCGACCTTAAAAAACACGATAAAATGGTTTAGCGTATGGTAAGCTTCTGCTGATTTGTACAATATTCTGGTTTACCACATTCCAAAATTTGTAGCAGTGGCTATTTCAGTACTTGATAAAATCTAAAAAGAGTATTAAAATTTTTTTTCGTTTAAAACTTATTGCTTGTAAGCAAAAAGTAGAATTTTAGTATAGTCCATGATCGTTTTCTCTAATAATTTAAACGAAAGAAAGTGTATTTAGCTGTATTTTTTATCTAATGATCAAAATAACTTTAAATAAATTTAAAAGTTTAAAAGCAAATAAGTAAAATACTCTAAAAAACAGTTTTCATAAAAATATTTTTATCTACTAACATTATTAGCTAAGATACGTCAAATGTAATATAATTTTAAAAATTGTGTTAAGAATTAATAAAAAAAAGATATGAGCACGTAGATCGGAAGAGGCTCCGATTCTAAATGCTCATTGTTAATCACCGCCCAATTAGAAGATTAGACCCTTTTAATCGCGCCATTGCCACCCGAAAACAATGAAGGGCCGTAAGCTTTCTTCACAGTTCACGTAGTTCTTAATTTTTAACGCGATTGCTGTCAGACTTCCTTATGGCTGATGCTTGGTTCGGAAGAAAAGTAATATATAGCCGACAGGTCAACTGAAACGCAGGATTAGGCAAGTTCAGCGAGTTAAGTAGCTAGCGACTCTGATGGCGGCAAAAAGAAGGAATTCCTACCAGCATCACGTGCAAGAGAAACTGCCATTTTCTTTACCATGCATCCACTTTGGATCCATGTGCATCAAGTCAATGAACGATGGGGAACAGCCTTCGGAAGTTTGAAATTTACTCGGCCTCGACTCTTCGCTCGATGGATTGAAAAGTTTGCTTTCGTTACGGTCGATACGATTCTTGCTGCGGGTGACATTTTGGTTTTGGAGACAGCGACAGGTTCTACTTTGAGAAATTTCGACCATGACTGATTCTTATATGAAAGTAACCACACCCATTTTCACTAGTTTATTCAAAATTGAGAAAACGTATTTCAACACCCAAGTGAACACATCATAAATCACCTATAAGATCTTAAAACTTTAAAGGTGGGCTGCATATACTACCTCACAATATAGAGAACTCAAAAAGATAATAATAATAGTAAAATAAATAAATAAATAAAACGATAGAAACTAATCGCCCTGAATACTTTTGATTTAATGATCGGATTTTCACGTCCTAGGACTCAATCTTAATGGTTCGACGGGGTGACTTCAAATATGCTAATTAATACAGACAAAATTTAATTTACGAAATTAAACACAAAATGCATTTTTTCTGAATAAACATACTTTTTTTCCATCGACCCTCAAAATATAAGGGGTAGTCGCAATTTGAGAAACATGATCCCAACGATTCGATCGAGAGAGTGTTCGAATGGAAAAGTGCTTGCGCTGAATTATAAAATTCGTTTATTCAAGAACAATTTCATGCAGAAGATAATTTTTATTAGTTATTTAATTTAGTAATAGTAAAAAATTATTGAATTGTAAGGGATGGTAGTTTTTACATCATTTTGTAGAATATAATTTTATATGAGTAAGTATAAAAATTCAGAGCAACGCTTGAAAAACCGAATTTTTAAAAGACTGATATTTTAACTGCATTCTATAATTATTGGTATTGATTATAATCTTGATGTTATCATTGTTAAAAATTTCTTAGATTTAATTTTATCATAGGACATAATATTCAATATATACAGCGGTAATATATTGCAGATTATTGTTATCGTGATATTTAAAAAAATATCGATATTTCACGACATGTAGATAAATAATTAAGTTCTTATTTGGTGTCAGCCACTTACTAAAATTTTATTTAAAAAAATAAAATTCAAGTTAAGAAAAATGAAGTAAAACGCTTTTCCAAGTGAAAACCTTTGATGTGAAAGAATTTACTCCTGAAAGATTGGTTTATTTAAAAAAAAAAAATCAGTCTGAGTCAACAGAAACGGCTGATTCGCATAATCAACCGTGAAGAATTCACCTTAACTGTCAACTTCTTTAACCTGTAGACTTGTCAAAAAGCAAAATGTTAAGCAAAAAAAGAAAAAGATGTTTTTTTTAAGCAAAATATTTATCGATGGCATTTCTCTAAAAAATAAAGTTGATAATTTTTTTAAATGTTTGTTCATTTTTATGAAACTGATTAAATTCAATAAAGTATTAACAGATCATGAATCGTTGCCTAATGAGACTGAAAATATATTAGCGTCAGTACATAATAGGACTTATGGAACTAGATTGTTCTAAAATTGTTTAAAATCAATACTATATCATAAACATATCATGAGTCACTGCATAATGAGACTTTAATATATATGAGTCGCTACATAATAGGACTAATTATTCTGCTTGATTATTTTATAGCTGATTAAATTCAATAATGTATGATTAACATATTAAGAATCACTGCAGAATGAGACTTTAATATATATATGAGTAATAAGACTTATTATGGAATTTGATTACTCTAAAACTGTTTAAATTCAATAATGTATGATGAACAACATATCATGAGTTACTGAATAATGAGACTTTAATATATATGAGTCACTGCATGATAGGATTTATTATGGAACTTGAATACTCTAAAGCTGATTAAACTCAATAATGTATTAAAGCATCGAAACTTATCACATTATGGGACTTATAACAACATACACGAATTACTACATAATGGGACTTGAACAATGTACATGAGTGACTACGTGATAAAACAAAACTTAATCATTTTAAATCTGATTAAATTCAATAAAGTACTATTAACACCTGAGTAATAATTCACTGCAAAACCAGACTTAAATAACTTACATAAATTACTAAATAATAGGATTTATGGAAATTCATTATTTTAAACTGATAAAATTCATTATTAAGTTAACACATGAGGCATTACATAATGGTACTTAATACATTATACATGAGTCACAACATAATACAGATTATAATGTAACTTTTGATATTTTTAAAATTTATCAAATTCTATAATACATTATCTACAAGTGAGTCAGTACTATGTAATGCGACTTTTTCATACATGACAATTTCATATATGAAGCACTACATTAGAACTTATAATAAATTTTTGTTATTCTGAAACTGATTTAGTTCTATAATGTATGTATACATTATGAGTCACTACAAGAAGTAGAAAAAAAGTGTTAAATTATTATTGACGATTTTTACGCAGGTTTAAACTATCTAAGTTAAACATATAATCCTAATGTTATTCGAATCTCTTTCATTTATTTAAAAAAATCACTTAAAACTAATTACAAACTAATCCACACTAATTACAATTCTACTTACTATTTAATATGCTACTAAATGTGTTAACTTTGTACTCGAGCGTAAGTGTTGAGAATAGACATGTTAACAATAAAATAGTGTGAAAAAAGTTTTTTTAATATTTGTTATAATATATTGTGTTTATATTTGTTAAAAGTTTAGTAAAATATTTTGATGCATAAGCTATTTAAATAAAGCATTTCAAAGAACTGATAAAAAGAAAATAATTTTATTTTAATATGCTTTTATTATAAATTTTTATTTATTTTATTTTATTTTGAACGTTTTTATTATAAAAGTTTTTATTAGAAATATTTATAGAATAGTATCTCATTATTTTTTTGGGCAAAAATAAAAAGTATCAAAAATGATTTTGCTAATAAAATTTTATCCATTAATCATTGTTTTTAATTAAAGTGACTGATGTTTGTATTAAATGTACTTAACAAAAGTAGCTACAACTTTATAATTTAATTTTTATATCTAAGCAATAAATATGAATTAGTATTTTTCTTAAATCAGTAATAGATTGAATTCGGTTGGACAAATGATTGAGAATGATTTAAACATAACAGTGCAATTATCACCATTTCTAAACTTTTTTGAAATAAACTTAATAAAGGAAATGCTATTAGTCAAAGAACAGAAATACATTATCAAGTTTAACTGTAAAGCCGAAACTAGTTTTTTTTTCATGAAAGAAATGGTGAAAGCATAAACTGGGACTACAAACAGTTTAAAAAATAAAAAAGGTAATAAATAAGTAAATAATAGGATTTTCTCTTTCAAAACCGGTCCCGCCTTCGTACGCCTGTTACAAAAGGAGTTTTTACTTTCCTTTTGGGTGGTATTTTCATTCTTATAGAGTATAGACCTTTTGTCACATTCTTCGCTTTTGCCAACCCATGTTAAATTGACTCTCACTTTTCGTGACAGCAAAGAAGGATTTAGAATTGACGGAAAAGTTTCAAGATAAAACTATTTTTTTCTATGTATAACTAAATTATATATAATTAGTAGTATATTATTATTAAATATTGTTATAAATTATTATTATTTATAAATAATTATCTTATAAATATATTATAATACTTATAAATTAAGAATTCTATATTAGACAATGCATGAAACTATATTAAGTTTAAATTGTATATATTTTACTAAAAATAATACTTCTAGCTCTAGATTTGTCGATATATCTATACTATATACAACTAAATTAATTGTACATGTATTACTTGTACGTATGAATTCTAGATTAATCTATGTATGTATTCTACATATAACTGAAATATATCTAAATAGTACATATTTAGCTTAAAATAATACTTATTCTAGATTAATCTATATATATGTATTCTATATACAACTGAATAAATTCGACATGTTTCACTCAAAACTTATAAAGTCAGTTTCTAAAACACTAATATTTATATTAGTATGTACTTAAATGCATATTGTGTACTCAAATATGTATAAGTAAGCAATAAGATTAAATTATTATGTATCTAAGTGAATAACATTCCTCTTTCTTAAAATTTAAAAAACCTTTTTAAAGTTTGTACAAATATTCATAAAAGTATAAATGTACCCTACGTATTCCAGCAGGAAAAATATTTCCATTTCAAAAATGAATTTAACAGAAGGATTTTCCATTTCGAAAATGACTATATTTTAAAAGAATCTTTGTAACCGTATAAAATTGTGGAAAAATTATACAATGCGCAGTAATATGCTTGGTTCCTTTTTGAAAATAGGAGACAGTTTAAAAAACTGACAACTAATGTTTACCAGCTAATAATATATGTATACCGTAATGTTAAGTCAAATTTTAAGAGAAATCGTAAATTTTCATATTTTTAAATGTATTAAATGTCCAATATAATGAACGTGTATTTTTTTATATTATTATATATTATAGGTATAAAAATTATTTAATTCCATTCATAATGAAATATTTATAAACAAAATTTTATAATTAATAAACAAACAATTACTGAGTTTGGAGGGTTTCATTCAGTTATATTTATCTAATTACATTTAGTTAGTACACGCTGATGTATATATATTAGTGTTTTTTCACATATATATATATTGTGTACACTAGTATAAATAAGTATACACTAATAAATTATCATGCATCTAAGTGAATAAAATTCTTTTTCTTATAATTTAAAAGAAAATCTTCAAATGTTGAAATTATTAATATATTTTCAATGGCAAAACTTTTTGAAGAAATTTGAAGGATTTAATTGTAACGTTCCAAAATATTTTTTTTTCTAAAAAATGAAAAAAAAAAAATACAAATATGTATATTGGTGAATGAGAATAACTGAATAAAACTCTCCAAACTTCAAGTTTTCGTTTACTTACGAATTATAAAACTTTGCTCCTAAACATTTCATCATAAAAAGCATCAAATATTTTTGAATTATCAATCTAAATTTTTTCCAAAAAAATTTTAAAAAATACGCGTTTGTTATAGTGGGTATTTAATAAAAATTTGGAAATTCAAGTTTTCTTCTGAAATTTTACCTTACATTGCAATATATATATNTAATATAAATAAGTATACACTAATAAATTATCATGCATCTAAGTGAATAAAATTCTTTTTCTTATAATTTGAAAGAAAATTTTCAAATGTTTATATTACAAATATATTTTCATAGGCGAAATCTTTTTGAAGAAATTTGAAGGATTTAATTGTAACGTTCCAAAATATTTTTTTTTAAAAAATGAAAAAAAATATACAAATATATTGGTGAATGTAATTATATGAGAGAGAATAACTGAATAAAACCCTCCAAACTTCAAGTTTTCGTTTACTTACTAATTATAAAATTTTGCTCCTAAACATTTCATCATAAAAAGCATTAAATTTTTTTGAAACTTATATCAATCTAAATTTTTTCCAAAAATTCTTTTAAAATTTTACCTTACATTGCAATATGAATATTATTATTATTATTAGCTGATAAACATGCCTATTATTTAATAATATAATCAAATATAAACGTTTTGAGAATTATATTAAAAGAATATCTTAATGAATTTTTATAAGTTTAAAAATATAAGGCTTTTTTATTTAATGATAAATTATAATTGACACCGACGTGTAGTAAATTATAGGTAAACGTTTTCACATTAATACTAAATTCCTATCATACTAGATTCTTATAAGATAGCTGAATAGACTTTGATTTTTCAAATTCGCTAATAAAAAATTTATAGAATACTAGCTAAATAACCATCGTACGGGAGGGGGAAAATAAATAATCAATAAATTAGTACTAAACAACACTTCGAAACAATGCCCAAAACTGAAAGACTTGATTGTTGTTTATTAATACAGATAAATATTCTCCAATGTCTTATAAAAATCTGTATTTAGTACACAGAGAGAAAACTTCAGGTAAAATTACAGTATTGTTTTGTAATGCATTTTCTGGGGGGGGGGGGAAATAAAAACCATAATTCTGCTTAATAAATCCAAAATATTAGTTTATCGGAAATTCTGATTTTCAAAGTTATGGTTCGTATTACCACATATTAAGAAAAAAGTACAAAACTGATACGTAAATTTAATCGAGAATAAATAGTTTTTATGCTATATTCTAAAGTATCATGATGACTAAATTCTTTCACATTTGCTGAATTTTATCACATATTATAAAACTATATTTTATTGTTAATTTTACTAAAATCCTTACTAAGCGCTTCGGAAAAATTTACCAAGCTTTTTGATGCTCCCATGGAGCCGGAAATAGGGTAAATTTTACCATATTTTGGTAGTTTCGACCATGCTTTCTTTCACAGTGCAGATTGTAAAAACTTCATGATTGTGTAAAATATTTGTCAATAAACAGCAGGACTGTCTGACTCTAAACTAGCAAAATAGCCAATGTTTTGAAATATATTTAGTGAAATTGTAAAATAGAAAAGACAATTAAAAAAACATATTTAGTTATTAAAGCGCATTTTTAATTCTCTAAAAATAGTATTTTAACATCCAAAATAGATTTTTTTTTCTCAGTATAGCCTCAATTTCAAAGCGTTTAAAATTAACGAAATATTAGTATCAGTTATAATTTATTAGTAAATAAAAAAGCAGATATTAAATGACTGTAAATTACAAATTGCGATGGAAATTTTAGTATTAAATGCAAAGCATTTATAGTTTACTAAATATCAATCATAATCAGTAAAAAAACAAGCAAGTATTCTTTAGTTTATTTATAAAAAATCAACCCGATGAAATATTTAGCATTAATCTCAAAGCGTTTATAGTATACTAAGCTGTTTTATCGTCCCATCTAACTGTTTGTTTTCTCAAATGGTGGCCGACGGATGTGGGCATCAGTGAGTTGACGAACAATATGCGGGCGTTACCTCATATATCTGAAGATTAAATTTGTAAGTCCATTCAGCAATTGACATCGACACCCGTTTTCAAGGCGTCATCCTTGAATGAAGGTCAAAAACACTCATCAGCAGCGCATTGTTGTATCAACAAGAATGTATCAGCCTATGAAGATATGGGAAAGCCAGACATACAAAACATGCGAAGTCAACCGAATAAGAGGATTCTGTAATACCTTATGCAAGAATTATGCTCTGTAAGAGGGCGATATTTTGTGGCTCTTGAAGAAGATTCTGCTGTGAAATGTCGTAATAAGATGACGTTAGCTGAATTAAAATTGGTCGCATTTCCAGACGGTGGTTAGATTGAATAGATATTCAATTTGATTTTTTATATTTGGAAATTCATTGACATTTTTTGTAAACAATAGTAGTTTTTGCATCCTAAGATATTTCGGTTCGGGACTAAACAAACTATATCACAAAAAAAAAAACAAAAAAAAAAAAAAAAAATTGGGAAAAAAAAACTGAAAAAACTATTTTACAAAATCAAATCTATTCTACTCGTTTATCCTACATTGCTATAAGAGTTGGGGTATGCTAAATCACACTATTCTGCAAGTTTGCTGCAATATTTGTAAAGTTAAACTATAAAATCATGCAAGTTAATCTTCTTACTCTTCGCTATACTTTTGGAAGGTTTAATTTAATTAGAAACATGATTTAAACTAACCATTTTAAGGTTACAGAATATTCGATCAATATTATGCTATATTTTGAAAAAATATGGCAACTTATATTTAAAGGGTAAAAGTACTCCGGTTTCCTTCGTTTTTCTTAAATTTTATTTTAGCGTATGGTATTAGAAGCACCTGATTTCTTTTACTTATAAGGGACAAGTGATAATGTAATAGTTTTTAGGATCTTTCAAAAGAGAATTATCGTTAGCAGTTAATAAAGCAGGGGGAAAAACAAAATCAAACGGATATTGTACTTTTCCAATAATATTTAATCTAGATTTTATCATAGAGTTTTCTTATTACTATTCGAATATTAAATAAATAGGAAAAAAAGCATAACGGTAAAATGAATTTCCTATATATCGAAAAGAAAATCATTATTTTAGTTACAACAATATTTTATTGCCACAGCTTCGTTAAAGTTTTAACTAAGCTTAACTGTTGTCTAAAATTGGTATTATATTTAAGCATTTTATATTTATTTAACACTGTTTATTATAGTTATTAAACTTTAACAAATGGAGAGCGTAATATTACAATTAAATTAAAATAAAACGTATTTTAATTATAATTATTTTGAAGAATAAAGCAAATCTGGGAAATAAATGTATTTTAAAATATTCTGAAGGAATAGTTTGCAATAATCCATTCTGTATGGTTTCTTTAAAACATTATCACCAAAATATTTAAGAAATTATTTAAATTTGCAAGAAAAATTAAAATAAAAAGGAAATTTTCTCAATAAAGTCCACAACTCATTTCAAAATCTCGTTCAGTGAGTTTTTAAAGTAGAACTTTAAATTTTAATAGAAATAAATTTTTTAGTTTAAAGGAAAGAATTTTATTCATATAAATAAATCTTATCAAAATGCGTTGCATTAGAAAAAAAAGAGATATTTTATGACTCATTTTAATATTTATGTTTAAAGTAAATTACACACCCTGTGTTTTTAAATTGTTATGCTACGTGTAAGTACTCAATTTATTGATTAAAATAAATATTCTTGTGAACGATGTGAGATATTTTAAAATTTCATAAAAAAAATGATTAATGAGTTAATATAAAATATGCAATTTGTTCCTAAATAATAACTTTAGAGGCATTTAGTCGCAGTTTTCAGTAATATACGATAAGAGAAAACATAATCAGTGCATAAATTTGTTCGATTGTTGTTAACAAATAAATTATTTTTCAAGTAATATTATTTGTTTACATAATTTATTTAAAATAAATGAATTCAGAAGCATTATTAATGATGATAAAATAAGAAATATCATTTGATGGAAAGTATAGATAATTTAAAAATTATAGTTAATTTAAAGTTCAAAACTGCTTCAACCGAAAGCATTAAAAATGAAGAAGATAAAACTAACGCAAAGGAATGTCGGACATACTTAGTCACTGAAAAGCATTTGTACTAATATTAAAATGTGTGATTAAAATATGATTATGTACTCAAAAGTATATAATCATTTAGTTAGCCAATAGTTCATGCAAGCATATATTTAGTCAAAATAGTTTGTTGAATTTTATAAAAATAATAATAAATAATAAAAAGCAATGAATAATTTCATAAAATCATAATATAAAATAAAAGTAAATAATATAACATTAATAAATCGTATTAAATTAATAAAATAAATTACTTTCCCATTTAATACATCGTCACACAATTACACACAATTTTATTTGTAAACAAATATCATATACAATTCTATACATCCTTCTATATCTTGTTAGTTCGCATCGTAAAAATTTATAAGTTTTTCTCTACCTATAGTTACAGTGATACAATTTCGAAATGTTCAAAAGGCAACACCCACTGCATTTAATCAAAGCCTAATCCTTTCAATGAAAAACTTATTTAAAGTATAGAAAAAGTGAGTTTAGTCAAAATACTTCATTAAGTTTCGAAGACTAAAAAGAAATTTTCAAAATATCAAAATGAAAACGAATTATGAATGGATAACTTAGGATTAGGCAATAATAAAGTTTTCTTTCAATAATTCGTTCGCAATTTTATATTTTTAAATTTTTTTCAGCAATTGAAACTTATTCTAGGTTAGCCTGAATTTACCTTTTCTATACTTTAAATTTTATATTTGTTTATGTTGAGGACGCAGAGTTTACGATGAAAATTTCCTCCAGCCTTATAGCGTCCTCTTAAGTCATAAAGTCTGCTTATCAATATATACTTAAGAGCGTTTGTTTCACGTTAATACAGTCAATTCGCTATAACTCGAAGTACGATAACTCGAATATTATTATAACTCGATTTTTTTATGAGGTCCCGACCCTTTTATCTTCAATTTCATGTTAATTATTCTCGATTACTCGAATTTTACTCCCTTTAACTCGATTTTTTTGGATCTTTTAAAGCAAGAAAAAAAACCTAGGAGCTGATATCTTGCCCCTTCCTTTGCAACACACACACAATGTCTTTCGCACTCTTCATGGAGAAGCTAAAGCTGTCCCTCTTGAAGTATGTGAACAGTGGTTAAATGAAACGTTACCAAATTTACTTCAAGGATACAGTTAAAATGATGTTTTCAATATTGATGAAATGGGTTTATTTTTTAAATGTCTTCCAAATAAGACTATGATGTTTAAGGATGAAAACTGCTCAGGGGGTAAAATGAGCAAGGAACGTTTGACTGTCCTAGTTGGAGGAAATGCGTCTGGGACAGAGAAATTGCCCTTACTTGTTATCGGAAAATACCGAAATCCCCGATGTTTCAAGAATGTAAAAACGTATCCTTTGGATTACAAGTCTAACAAAAGTAACATCAGTATTAATTGAAGACTATGTAAAAAAATTGGATCTGAAATTCTTCGCTAAGAAAAGAAAACGCCAAACACAACAGCAAAGTTGCAGCCGATGGACCAGGGTATCATAAAGTGCTTCAAACAGTCTTATCGTAAATGGCTTGTCAGAAAAATTATCTTAAATATTGTAAGCATTTAGAAGATTTGTAATTAATAAGCATTAATTAAATAATCCGACAATATTTTGAAAGTCCAAAACCGAAACTAACGGTAAGTCGAACTTCCGATATGTCGAAGTTTTTCGTCAGTCCTATCAGATTCGAGTTATCGCGAATTCACTGTATACTGATTGATAAAAATTATTCAAAAATAACTTAGTAATACTAGCTTTCATAAAAATGATCTAGGGAACAAAAAATGATGCAAATATAAAGTTATTGACTCTATTTTTATGTTTTATATTGTGCAATACTATTTTTATGCATTACGAGATTTATGTAAATTACTTTAAATTATTATTAAAAATTAAGCTCTTAGACGCATCTGAAATAGAAAAACTGTCCTGTTCTACCAGTCTTCTATTTATCGGTGATTTTTTCCTTGTAACATTTTATCACTGTTATGCCTTAGGCGAAATAGCGTTTGCGCCTACATAGAAGATACAAACAAGAATGACCCAGCATATTATTTACGTTGGTCTAATGAGTTTTTGATTGTGACATCAACTAAGTATATAACAAGTTTAATCGTATGAAAATGATATCTTTAGCATCTGAATACAATAAATGTTTGTTATTGTTTATGATTATTTCTCCCTTATTCACGTTGCAAGATATTTATGATATGAATTTTAACTTAGTATCATTCAATTTTACAACCTTTTTACTTGCAAATAAAGGTTTTAAAATTAAAAGATCAATCTGTATACTGCGCATTTATTTATTCATAATTTTTTTTTTGGTATTCGTGATTCAGATTATTTTGAGCAAACACTTTATTTATTATTAGAATTATACATTTAAAAAAATCTGTTTAATGTGTGACTTGTCAACGAAAAACGAACAGAACTGAGTTTTGATACAATTTTACGTGCTTTTTGCACAACGTTATTTATTGGAACTAAACGGTTACGCAAAAATTTTAAAAACACAAGATCGTATTCACATTTCTAAATGATATTCATTTTTTTTTTGATGAATTAAATGCTTAAATAGGATTTTGAGTCTGAAATTAAGAATAAATAATTTAAGAAAGTAAATTAAATAAATAAAATAAATAAATAAATTAAATAAATAACTTAAATAAATAAAATAAATAATTTAAAAAAGTAAATTAAATAAATAACTTAAATAAATAAATAAAATAAATAATTTAAAAAAGTAAATTAAATAAATAAATTAAATAAATAGCTTAAATAAATAAACTAAATAAATAATTTAAATTAATAAATTATTAAGTAAATAGAAATGAAATAAATGCATAAACAAATAAAGAAAAAGACAATTAAATTAATTATTAAAATTAAAAATCTAGTCTAACGTACTGAATTTTAGGATTTTCCCACAGTGAACATTACGAGTTTCTTTTTTTCCTTTTCTTTTATATTTTTACAAAATATGTCCCCTTTAGATTGATGCTAAATAGATAAGTCCTATTTATAGAAGAAACAGATCCAAACAGAAATCCAACACACGCGAGTATAACATAGGTATTGCATATAAAAAATGTATTACGTATATGTTTACGAATTAGAAAAAAATGTATAACAAACTTCATATATATAAATAAAAGAAACATTGTAATATCAAACACAATTCTAGTTAAGTAATCCAACAATAAAAAAATCATTATTAGTAATTAATTTAAAATTTTTCGATATAGATTGATGTTGAACGGAGGATAAATTTAATCCAGTTCCAAAAAGAATTCTCACGCACGCTCGTGACACTTTTATTTTAAATTTTGGAACAATATCTATAAAAAAAATTACTATATATTCCTATTTATGTATGTAAAATAAAAATACAGTTAGTGGGAACAGTGGCACACAACAAGAGACAATACAGTAACAAACTTCATAGATACTGATACCATTAGAGGGGATACTGCGATCATTTGGTATGATAAGGGGGTTGACGGTGGTTCTAAATTTACAAAATAGTAATAATGATATATATATGGACGGTCCCTCATAACAGAACCAATGAAAATGTGAGTATGGTAGGAAAGAAAAAGCGTGTTATGAAAAACGTAATCCACTTACGCATTAAAGCGTAAAATTTTAATTGTTGTATACATTACGACGATATAGAATCGCCATCATCTTGAAAAAAAAAAAAGAAAAAAGAAAAACTGCACTTCCCATCGCTTTTGAATACATCCTTGTGCCACCGTTATGGACCATAAAGGAAGGAAAAGTGCCCAAAATGCGAAACCGAGTTGATATTATTGGCGTTGACAGGGCAACAATGAAAACGAATTAGGAAAAAGGCTATCGCTTTTGATATCAGATACTCTCGTTTTTATCTCTAAAGATCTAATTCTCTATTTTTAAGTACAACGCTAGCAGTTTTTTTATAACATGAGGTATGCTGCTTTAAATTTTTTGTTTATTTATATACTTATATTTTAACTGAAGCATTTGATAAATTTTAAGAACAAGGTGGTTATAACATTAATTAAAAACTTTATTCGTTTCAAAACTATACAGATTGTAAATAACAGTCGATATGTTTCAAGCGCTCAAAAATAGGCCCCCATTTTCAAGACTTGCCAGGCATGAATGAGGAGAAACATAAGTGATTTGAAAATAAACGCTAAGTTGCCAACGAAAAAATAAAGGTGCAAAATAAAACTATAAAAACCGCAGTAGCAGAGAGAGAAAAAGGATGAAAAACAGAACAAGAAAAGCTAAAGTAGTTGAGAGGGGAAAGTTAGGGTGAAATGCATTTCAACTTTATTAAGTCAGCACAATTGCCAACAATTGACAAGTCTTGAAAATGAGTGCCGATTTTTGAAAGCTTAAAAATTTTTTGACTGTTATTTCCAATTTGTATATTTTTGAAGTAAATTAAGTTTTTAACCAATATAATATCTTAAAGCTTCAGTTTCTTAGGATTATTTACGGTAGTAACTATCATTGGGATGGTTATAAATTAAGTATAAATGTACGGAATAAATTGATGTATAAAAAGTAAATGTTTCATGGTAAGAACTGTAAACAAAATTTCAATTAATTTACCGTAAACAAAATTTAAAATTATCCGACATCATTAAATTTAAGCTTGCTTTGCAGTATTTGTGCTTATTCATTGAAATTACACTGAAAGTACCAAAGATATCCCTCGTCAGTCGGGAAGATATAGCTCTGAAGTTATGTATAAAATTCATTTTATCTACTTCAAAGCAATTATTAAGATATAAACTTTGAAAAACTACAATTTTTATCTTTAATATACCTTCAAGCTTCATTTATCCAGCAGGTGACGAGCAGGGTTGCTTGCATAAGGTTACGATAATTTAAGACTTTTTCCTTAAACGAAAACTTTATTATTTGCGTGTAAAAAGCTAAATTTACAAGATTAACTTATAAAATTAGAATAAAATTTCTATTATTTCGAGTAATAAATTTAAATGTTACAGCATGATTTCGCATATTAAAAACATTTTTCACAATAGCACTTTATTAGTTGAATGATTTGTACGAGAAATAGCTTGAAATTAAAATTTTTTTATAAATATCTAAATCGCGCTTTAGGCGAATTCTACGATTCTCTAAAAACTATTTTGTCCCAATTTAAATTTTCAATAATTTATATTTCGACAACAAAACACATAAAATGTTTTGCATACATTATTTCATAACCAAAAAAATTTACTGAATAAAAAAAATCAGCTTTATTTGAGAGTGACACTATAGGTACTTTCTTTGCTAGATGTTCTTCTTTTAACTGTGTTGTCGAGATTTTAATTTAAAATTTGTCTTTAAAATCATTAAGATTCCAACTATGTATATGGCATCTTTCTCATGGTTCGTCATGTATGGTAATGAAGAAGTTGTAACTCTTCTTAAAGAGGATCAACCAATTGTATTTAACTTATATATTGCATTATCTAAACATGTTTTATTGTTAATCTTAAATGCATAATTAATTTTTTGCTCATTTAATTTGGTCATTTGCTATTACTTTATTATTAGTTTATTGTTAAAATATTGGTGTACTTTGAGTTAAAATGACGTAAATTTATTGCAACCTCAGAAAAGTTATATAAACATATTACTGTAGCCATTTCTTACGGATTTTCCGGATGGTTTAATTTTTATATTTAATTAAAAAGATATAGAGATCATTAATAAGATATGGAGACTCATTAAAATATATAGAGATTTTTTATTTCATTCCTAGATATACAAATTTAATTTAGAATTGATTTTAATAGCAAGTTGATTTTTTAATTTTAATTTCACTACCACTAAAGGAGAATCCTTCTTATAGAGCGAAAAAATTATCACGCATGCTGTTAACTTTTGATTACATGGTACTTTTTATTTTTATAATGCTTGTTAACTTCTTTAAAATTTAATTGCACGATATAATTAATGATAGAAATAATGAAATGATACAATACAGTTTAAATGAAACAAAAAATTAATCATTTTAATTTTGAATTAAGGTTTCATGTTAGTCCTAGTCCTGGCATTGTCTTTTTTTTTCGAAAGAGCAGTATTAATAATAAGTTTTCAATTTTTTTTGTACTCGAAAACACTTTTTCTATTATATTGAACTAAGAATACTAAAAATTAATTTTTTATTTCTAATAGAATGGTTCCTAAAAGTATGTTTTTAAAATTAAAATCTCATAAATTATTTTTTCTTTAATAAAAAAAATTTAAAAGTACATTAATTTATGTGCATTGAAATAAAAAATAATTTTCCCACAAGTTTGATTTTTCAATTTAAAAATCACTTGTGCGTGAAATTAATGAGTTATGTACTAAAATGATTTTGGATATGAAAACAATTTCAAAGTACCCATGAACTTTAATTCTGTTATAAATATTTTCAAAGCTCATGCAAAATATTTTAAACTGGTTTTCAAATTAAAAACTACTGACAAAGCACATGAATAATTTACAGCAATGTCAGAGTTGTTCAATGTCCTCTCTCTATTGTCTTTTTCCATGTTGATTTAATAACTTATTCCATAACTGGTTATAGCACATTAAAATTAAATGTTTAGCAATTAAATAGTTTAATTATGACATTAAGGAACACAAAATGATGTCTAGATATTTCTAATATTCGAGTAACTTCATTAAGATATTGCAAGGATATATTGTGTTCCATGGAAATTTTATTTTCAATTTTACTTTTAATTTAAGTTGTTTAGATTACAGTAATAAAAGCGGATATGAATGTTACAAATATGACTGGGGCATAGTGAAATTTAGTTAATTTAAAAAAAATTAAATTTAATTATTTATATGTAATTTAGGAAATTAAATTAATGAATTAATGAAATTTAGGAATTGAAGACAAAATGTGAATGGGCAAACATAATTTAGTTTTCGACAAATAATTAACTTAAATTTTAAGGTGAATTACTCCCACACTGCGTTCTAAATAACTCCAAAATATTCCATTTATTTATATATTTATATTAATGTATTCCATTTATTATTTAGAAAAGTACAATAAAAAAAGAAATAAAATTTAAAAATAATAAATGCCTTCCCGTGCGTCTGCGTACCTTCAATACGAATGGCCTATTTACTAGTGTTTATTCTTTCCGAAGAATGCAAAAAAAAGTAGTTTGAGTTCTAATGGATCGTCCTTGAAGATAGCGTTAAGGTTGAATATTATAACAACATAGCCAAAAATACTAATTATTATTGTTAAAGTTATAATAATAAAAAAAAGCAAACATTGCATAGTCATATTCATATGATCCTTCCTTTTCAAAATGACCTTGGATCAGGCGATGAGCAAGAGGTTAACGGGTAAAAGACTTCGAAAAGGCCAAACTAGCTATTGATGAAAAAATTGCGAAATAGAATTTTTTGAATGTGACTTAAAAGAACTCGATATCGAATCAGTGTTCTTTAGAAAAGAACAAAGAAAGACTACATATGCAAGGTCCATTTCAATTCTTATTGTTTCTTGGTACAGTGACTGAGACCATCAGAACATTCCTCATAAATTCAGAACGGGGTAAATGCGCAGTTTTTATGAGTCACATAAGCTGATACGAACTGGAAAAATTTTTTCTTCTTTTTTGATTGACATCACAGAACAATTTTGACGTTTCAGAACAATGGCTGATGTGATAAGAACAAAAAAGGTTAGAGAATGGCCGATATTTTAATACGCAGTTCTGCTTTTCGAACGTGATCTAAAAAAGAGTAATAATGATAAAATGATGCGTTTAAAATAAACTAACGGCAATTTATGCTTTGGCAAAATTGATTTAGCATTTGGATTTTTGATTTTTTTTTAAATGACCTCTTTATGTAAAATTCGACAAGTTATTTTCGAAATTTATGATTCGCATTGTTTTGTTGATAAAGGAAGTTGTTCAGAGTGTTGTGATTTAAATAAATATAGATTTTTTCAAGACTGAATCAACATAAAAAATAATGTTTATTTTTCTATCTAATTTTCTTAAAAATAATAATTTTGAAGGAGTTAACATTAAATATCTTCTTTTCATTAATGAATTTCTTCCAAAAGAATACAGCGAAAAATTTTAGTTGGTTTGTAATATCCAGTATTTTAAGTAGCTAATAAATGTATTATTTTGTTATGTTACGTGACTTTCAGACATTTGAAGATAAATTCTTAAAAAATAATAAAGATTTATATTAAACACACATTTTATACATTTACAATGCCTGTCATTTGAGATCTTGTAAATTTTAAATTAAATGTTGTTTTTATTTATATAGGAATCAGTTTTTTCTATTTTATTCAACTGATTTTTTTGTAAATAACACGACCAACAAACAGAAATAGGATATTGATATTTAGAATTCATTATTTCAAATATACCAATAATACATGCATTTAGTATTAGACAAATACCTTCATTCAAATTTTCAAAAAAACTTTTAATAAGCTGATAGTTATACTATTGTATTTAATGGAATAATTTATACTAAATTCGACCAAAAAATATATTAATATCTTTAAATGTTAGATAATTTCATTAGAATTATGTATAGAATAAGACTTTTACTTCATTCTTATTAAGTCAGGTTATGCACTGCTTCAATAAGATTTTATTAATTTTATTTAAATGATATCCATTAATTTAAAAAGAAAATAAATAAAGTATTTAAAGTAATAAAGTTCAATTTAATCCACATTTGCACAATCACTTGGTAAACTAGTTTTTTCGATAAACAATTCTATAACCTTATTTTAATACTACTTATTTGAGATAAATTTTAATAGATTTTACAATGATCTATTTTAGAACTAAGCCATTTTGCAGTTTATTGTAGTCAATTGTTTAAAAAGTTGGTGTTTCAATAAAAATTTCTCCATTTTATTTAAATTGTATTTTATTTAATTATATTACTTCATTTTATAGTTTAAAATGCATGAATTTTAACTTTATTATTTTATTTTCATATTTCAGAAAATAAGATCAATGCAATTTTGACTTTACTGCAATTTTATATGAACAGTGAGAATTTATGTGATCTAATATTATCTAATAACCTCCCAACACGAGAAAAAAATTTTTATAAATCAGTCGAACAATATTTCATTAAAAATTCGACCTCCATATTATCCAAGGTACTTTTAGCAAGGATTATCTAAAATTAAGGATCATTTTATTTATAGCGGTAAAATTTTCTCAGGGTTCTTATTGCTACAGACAAACAGTTGCTGGACCATTGAGGCCACTACAAGTAGATGACGAAGTTGTCTACATTCTTTTTTACCATCTGACTTCCTGGATTCGGGGATGAAAACAAATTCTTAACGCCGTGGAAATAACCCAACAGGTTTTCTCAGCCAGTTTTAAGAAGAAAAGAAAGATAAAACATTCCTTTCATGCTATTATCGTAATCGCTAGCAGGATAAGTTAATGCTTCTGGCGACGCACGCCGGTTTTTGCCAACCATCGCCATTTGCTAAACCGTCGAACAATTTTCATAATTCAGACGATCTCGTTTCGTGTTTATTTGAAGTTGGGTTTAATTTATGACAGGATATCCTTCCATTATATTAAGTAACCACTGGGATAAGAAAAAAAAATAACCGCATTTATTAAAAGAGAAATGAGAATGAACTTTGATGGCACATTAAACTGCTGATTAAAATTTATTTTATACATAGGCTCTCCTTCATTACTTATTGTATTTTACACAACGTTTGAAAAGTATTGAATAATTATTTAAAAATTTAAACCGCTTGAGCTTCTTAATCAGTTTAAAAACTATCTTCGCCCAAACACTGTCTTGATTTGATTAAATTTATTTCAAATAAGTAACAATTAAATGTTAAAAAGAGCACACATTTTTAATTACACGATTAACAGTGTATTTCAAGATCAATGTTCCAATTTCCTATTCTAAACTTATTTTTGGATGTGTGATATATCAAGTCCTGTCTGTTTAAGTTACACATTGTTGAATAACCCAAATTTGTAAAGTGTGCTAAA
This sequence comes from Parasteatoda tepidariorum, assembly GCF_043381705.1. Classification (NCBI taxonomy): domain Eukaryota; kingdom Metazoa; phylum Arthropoda; class Arachnida; order Araneae; family Theridiidae; genus Parasteatoda; species Parasteatoda tepidariorum. Next base: position 62,378,773 of record NC_092206.1, on the reverse strand, counting down.
TTTGAAAAGTAAATTTGCTTTACTCTAGAGGCAAATATAAAAATGAAACTTTTCGCCATTTTTAAATTAGGAGACAACAGATTTAAAGGTTATTATTCTTTAATATTGAAACGCAAACGATTTTGTAATAACATTTAATTACTCCGCAAGAAATGTGTAAAGCTATTCTCTGATGTTAAACAACTAGAAAATTGTATTTACTAAAAAAAAAAAAAGTTTAAATCAGAATCAAATTTAACATAACTTACAAGTAATTATTGTTTACACATTTTTAAATTGAAACAGTTTCGCTCTATATCATACTTTATACAGATAATAATGTTGAAAAAGAAAACAAACTTGAAAACGATTACGAAACTGTAGAACTTAAAAAATCGTTTGCCTCGGGGTTTTTTAAAAAATTGAAATGCAATTTTATTTGAAGTCACTTTAATTCAATAAGTTAAAATTATTTTCAGTGATAAAATGCATATAGTACCACAAATTAAAAACAAAGTTTAAAGTTATTTTTAATGAAAAGCTAGCGTAAAGAGAGATTTGGCGTTAATAATAGAATTATCAGACTAAATAAACACTCACATTTTTCACAAAGTTGAGTTATTTTTGAAAATTTATTCCATCTAAATATGAATCACATAAACTTAATAATATGTTATTAGATAAAAGGGTAATAATAATTATAATAAACTCTTTCCAGCAGTATGCAAATTTCAAGATAATTAAAATGAAAATTTAGATTAAATTCCTATTATTTTCTCTTCTTTGAAATAATACATTTGAGAAATTAATATACTGGAAATCCTTTTCTGGAAATCTTTTTTTTTTCAAAACAGCATATTTTTAAATGAAAGAAAAAAAATTAGAAACAGAACTAGAAAATAAATAAGTAAATAATTTTTTTTATTAGGAGACGAGCATTAAAAAGAACCAAAATATTATGCGAATTTGCCGCAAATTAAATAAAAATGTGTTACATTAAATTATGTAATTGAGTTTAAGAAATACATTATTAAAATTTAACTTAGCACCATATTGAACTTGCAGCAAATTTGAATGATATTATCGTTCAACATGCTCAAACATTTCTAACAATGTAGTCAATCATCTTAGTCTATTAATGCTCCATTTTTGAATTTCTAAAACGTTATTACAAATATTAGAACCATGTTAAAGTCATTTATTAATTTAAACTTTAATACATGCCTACTAATTGTTACTTTTAACTTCATACTGTTTTACACGAATGCTCAATATTCTATTTGAATTAAGTACATGAGAAGTCATTTTGAAATGAAGAAATCAATCAAAATATTGAACCTTAATAACAAACTAGTGCTAAATGTCTAATCATAAAATCAATTCAATTTACGAAGTCAATTTTGATACATAAGAGGTAAATAAACACATTAAAACATTAAATAAACAAACAACAGAAAGGCTCCCGTGTGTTTGCAGGCAGTGTACTGATGAAGTACTGTTCTGCAAACACACATTTATATTTCCAAATGTCTAATTAATAGTTGAGAAAAAAATAAATTTGAATCAATAATATGGTGATGAAGACGTTTACTAACTACTTCGCAATAAATAGGATATTTGAGTTTTTGATGTCAAGGCCATAGTTTTTGAAGGAATCTATTTAATCATTCATTTAAGCGTTTCAAATATATAAGAAACAAATTTAAACTGTTTCAGGGATACATTAAATGGAAGAAAAATAAATATCAGAAAAGTCCAAAATATAACCGGTTTACTTAATAGTTGAGAAAACGTGTTGACATAACCTAGTTTTGAGGCGTTCGTGTTATAAATACTTTATTGATTACTTAAAAGATTCTGCTTTAGTTTTAAGCAGGGCTATATAGTCAAAATCGAAAATAATTTGAATAGGAGTCAGAATCCGAAAGATTTTTTTGAATCTAATTCCAGTTCGCTAAAAGAAAAGTATTTGATCTCATAAAAATTGTTCACACCAATATTTATATTGTGAACAAAAATATTAATGGAATGAATATTCAGACAAATATTTATTTAAACTACAACTTATCAAAAATGTCATGCATTACATTTGAATGTTGATAAGTTTTTCTTCGATTTAAATATTAAAAACAAGCACTGTTAAAATTTATTGAAACAGCAGATTTATTTATTCTATTATCATCTTATAACATAAAATGAAGTTTTAACTTTGATATATTTACTCTAATCATTCACATACATTTGAAATTCATATTTATTTTATAATAATATTAGTTATATAATATAAATAGAATTAAATGGATATTTTATAAGTCAAAAACTGAGTCGGGCTCGAAAGAAAGTTAGAGTTGAACTGTCTAAAGCTTATTTTTACGGATTTAATAAATATTAAGTTAAGGTTAAATATGTATCCAGACCATTCCAATTTTCAATTGAAATCTTGCGTATTCTATGAAATGTATTGAAAGGAATAAATTGTTGACATATATTTCAACAATGATTAGAAAACTTAATAAGACAAGATTTACCATTTTTATGGAGAAAGAAAAATAGATTGCTACACGGTGAAAGAACTTATTTTAGTCATATTTAGTTATCACACTCATTTATTTATCAAGTCTTTAAATTTAGTGTGGAAGAAGGTATTGAGGAAGTGATAATATTCGAGTGTTTTAGGAATGAAAGAAGGTTCTTAATGCATTTCACAACAAATAACCGACGTATAAACTTCAAAAATCTTACTTTTCGACTCTGCATTTAAACAATTTGAAGCTTACACACAAAAAAATAAAAATTAAGACATAGTCTTTATTCCGTGTAAGCTTTGAAGCTAATAGAATTTTGAATAAATTTTACTGACAATAATTTCAATAAATCTAATGAATATGTCAGAGCAGTTATTTTTGAAAGAAAAACAAAATCACGTATGTTTTGAAAAAATTTAAAAACAGAATAAAAAAATATAAACAGCTATAGCATTTTAAAATCATATTTTGTAAGTAAACGTAACTTCATTTGACGAAATGCCAGATATCAAAACCGATATCAATCCATATTATTTATGAAAAGAGTTACAAATGATATATAATTAAATCGAAATATTTCAAATCTTAATGCTAATCTGAGCGAATGAGGTTTCTTAATATTTACAGATTCATCTACCATTCTGTTTAAAAAAATCCAATTTCCAATATTAAAAAAAACATTAAAAATGTACTAATAATTTTAATTACAAATTTATGACCCAAACAAATAAACTGCATTCAATATCTTCATTGATCTGTGTCAGGTAGTTAATACATAGTGTCAAACGGTGTAATCATATATGAAATGATACGAACAAATAAAAAGAAAGACGCGGTCAATAAATAGTATTTTCTTGATGTAAAGATATTAGATGTCATTAATATTCCACAACAAACGATTGTTTCATGCACAGAATTTACTGAGTTATGCTATTTACGTGATAATAGTGCGTGAGGTTCCAACACCTGCTATTCATATATTGTTCGAAAATTAAGACGTCATATTTAGGCAGTAAGTGCGTTGTATTGAAATAAAGAGAACTGTTTACGTTTTTATTGAACAATAATCCGGGGGCTGAAGAGGATATTGATATATGCCCTAACAGATTGTTTTTGTGAGCATTTTTTTTAAAGAATTTAAAAATTGCGCAATATAACAGGAAAAAAAATTCGGGGAAAATTACCATACTCTATGATAATGGCATTTCTGGTAAAAAAGAATTATAATTCTAGTTAATAAAACTAAAATATACGATATATAAACCATTCATTTGGTAATTTTTCCGTTCGTATTGTAACGGTTCATCGGAAATTCTGGTTTTCTAAGTTATAGTTCTTATTACCACACTTGAGTTCTTATGACCACAGAATTGAAAAGTAAATATAACCAAATAACTGGATATTATGCCATGATCTAACATATCGTGATAAAATTACCCAAATTTTCCTCAGTTACCAAATTTTATCACATATTATCAAACCATATTTTATTGTTAGAATTACCGAAACCATTACCAAAGCGCTCTGGTAAAAATTACCGTACCTTTTGGTGTTCTCATTGAGCCAGAAACATAGTAAATTTTACCATACTTTGGTAGTTTTGACCATACTTTTTCTCTCAGTGAGTATATTTGATAGCAAAACATTAACTGGAAATGTTTAAGTAACAGGAATAAATAAGAGGAATTAAGTAAGAGGAATTAAAACAATTATTATTTTAAAGGAAAACTTTTAAGCAAAATAACTCCTGTTTAATAAATTCATTCAACAATTATTGCCATAATTTTATATTTTTCTCTAAATTGAAGTGAGCCGTGATGGCTCAGGGGATAGAGCTTTTGCCTCTCAATGAGGTGGGTCAGATTTGAATTCTAGCTGTGGCTGGTAGATACGAATTTCGCTTCCAGCTCGCACCGATCACAGTGCTGATGTAAATGTCCTCAGTGATACATGGATTATAGATTAGTATCCGCTTGTCGCAGGGCTAACCGTGAGGCATTTTCGTGGTTTCCCTCTCCCTGTGACACAAATGCGGGTTAGTCTTGTCAAAAAGTTCACCACGAAGACTAGTTTGTCCCATTGTTTGATACAGGAGTTCACTAATTGTCTTCTGGGTTGGGTGAAAACTTACAAGGCTACGGAGTTGAACATTGATAGTCGTAAACTCAGAATTCGGCCGGCTGTTCAATGCTGGTTATAAAATATTAAATTAAATAAAATGTATTTTATTTGTCACTTTGGGTCATAACAAAATATAATCTGCTCTTAATTGAACTTAGTTGCAAAGAATTAAAAAATATTACATTGTCATTCACAAACTTAATTAAATAAAAAGAGTGTTTATAATGTTCAAAGAAAAGTCAAAGGTTTACATTTTAGTTTTAACTCAGATATAAATCTTTTTTGAACAAATAAAATCAAGCATTTAGATCTATAGAGCATTTTAACAGGAAACCCAGTGCTTTTGATTTGCTCGCTTGGCGATAACTTCAATGATTTGATTACATAAGGGATTTGCTTGAAACCATATTGATGGTTCTTTTTCTTCTTCTAATCATTAAGAGAGAAGCAGAAAATAATCTGCAGTAAACAAGGAAGTCTGTGTTTATGGTCATACAATCGATTATGATCTGATTCCCCACATTTACGACCACTTGCAACAAAAGAAAAAATTGTCTCATTATGGTGGAAAAAACTACTGAGAGATGGAATATAAATTTTTTTTTTTTGAAAAACAATTGTAGAAAAACAAAGAAATGTGGTCAATGAATGATCGTAAAAGGAGATTAGACTTTTGCTAACTCTTTAAGAGGGCAGGAAATTTAAAAAAAAAGTTTGGGAAGTAGAATGAAGGAAGATAAACAATTATGTATTTTCTAGTGTTTTGATTTTTTCCGAATCAATTATTCTCTATCATGATGTTTCATAAATGCATGAAGGAATTAATGATTTCATACCTTGATACTAAGAAGCGTATAATAGAATTTAACTTGGGAATTGGAATTTTTTAACAATAGCCTAAATTACAAATGCAATCAGATAAAAATATGCTATGCAAGCATGTTATATAAGTTCTATACAATGATAAATGACATCTCAATACGTTTTACTTTTTATTTAAAAAAAATGATTCAGTACACTATTATTTTATTAAATTTTTTTATTCATCGATTATTATTTTAAGTATTTTACAATGGTTTTCAAATTTCTTCAATATTATTTCTCCCAATTCTTAACTATCGACAAATATATTACAATACTGTATGCTGTCTAGCTATTCCACTATATTTATATTAGAATGATTTACTCTGTCTCAAAAACCTTAAAAATTTAAGTTTGTCTCATATTAAAGTCCATAAAATAATAGGCTTAAGTCAGTTAAGAAGTATATTTCAGGTATTTTGAAGGAAAAAAAAGATTTTTTCATAAATCTTTCCTGGTTGAATAATTATGATAGGGCATAAAAATAAAATAGTTATAGTCTAATAAAAGAGTTATTCAGATAGTTGAGAACATTAAAAACAAAAGACTATACTTAAGATATTTCTCATTCTCTTATATGTTTTATTTTATTAATCTAAATGTGAGTTCATCAGACTTTGAGTTGATTACTGATAACTCAACTTCATTAATTATTTAAAGGACAACGAATTGAAATGTTTAAAACAATTAATTTATGTCTATTAGTAACGTAACACATCTAAAATTATATCTTATTATAAAAATATGTACTAATTAAAATATATCTTAAAATCGAACTCTAGTAGTTATTTTTAAACTACAATATATTCATATTTACTAATAAATTATATATTTTTTTAAAAAAAATGGCTAACTAGTTATAGTTAAAAAAAGATTTCGAGCACAACAATATAACATTTGCTCATTTCGAAAAAAAAAAGAAAGAGGAAAGGCTAATTACTGATAATCCAACTTCATTAATTATTTAAAGGATAACGAATTGAAATGTTTAAAACAATTCATTTATGTCTATTAGTAACGTAACACATCTAAAATTATATCATATAAATATAAAAATATGTACCATTTAATATATATCTTAAAGCCGAACTCTAATCGTTATTTTTAAACTACAACACATTCATATTTGCTAACAAATTATATATTAAAAAAAAATGCTAAATAGTTATATAGTTAAAAAAGATTTCAAGCACAACAGTATAACATTTGCTTGTTTCGTAAAAAAAAGAGGAAACGTTTGTCATGCATAAAATTTTTTTACCCTTCTTTTTTTCTTTCTCTTTTCTTCTTTTCTTTCTTTTGAAAAAAAAAAAGAAGAGAACAAATGACAGTTGATTACTAAATGTTTGAAAATAATAGGAAAAGCTCAGTTTGGCATTTAATAGCATTCTAAGTGCAAGTGAATATTCATGAAAATGAATCTCGTGTTGGAGTATCCCATTTAAAACATAAATAAATAGAATGAAGCAAAAAGTTTATAAAAGTGGACCAACTTGAAAATGGTCAGCCCCCCGCCTGTTCCAGTGAGATACCTGTTGTTGTGTGGGTCAGATGGTTGTTAGTGGGATCAATAGATTTCCGGCTCATAACGCCAGATGTTATTTTACGAATAGAACTGTCGCCAATATATCAGTAGGTGTATTTTTATTCTTATAGCCACACAATTTAGAGAAACTAGTCACGAATTACAGATCACTCGCCTACTTAACTCTTTTGGGTGTCACAAGTGCGAAATAACATAATAGAATTTATTTTATAAATATAATCTGACGCATTTGTGAAAACTAATGGTTTTCTTTCATGGATCACAATGAACAAGAGAGAAAAAAATAGGACTTGATGTTTTTGTAACACTTTTTGATATTGCATGTATTATTCAAAGCTGTAAAGGACTTTTTTATATACACTTATATGGCTAGCATATCGTTGGCTAAATTCATGTAAAATTCTAAATGTATGGGATTTTGATAAACAAGCCTAAGAATTTTCAGAAATTGCTCTTGACCTATATGATATTGTCAATCTATTAAATTCAGCTATTCTACAAAACGTGAAGTTACTGTATAGAATGTTGTCCAACATTTCTAAGCAAAATATGAAATATGCGAATTATATTATGCATTTCATTGTATTGAAGCACGTGTAAAATATTAAGCATTTCATACTTCACCAGTTTACTTTAAGTCATTTTATAGAAGACCTTGACAAAGTAGGTAATATTAAACGTTTAATATTCTGCCGGGTGATTCAATGCATTTTATACAGGTAATAGGTATTCTATTCACATNATATATATATATATACTGTTGTATGTCTAATGAATAAAAAATAAAATTTTTAAGAGCTATGTGAAAGGCTATAGTTACTTTGTTTAAGCTCCTGTATTATTGCTAAAATATGAAATTGTATCAAACTTTAGTTTTTACATACAATTAAGTTGTCTCATGTCTATTAGTACCTTGAAATATTTTTCGAGAGATTTGTATTTATTATACGCTATTTATAAAACAGGATCAGTATTCTATTAATTTCAACTTATTTTATGAGTTCTGCAATTATTTTATCGAAAATTTCCTTTCCAACAAGATTGTTATAATTTATTTTTATCCCCTCTTCTATTTCTATAAGTAGAATTCAGATTAAAAAAATATTATTTAGGAAAATTTTAAAAGATATTTATGGTAAAACACTTAAAAACTAGTTAATAATATATGGGTAAATTTAAAGTTTAATATTCGAATATTATTTACATTGTATAGCAAAGTGAATAGATATGATTTTGTTATAGATTCACAAACAGTATTCGTATATAATGCAATATTTTTAAAAACTGATTTGTAATTGATAACAAAAGCCAAGCATTTTTCTTATATCTATGCTCTACAAGAGCATTAGAGATATATTGATTAATTATATAAAACTACACTACTTACTCAATAATTACCATATGGTTTAATTTAGCTGTGTAGACCTTCAGAATTTATATTAGTAAGCCACATTTTTCCAAAGATGAAAATTTTTTAAACGCTAAACTCTTCCTTAGTATTGTTTCTAGATAGGTATATATTTCGGAAAATTACGCTAAATAACAGCTCACAAGAAAATCCCATTGAAAACATATAAGTATGAATATTTCATACCAAAATTACTTTTGTAGTTACATTTTGTCACAGTTGAAAATTTGGACATGTAGTTTACTATTCAATTACTTTTGGCTTCTGATACATTTAAAACAATAGAATATCTTAATAGTTCATAATTACAGATAAGGTTAAGCTTCTTTTGCATAACTTTATTCAATTTTCTTTTATAATAACTTAAGAAATATTTATTTATATTATTGAAAAAAGGAAGATTTTATTTCTTACTCGTTTTGGAATATTTACCCAAATAAGAAATTTTCAATTATCATAAATATTAGTTTGCTTTAACAATAAATGGAAAAAGCATTTTTATTTTTTTTATACATAAAATGTAGCTATTTATTCATACTAACCCATAAACAAATTATAAATATTTAGAACATTACACCAATATACAAGATTTACTAGAGTCATAAAAATTAAGGAGTCTAATAAAAAATATCAATAAATGAGATTGACTTACCATTTCATATTTTATCTATGATAAGCAGCTGATTTTTTCTTGATAAAATTTGATTCTCCCTTACGACTGGATGTTGTTCCAGGCATACCATTATCCTTTAAATCTAATCCACTGACCAATTGAGCGAGCTCTCTCTCTTTTCTATCCTCATCCCTAGATCTTTCCGGACCATCCCCATCATTTGTTAAAGAGTCATTGGCAAAAAACTGGAGACTGGCCAAACTATTTGATCTGGAACGGTGCTCTTGCCTTATAGAATAAGAAAAAGCTCTTTCATTTAAATGTCCTTTCTTTTTGTAAATCCCGGTGTTAAAAGGAGAATCATCCTGATCCTTTTCTCCCGAACTATCCTTGTCGTTTCCTAATTCTGAGCTATCCACAACAAAAGAAGATTTTTCAGGCGGGGGTGGAGGATGGAATGATTGGGGTTGATAATAGTGTTGTTGTTGCGACACTTGTTTCGAATGACGTCCTTCCCCATTCCTTGCGTAGGCTTCCCTAAATTGCATATTTCTAGGTGCTGTTCCATATTGCATAAAGTATTGTTCATATGGAAAAGCAGCTGGTTGGTATGTTGACACTGGACTGAGTGGCCTGCTCGAAATATAAATTGGCTCTTCATGTCCTGGCAAAGGCATGCGAGTACTCCTGGGCATTCTACGTTCTGTATAATATCCTGCATTTCTATACGGTATTTGTGGGGGTGGAGCCGGTACAGATCCATAATGTCCCATTACAGAAACAGGCCGCATACCATTCATCATTCTTCCATTGCCATTCATTATTATCTGTTGTTCTTTCTGTTTTTTCTTACTTTTTGACTTCGATGGTTTGGGCATCTTTCCATTTTTGTAATCTTTACCATTGAAAAGACTCGGTGATGGGGGAGGAGGAGGTCGAGGAATGCCTCCAGCCATTTGACGAATTTTTGCTTGAGCCGACCTCAGAGTCCCCGATGCTGACTTCATACTCCTCATAGTACCCATTGAATCCACATACAACAATTCTCGCTCTGTGGGAGCAATACCAGTCCATATTTTGTAATTATCATCCTCTTGACTAATATTCCCATTTCTTGGTGGAACATTAGGTTTTATTCCATTAGTGATTTGTTTTTGATTTCCATTGGGTATGGTAGACCCCTCTCCTTTTGAGCGCCAAACCTCAACCTTTTCTAAAGTATTCAATCCGGAAAGAGATTGAGATCTTCTATTTTCCATGAAATAAGGATTTTCATCCATTTGTTTGGCTTGCATGCTATCAGCATATGAATGAAAACAGCAGCGTACAAGAGCGTTAGCGGCGGCTTCTTTTTTACAAATAAAAGCATGACATTCTAAAACTTTAATTCCAGTAGTACGCCTGAGTATGCACGCAAAAAGAGGTGGATGACTCGGATCCGCATACCTGGCAAATGGGCTGTCCAAAGGAAGAAACTTCTCAACTCTTTCTCCATTATTACCAGGTACGACAACATATCTAATAGCGGCACAATAATGCAAAGTCTCAATATTAAAAAATCGAGTTACTTGCCTCATAGATTCATCCACATTCTCCAAAAGTATTCCATTGCTCCATACACTAAGCCAAGAATCAATTCCTTTGGCAGAAAATGACCCCTGTTCCGGATACAGATCCCGTAGTGGCTCCTGTATTCCTTGTAAACCATCTTTAGTAATATGGGGTACAGCCGATCCCAAGTACAGGACACGACACCTACAAATCGGAGTCGTCATCTCTAACAGCCAATAATCTAATTTAAACGATAAAATCCATAGATATGAGATATCTTTAACACAGAACACAAACAAACAGATCGAAGCATCAATAAATGACAACCAATATGGCGTTGCAGCTACAGACGTGTCCGCTTTCAGCTTTGGATAGTTTCCTGTTCTCTTCGCATCAACCGGATTACAACCATTGGCGGAATCTACCTGGTCGGGCAGGTAGTTGGCCAATGAGAGTCGTCCCAGCAACTTTTACACAAATATGCTTCTCTCTTTTCCCTCTTGCAGCAGGTGATGAAGGTCAGTGCTTTTTTTTTTCTTCTTCTTCATCCCCCATCCTACCTACCTGTTGCTCCGTATGTTGGGAAGACAAGAACCGGATTTTTTCATCTCTTCTTAATCAGAAACCGAGCCGCTTACTCATAAAATGAGGGATACGTTTCCGTGGTGAAGTTTTGTAATTTTTCGGTTGCCGTTTGTTGTCAATTTTTTTTTCTTCATTGTTATGGTAGATAATACTTCAAAAAGGGGAGCTAAACAAAGCGTGTAAACAAGGAAATTTTTTTTCTAAAGTACTTCGTTTCTTTGTAAATGGACCAGTAGTCTTATTGTGTTTTTATTTCTTTAATACGGAGTGGAATAATGCGATTAATTTTCTAAACAAAATTTTATCGTTGCTTTTTCGAATAGTTTACAATACCCGTTATAGTATGTTTGATAGAAACGGACTATTAGACACTGATATTTGTTGTGCACTACATGTTTTAGTTGATACGAATATTTAATTGAAAAATTCTTAAACAAAACGATATAAAACAAACATTTTAAATGAATAATAAATATTATTGTGTTGTTTTGTAGTCACGTTTTTTTTTATTGTCATGGTCAATAATACTTCAAAGAGGAGAATTAAACAAAGCGTATAAACAAGAAATTTTTTTTAGGTACTTCATTTCTTCGTAAATGCACTAGTAGTTCTATTTCTCTAATACGGAGGAGAATTTATTATTTTCTAAATCGATTAATTTTCTAAAAATTTTTTTTTCCTTCTCTTTTATGCTAGTTTATAATAGTTTTTGTAACTCGTTATCGTACATTTGATAAAAATAGACTATTAATTTCAGAGTGATAACTATTTTAGGCGATATGAATGTTTTATTCAATCTTATATTAGACACATAATACAACAAGAAAAAAATTATTGCCATAATTTTATGTTTTTTTCTAAATTGAAGTTAACCGCGATGGCTCAAGGGAAAGAGCATTCGCCTTTCAATGAGATGAATCGGGTTCAAATCCCAGCGATGGCTGGTCGATACGAATTCCGCACCGACCAAAGTGCTGACGTAAAATATCCTCAGTGGTAGACCAATCATGGGTTAGAGTCCCCCTGCCATCAGGCTAACCGTGAGAGGTTTTCGTTGCTTTCCTCTCCATGTAATGCAAGCGCGGGTTAGTTCCATCAAAAAGTCCTCCACGAACGCAAATTTTTTCCCAATACTCTATCCACGAGTTTCCTTGTCTTCTGGATTGAGTTCAAAATTACAAGGCAATGGAGTTAAACATTAGTAGTCGTAAATCCAAATAAATTGGTCGGTTGTTCAGCGACGGATATAAAATAAAATTTATTGAAGTTGTTATTGGCATTAACTGGGAAATAGTGCTTATTCAGGGGTTTATAAATAGAGAATATCAGTAAACTTCAGGGTTTATAAATAGAGAATATCAGTAAATTTCAGGGTTTATAAATAGAGAATATCAGAATACATGTACCATAAATGTATAACATTGTTAGCGCAATATAATACTTACATAAAAATTCTAGGTGTTTCGGTAATGTACCGATAAGGCTTAATCATAATTTTGTTGTAGAAATGAAGGATAATTCTACACTAATATAATTCTTACACTAATGTTATGCATACATATAGAATAAGGACTGTACAAATAATAAAAAAATTGAATCAATATCTCGTCGAATCAAAGCTTTATTCTAGGCTATAGAGCTTGGAGCTATAGAGAGAGAGAGCTTTCCCAAATATTAAAACAAATCATACAGCAGATCTCGTATATTGCAATAGTTGAAAGTGGAGCGTTTTAAAACTTTTCAGTATGAAGTAGTTATTGTAACGGTATAAAAAAACATGTTTTGTAAAAAAAAAAAAAAAAAAAAAAAAAAAAAAAAAAAAAAAAAAAAAAAAAATCGAAAATTGATAAGTAATTAATTTATCATAAAGTAAAATCGGGAAAACTTTTTTTAACTAATAATTAATATTATCAGTAATCAATAAAAAATATCCACTTTCCTTCCAAAAACAGGCTTACATGATAAAAAAAAATAACTGAATAATTTCAATATGTTTATACATTACTTCACATTTCAACTTTACACGTAAATAAATTTTTTTTTATCAAAATGTTATATTAGTTGCGTATGTAAAAGAATAAGTTCTCCTTTCTAGGTTTATATGAAAATGTCTTACTTTGGCATCATCTAATGTCGCTAATTAGCAATATTCCATTTCCGACATTTGTGTTAATTTTCTACTAAAATTGATCATGTCTAGTTTTCTTCTTTTTTTCTTCAATGAATACAAATTTTTACTTCTCACATAAAGGAATACATATGAATATAAAAATTGTAAGGTAATACATTTTTTCTACTAAAAAAATTCTTAAAATAATGAAATGAAAGGACTGAAAATGCCAAATGGGCTACATACCTATATACGCATCAAATAGTGAACTAAAGGTAGCATTCAGTACAAACGATTTAACAATAAAAAAGAAACTCCTTTTTTAAAATTTATTTTAAAACAACGAGACTAAAGCTGTAACAATGCTTATAGAAAATCAGCATTAAATAAAATAGTATATATTGACAATATTTAAAGTGGTTTTTGAATACTTCTCAATACTTTTTAATTATGCTCTTTTATTAAAACATTTGTATTTTGAAATTATTAAAATGATACCAAAAAAAAATGGTTAGTGCAAATATAAAACTTAAAAAAGCAATTCATTCCCATTTATGCCTTGAATTATATTAAATATACATTACTTATCTTGTACTATGTTTAACAAGATAAAGAAAACAGAGAAACTTTTGATCCTAACTTGTAATATATATATAATAGGATTTTTATTTCCTCTTCTACAATTTTGTATGTGTTTACAAAATTTCGAATTTTTTTTAATGATCTTTTAATGCCAGACTTTTTCATTATTTGATATTCAAAGAATGCCGTTTCCTTCCTGTTTATTAATTTTCGTATCACATTTTAGGAATATTAAGCAATGTATATTCTCTAAAATTCTAAGAATTTCTTGAAGTATTAATGCCAGGTATAAATATTCCAATTTTTATACTATTCAATGTATAGATTTCGAAATAATTCCACCTTTTTTTAAAAAAAAATAAAACCTGAATACAATGAATCTCTAATTCCTTTTAGCTTCGTTTTTTTTTATTATCAAAAACTAGATTTTACTCAGCATATCTTTTTTCAATGACGATCACATTGATCTATTTCTCATTGACCTCAGAAATGTCAGAATTGCTATTCTTTTACCCAGAGGGCACTTGTGGCTAAGCCAAGCCAGTGGAGTAGCATTGCCCACGAAATACAACTACAAACCCGTTTACTGAGTAGGTTACAGAGAAAGAGAAAGAAAGTTACATCCATGCCTACGGTGGGATTCGAACCCACAACCGCTGGCCCCGTTCGCCCCGTAGTCCAGTACAGTAACCACTAGACCAGTGATCGACCTTTTAATCAGCATTCAAGATTAATTAAGTGACGCCTTTACATTCAAGTCAATTTCACTTGTGCTTACCTCTCTAAGAATCAAAGATAATCACTGACTATAAGATTATTGAAGCACGTACAATAAACCCCCATTGAAACTCATTATTTTAAATGAAAAGAGTTGTAAACAAGGACAGCGGGTGAAGCATTTGCGAACGATTATTATTGTTACAAAATAATAATCGTTTACAGATGAAATTGCTATGATGCGTAATGCCAATCCAATGAGTAAAGTTTATTTTTCCCTTATTCTTCTTAATTGGACTAAGTAAAAATTTTCGGATTATGGGCTGAAATTGTCCCTTCCACCTAATAAGTTTCATAGTTATAGCGTAAACAATATTCGAGTCAAAAAGGAGTTAAACAATATTCGAGTCAAAAAGGAGTTAAGCAATATTCGAGTCAAAAAGGAGTTAAACAATATTTGAGTCAAAAGGTTAGTGAGGATACTGAAATCACTAATTCTTCCTTTTATTGTTATTGGTAATATACATTTAATTCACAAATTTAATATATTTCATTAATAATTTAATATTATTTATTAATGCATTTGGATCATATATATTGCACTATTGTATTACAATAAATATAGTATTAATTTTACAAAATTGATCATGCTATTACTTTTTGACTTAAAAACATTAAAATATATTTATCTTTGTTCGCTTAAGAACAATATCGAAACAAGTTTAATTTCTTCTGCTTAACCAAAGTCTTCTGATTATAGTTGAAACTTTCAGATTCTTACGTCAATTAAAAAAGAGAAGGAAAAAGAGGACAGGTATTTTGTGGGAGTTGGCTTGTTGTAATAGGTGAAGGTTAAATTCTTAGTAAATTCTCTCACTGATAAATACATAACTGCTTTAAAAAACTACAAAAAAAATATTTCTAAATAAATTGTATAATTTTATATGCACAAAAAAACTTGTTAAAAATATGTGGTAATTGTAAACGTATTGTTTAACAGTTCTATTAATATGCTTAAATATGAGATATATTTTAAAATGTCAGTCAGGGTGGGAATATAAAAAAGATCGGTAATATTTACCAAAGTGGTAAAATTCATGATTTTGGTAAAATTAAAAATAAAATATAATTTATAATATAATCTGTTTCACTTGCCCTCGAAATTGATCCTTGAGTGATAAAATTTGGTAAATGTGATAAAATTTATTAATTTTATCATAATACCTTAGGGCATGGTATAAAAACTATTTCCGGTAAACCGTTGTCATTTGAATGAAAAAATTACGAAATGAATGGTTTAAATGCCATATATTTTGGTTTTATTAACAAGAATTATCGTTCACCTTATGAGAAATGTTACTACCATACAGTACTGTAATTTTTATTCTCCGTGTAGAAACACGTAAATAAAATCAAAGTAAACTCCTGGCTTCATATAGTTTAAAAATATTTTTTCGTGACATAGTTTTCACTTACCATCTAAATTGATTCTTGAGCTTATGTAATATAACGAATAAAAAATAAATGTTATAAAGCATGCAATAAATTCCTTTTTTATTAAACAGAAAATAAAGTTGTCAACAATTCTTAGTATGAAAAACATATGCGAAAAAAAATCGATTTTTGAAACTTTATTTTTTGAAAATTTCGATGTTTTATTGTTTGAAAATTTTTTGAAGCGAGAAAAAATAGTCTCTTGCACCAGCTGATATAATTTTAAGACCCTAATATGAGGTTTCGGAGAGTTGAGAGAACACACACAAGCCCTTTATTTATTACTACTGACTAATTTGGCTCATAGAAATACGTTTTAAATTCTTGACTATAATAAAAAACAAGTAAGTAGTTTCGCATAGTTTTGACGTTTCCTCGTATGGATTTTGATTTCGTTTATCTGACATACACTGTTAGAAATTTTTCAGAAAAAATGGTTAAATAACAATTTATTTAATTGTTGTTTTACCATATTATAACAAAACAGTCAAATACCCATCAATAAGATAGTAATCAAACTGTTAACTGTGAGAAAAACCGTTTTTTAACTACCTTCACCTAATGCGGTTAAGCATTAGAATAAAATAAGTAAGTAGTTTCACATAGTTTTGACGTTTTCTCATATGGATTTTGATTTTGTTTGTCTGACATACACTGTTAGAAATTTTTCAAAAAAATTGGTTGAATAACAATTTATTTAATTGTTGTTTTGCCGTATTATAACGAAATAGTCAAATACCCATCAATAAGATGGTATTCAAACCTTTAACTGTGAGAAAAACCGTTTTTTAACTGCCTTCACCTAATGCTGTTAAGCAATCAGAATTTTATCGCACCAACTAAGCCCACCTAATGAAGCCACTTAATTCTTTGCTTCTGAGTAGATATTATAGCTGAGAGGGCAAATC
This sequence comes from Parasteatoda tepidariorum, assembly GCF_043381705.1. Classification (NCBI taxonomy): domain Eukaryota; kingdom Metazoa; phylum Arthropoda; class Arachnida; order Araneae; family Theridiidae; genus Parasteatoda; species Parasteatoda tepidariorum. The sequence goes on along the minus strand of NC_092206.1, from coordinate 62,361,773 downwards.
TGTCAGCCACATGACCGACAGAACGAGTGTTTGAGTCCCAGTGTTGGCATTGCAATATTTCCGTCATTCCTTTCAACACATGAAGAATTTTCACTCTCCTGCACTCTCCAATACCCATTACCTAACAAAAATATCCAATGTCTAGTTAAAAATTTTTTACGGTTCCGAAACCATGCTAGTTGCATGGTTAAAAAAATTACAGTTCTGTATTCCTGGTTTTATAGCCATATTAGTCGTAAACGGTATCTACACCGTATGGATGAAAAATGCTCTTTACTATAAACTTTACGGTTAATTGGATAGACAGACTACTGCCGGTTTTTAGAATGAGTAATCATAATTTTAGAATGAAAATTCTAACAGTATATATATATATATATATATATATANTGGGGGGGCGTATGCCTGTTTAGGCAGTGGGGGTGCGATTGTTCCTGTTTTCAGTTGCGCCATCTATTGCCAGGGTTTCGACTTCTGCCAAGCCATTCACACAACCCGTTCATAGGGCGGGTCACATTCATTCACAAAGGAGAAAGGATATAGAACACACAGAGAGAGAAAGAAACATCCATGCCTTGCCCGGGATTCGAACCCAGGACCTTTCTGATCCAAGGACAGCTTCCTGCCCCCTACACAGGCCGGTCGGCAACGGTGTATTAGAAAGCTTAATAATGAACGAAGAACCTGCAGTAAACTTTCAATTCAATAAGTTTTGTTAAAGCGTAACTGCAAACTAGCAAATATTATTTATGGTTTACTTTAAATATTTGAAAAACAGAATCATCGGCAACTCAATTTATTACAATGATTAATTTTAAACGAATTTTAGGATCGGGAGCTAAAAATATCCCTTGCCCCCACTACCTAAAAAAGTTTTAAGACACTATTACAAAAAGTTCTGGAGTTATAAGAGACATATACAAAAACACTGCTTAACTCTTCCTTTTTTTTATAGAAGATGTATCACAGCTTCTGTTCGTGTGACTTATGCATCTTTATGAACTTAAATAAAAGCAACAGTTTGTTTTGACTTAAAAACATTAGATTTAGAACCCAGGGAATATGATAAAATATCATAAAATTTATTACAGTTTCATGATTACAAACCGTTTGTGATTTACGTCTGTGTGTTAGTATTAATGTAGTCGATTAAAGTACTTGAGGCGTTTAGAAACTAATAGTGAACATGCTATCATTTTCATATTATTTTAATCATGTTTGATAATCAATGTTAATTTATTAATTGAATCACTTGAGTTAGTTTAAAGCTCACATTATTAGTCTAGCCATATTTTATATTTCTCAAATCATGTCTGGTGATTTACTATAATTAATTTTGTTAATTAAAGCACTTGACAGAATATAAAGATGACATGAAAATTGTTTCCCGTCCGCCAAGTTTTCGAAATATGAAAGAAATCTGTGATAAAAGACATTTTTTTTTATTTAAATCGAACTATTCTATTTTGAAGAGAGGAAGTCATTCACTGTGAAAAAAATTATAGTCAGAATGTGGTAAAATTTACCGTGTTTCTGGTTCTATAAGAGCACCGAAAAGCTTTGTAATTTTCAAAGCGTTTTGGTAACGATTAAATTAACGAAAAAATATGGTTTTATAATATATGATAAAAAATTGTTAAATGTGGTAAAATTTGGTAATTTTTCTAATGATATATTAGAGCATGGGGTAAAAATCGTTTATTCAGTTCAAAAAATGTAGTAAATGTGTGGTAATGAGAACTAGTTTCAAAATCAAGAATTTCTGATAAACCGTTACGAACGGGAACTGTTGCCATATGAATGACTTAAAAACCAAATATTTAGGTTTTATTACCAGAATTGTGGTATATTTTTTAACAGAAATGTCTTTACCATACAGTATGATATTTTCACCAACATTTTTTTTCCGTGCTTCATATACGATAATTAATTTAAGCAGAAAACTGCTTAATTAGCAATGCTAGAAATTAAGCAGTCTCTTTAATTTCGCAGATTGATAACCTGTAAAGTTTAAAAGGTTAAAGAGGTGTTGTTTAAAGTAAATACAAGAAAAACAAACATTGAAACGCTTGAAGAAGAATAAATCCTTCATCTCAGTTAGCGTCAACTTTCTGAAACTTCCAAATTCATTTCAGAAATGTCCACTCTAGGTGAGTAAAACTACCAAAATGCCGGAAATAAATTCTAAAAATGTTTGAAAACAGTCTGAAAAAAATTACATCTTCAAAATGTGATAATAATCTAGAGAAATGAAGCGAGCCTTACCGGTAATCAGTGGAGGATCACGGGAAAAAAAAGTGGAAGCAAATCGTCATGGTTGATGAACCCTGCGGAAAAAGTGAAAAAATATATATATTAATAAATATTTTTTTTCGTATGGTTTTTTTAAAAATAAAAGTAGGCTTAATTGTAACTTAATCTTTAAAGGATTCTTAAGACTTCAAATTTGCTAAACTTCAATGAAGATGTCATTTTTCGTCTCTCCTCTCTCTCTCTTTTGAAATATTTCATGCGATTTTAAAACCATGAAGAAAACAGGCCAATGCATTCATTTCCATACATTATTTATAGGCATAAGTCCGACATTTTTTTTAAAACCAAATTCAAAACTATAACGAAGTATTATTTATAATAATTATACTTTCATCCTACAATATCAGGCTTTGTAGCTATTTCAAATTATTATTATTTAAACTTTAGGCAGCCCCGCGTCTTGCTCGCTGTCACTCCCTAAGCCGCGCGTACTGAGCGTTTATTTTGTTTATCAATATCATCTTATATATGTTGACTTCTTTTATACATCGTTTTAAATGTATTAGAGACTAAACCCATGATTGTTTACATCACTCATATTGCATTGATATCTACTGAAAATCATATTAAAAAGCCAAGGAACCGTAAATTAAAAAAAAAGAAGAAAAAAAACGGCGAATTTACAATTCTTATTACTCCAAAGTTTATTCGGAGGATAAAAAAAGAGTTTCGACTTAATGAGCATCATCAGGCGTCAGAGTATATGCTTGCACAGGGAAAAAAATAATACTCTACCCATAATTTCTCATAAAGTACTTAAAAACTCATGTCAGCATCAATAAAATTTCTACATCAGATTTTTTTTAAAAATTATTTTAAAATTGGGCTTACATTTTTATTGAATATTTTATTTATCTATAAATGAGAAGCATTCCTGGCAAAAAATTTTGTAAAGTAGCAATGAAGACAAGAGCAGCATTATTTTCCTTTATTTAGGGAGATTTTTATTGTATTTTAATATTAACTCATAAAGTAAGGTATGCGACTAAAAGTTATGCTTGTATATTGAATTTCCATTGAATTTCTTTAATACTTATTAATTATTTTTCATTTTTCAAAAAGAGAATAGAATAACAAAGGTTTTACTTCTTAAAGACGAAATAAATGTAGGTTCTTAAAAAAATATTTTCTTAAAAAATATTTTGATTTTGTTTAAGCTAATGTTGATGTTTAAAATTTCAAGCGACTAATTAGATAATATCTTTTATTGATCACTGTTTTTTTTTATTTATGATTATTCACAGGTTCCTAAAAGGGGGGGGGGAATTATTACTATATAAAAATAAATACTATGCTGAATGTATCCTAAATTTGTATCATTTTGTTAAAAAAAGTTAGTTTATAAATACTTAAAAAAAATCAAATTAACAGGCTCTGTTTATTCTAACATTAGATTAATTTAGTGTAAACTTAGTTTTATGAAAGCTTTTTGCATTATAACAATATCCAGTGTTGCAGTGCTAAAAAATGGCAGCGCATCGTAGGGAGGGAAGAGAGGGTAGAATAAAAAATTGTCAAAAAATTTTTTTTTGTTTACAAGTATTAAACTTTTTGAAACTGTAAAAGCTTTTCTCCTTTTTACTTAAGTTTTCTTATTTTATTTCATTGAAGCTTCTTAAGCCTTTTTTCGTATTTCCTCAAAAATAAATTTAAATATTTTTATTTGCACTTTTTACTTTTTCTGAGTTGAAAATCAATTTACAAAGTACAAGAGCTTGCAGACTTATGAACTATTTATTAATAAAAGCTATTCATCGAGTTGCAATTTAAAATAATTCGAAATGTTGTTACTGTTTTTTTTTTATCCACCACGGAATAAACTCTAGTACCTAGAAAGAACTATAAGTTCAAGATAAAAGCTCAAAGGTGTGTTCTTTATTTATTTTTATTTAATCAAGCAATACTGTTATAGTGGATTATAAATTATTGTATCATGTAAATATGCAATTTTCTGTTAAAAACTTTGCTTACTAAAGGTTAAAGATTAAAGTTCAAAAGGCAGATATGATATTTACCATAAAATATAATAAATAATGCATTTTTATTTATGAAAATTTTGTAATCAACAAATTTAATAAATATATGTAATTAAAGAGAAGCGAGTAAAATTACATTAGAAGGCAGGACATAGGTATTACATTTGTAAAATAGTCTTATTCTGCCCAATAAAAATATTTCGTCAACGAAATTATTTAATTTAAAATCACTTTAATAGTGACAAAGCTGTAATGATTTCATACATTCTAAAAAAAGTGGTGACCGAGCGGAGTGATTTGGGTTCAATTAAAAGTCGAATTAAAAATACTAAGCCTCTTACTCGTGTGTGTGTAGGAGAGGAGGACGTAGAAGTCGGTGATCTTAGAACTTGTGAACATTTAAGTAATATAATGCGTCCCCCCCCCTTAGAATACTTGACAATGATTTTATTTTAACTATGAGTAGATTTATATTAAAGTTAACAATTATTTACTTAGAAGATCCTCGACACATTACTATTGACTCATATTAACGTAACACACACATTTTCCGTTTTTTTAGGTATCAGATAAAGACCCATTGATTTTGCCTTCAACTTTATCCAATCAATTATTTTGTTTTTTAACTTTTTATATTATTTATACATTTAAAAAGTCGTAAAAAAATTTTTTTTTCTGAAAAGAATTTTTAACAGTGAAGTGAAAAACTAGTTCTTTATACTACTTAAAATAAATATTAATGACTTATTATTTTAATTGCATATATTTGCATTGCTTTCATTATTTTAACTGCATTTACTCAGTTTTACATCTATAGAATTAAATACCACAAATGGAAAACGACATTTCTTTAATAATTACAAAACTGTGATTAAATATTTTTATTATAAAATGTTGTAAAGAAGCCTAAAATCATGGAATTTATTTATAAAACATATTATAAGGAAATAAAACTTATAGCCTTCAGACATTTATTATGAATTATAATCTAAACAACTTTAGATATTAGTAAATAACAGAGAATAATTTTAAAAAGGAATGATAAATTAGAGTCACTGATAAATACCATTAAATACGGGTTCAATGAATAATTTGCTTGTAAATACCGCTAAAATTATAGAATTTTTTCAATTATATGCTGACAATAGATGAAGATTTAAGGATATTCAACACTTATTAACGATCACATTATATGATTTTTTTCTGATCATTGAGAATTCACGAAACGGTGAGATAACAATTATCTTTTAATGACGTATGTACATTTTAGTTAATGATTTTTGATTCATAAGGAATAATTAATTTTTCAACAAAAAGAATAATTGCATTTATATCATGTAGATTGATTAGTGTGCACGGGAAAATATGGGCCCTCTAAGTACAATATAATTGCATCAAGAGTATTTTCGTTTATTTTAATATAGTGCAAAAATTAATTATTCTTTTGAAATGATTTCCATAAGATAATAATTTTAATTTTTCATAGTTTCATAAACGAAATGAAACCTTTATGTGATCAGTATTTTTTGTCATACATTTCTTTACACAATGATGTCGCTTTTTAAAGATAACTTACCCGATCGACAAGTATTTCTCCACATATATTCTTTCTAGTTTTTTTCCTTTTTTTTTCATTAAGCATGTGATCATTGAGACGAGGAATAAAATTTAAATTATTATTAATCATAAAACTAATTATTACTTCAGAAACAAAATTAATCAGAAATAATAACGATCACTTTTGTTTCTTGTCGTAAAATTGATTGTTTTTTTTTGGGGGGGGGGGAACACTAACATTAAATTTGAGTTTTATAATTCTTCTATGAATTGTGATAACGGAACTTGTAAAATATATGCCTAATTAAATACTACATCAGAGGGAACACTTTTAATGTATAATTTAATTTTAGAAATTTTTAGTTATTGCACTGAAAAAGAAGGCGCTCACACGTAATACATTGCTTATAAAGTAATATGGCGCAGAAATAGTTTTAATTACACCACATAAAAAATCAAACCCTTTTAAAATAAAGGAAAAACCGCTTGATATAAGCTTCAAAAAAAATTTTTTTTGAGGAAAGGAACCTGAACATTGCAAGTGGCACGCTTAAATATTCTAAAAATGAGTAGCTTAAGAAATTTTTTAATGATACACTTATTGAAAAATGTTATTTATTTAATACGTATGTTCAACAAAATAACTTTAAAATTATAATTGAATTTTCATTTTTGAATTCATCTCAAATTGTAGATTTTACTGAAGCATATAAACGCGTATCAAATTCATGTAGCTATTCTTAAAAATTAACGAATGTGCTTACAAAACTATTTACTAATCTGCGTAAATTTTATTGTATTGATATTATATGCAGCAATAATGTTATTTATGCTCAATTAAAAATCTATTTCATATTAAAAATGAAGGGAATGCTTAGAAAATTAATCCGATTTGATGTAAGACTTAGTGAAAATTATATTTTAAAATGAATCGGAACATTTCAGTTCTTACATTTTTCATCTTTTAAAGATTGCATGATGAATGCACGGCTCAAACAAGGATTAAAAAAAAAATTTCAAGGAATTTTTTTTATATAGTATTAAACAAAGTAGCTTTCAGATATTATTTTTCAAATTTTTTGTTCTTTTTAATTTTTTTCCTTTTCAAAAATATAAATCCGTTTTGATACCCGAAATTAGCCTTAAATAACGAATTAACCTTAAAGAATGACGAAAACCATAAAAGTTTTCTTAATAATGTCATGTATTACACTATAAAAAATTCCTGATCAAATTATGGTAAAATTACCATCATTCTGGGTGCCGGTACTTCTTACCGTAACGTCCATTTTTATCGGAACATGTTACGGAACAAAAAGTCTGATGTGCCGTAATTTTTACAATAATAATTACCCTGAAATCTCAGAGTCGTTCTAATTAAGTAAATATTACTGTAAAAGTTATGATATTATGTTTCACGGTAAAACGGATTGTGCGGCTGATTCATCCAAAGTATACTATAATTTGATGCGGAATTTTTTTACAGTATTATGTAAAAAATAGGATAGATTACTATATTTTCGCTTTTCAGCATAGCCTCGTTTTAGTCCTCTTTTTGAATTGTAAATGCACAATTTACGTAAAAAAATGAAAATATTAAAACTGTGTTGTTTATTATAATCTACATTTATCTATTTTAATTTAAATTTCTATATTAATTTATTTAATAAAATGCATGATTTGAAGCAAAAAGAATGGACAAAGATTTGAAATTGAGATTCCAGAAATGAACTTATTCAACTATTCCACTTAAAAGTATTCAAGTGGATGAATGTTTTGATTTAGATGAAGATTGATACTGTAGTTGTAGTTGATTTACGTCGCACTAGAGCTGCACAATGGACTATTGGCGAAAAGTTTGATATATATTTCAATTCATTTATTTATTTTATAGTTTCTTCTACCAACGTAATGTAAAATGAAATAAGATTGATCATTTGACTTTGATAAAATCAATCAGCTAAACGCAAAGCACATTTTAGAAGATGCATAAAAAATATTTATTGCGGTTTATTATTTGTACCATGTTAATGCGTTTCATTTACTTTTCTGTTAAAGAAGTTGATTCATGATGACCTATTTCAAAATTAATATATATTTTTTAAATAATTGACGATCCGAATCCTCGAAACTGAATCAAAAATAAATAAATCATGAACGCATGCACACTGATCATTGAAGAGTTTGCCCATGTTACTTCGAGAAGGAAAATTGATATCCTGGGGTATATTAAGGGAGCTGAAAGAGAAACGATTGAACTTTAAATAAGATACTGAGCGCCATCTATCGGCTGTGAAAGTAATGTATTTTTCACTGCTTCAGCAACATAATTCTTATCTAAGTGGTTAATTTCTTTTCACTTATTTATTTATTATTATTATTACTATTTTAATGTATTTTTCTTTACAAGCTAAAAATTTATTCATTAAAAGTCGCCTTAACAGCAAATAGAATATAATCCTTCTTTAATAAGTTATCATGGCATTTTTTAAAAATTTCATTGTTTAAGTTTGGTGTTTTAAAAATATCAACAGAGTTTATAAATAAATAAATCCTATTTTTTTTTAAAAATAAAAGTTCTTTTTTGCTTATTTTAAATTTGCTTTGCTTTATTATTATTATGAAAACTGTTATTATTGTTTTAGTAATCATTTTGCATGCCATATAACACGAGCACATATCAAATATCTGTTTTAGGTTCCTGAAGGTTTGTTTTTATGCTTGATGGGGCAATGCTTAAGATAAGAGATTGACATATCATTAAGAAGAAAGGTCATGGGATAGCCTACCCAGTTTCAGATGGGTGGAACCGAATTGTCAACGAAATAAAAAGCGGCTGATGCGCAATGCTGGGCACTTTGCCGCAGTCATACTATTGGCCATGCAATTGCAAAGCCTTAAACTGCGGAGACTTTCCGGACCAAAACCGGCTTTATTTTTAAAGATTTAGTTGAACATTAAATTGTTATAAATATATAATATTAAAATAAGATATGAAAAATGTGTATTATCTTGCTAATAACTATAAAATTGCTTGCAACTTTAAATTTAGGGTGAAAGACAAGTACTTTAAAACCCGTAAGTAGAAAAATGCATCTGATTTTTATTAAAATTTTTTATAAGAATTAATTTTTTTAAAGCCTTATTTTTTCTAAAACTTTAAAAGCGGTTTATTTGAAGAATGATAACCTATTTTAATTGTTTTATTAATTGATGAATTGGAATAGTTTTAAAGATTAATTCACATATATTTAGAACAAAAGAAAAAGACGAAATTGCTGGCAAATATATAATATTTATTTATAAAATAATTAATTCCTAATGAAAGACATGTCAAAACTTAGAAAAACAAATTTTAGATACATAACAGACACTTATATTGATCACATATTTTGGCCCCATTTGTGGAGGTGTCCTTTAATCACAGTTCCAGATTCTCGTGCATTCTAAAAAAGTATTTAAAATAAAGAGAAGTCAATGAAATGTCTTTACAAAGACTAAGAAATATAAATATTACGTCAAAATTTGAAATGTTAATATTCAAGTCTTTACAAGTTATTAAAAACGTTGTTACTATGAGAGTAAATTAAGTTAATGGAGTTTTTATCGTTAATATATTTCATTACTTTGCCTATCTGATGGAAATTAATTAAGAAGTAAAAAAACAATGAAAACATATTAGTTAGGGTTGCTCTTATATAACTTTAAAAATCCTTATCCGTTTTTTATCCTTAATATGTGCACTTTTTTGTGTGAAAATATAATATCGGTACTGTAAACTATTATGCCGTAAATATTTGCTGTAACTTTAATGTGCTAATAAGTTGAATTATGAATTTTTTAAAGTTAAATCTCAGTATCGTGCTAAATTAAGAAGTATTAACTAACACGTTAATATGGTGCAACTTGACGCTTTTTGAAATTTACCTCAATTTGCGCGATATTGCAGTTAAAGCTGCATGCAGAAAAAAATTCTACTAAAATCTGTACGGTAATGACATTTCAAGTAAAAAAAAAGAAAAAAAAGAAGCATAATTCTGGTTAATAAAAACAGAATAAATGGTATTTAAACCATTCATTTCGTAATTTTCCGCTCAAACGGTAACCGTTTACCGGAAATTTTACTTTTAAATTAATATTTCTTATTGCAACACATTTAGTAAAAAACTACAAAACTGAAAAGTAAAGAATTATTTTTATGCCATGCTCTAAGTCAGTGCTCTCCAACCTTTTTATTGCTATGACCCGATTAACGTTTGATAATTTTACCGCAGCCCTCTGAGAGGGGGTCTGTCGATTATTTATATTTTAGATTGCTTTCATTTAATAATTCTATTGTATTTAAACATGGCTTCAAAATAAAATGCAATTATAAAAGCAGATTTGTGCGTCTTTCGGGGACGTCCCTCAGTTCACGGTTAATTTCTCGTTCACAGAAAGTTGTAGAAACGTGGGAGAAATACTCCACAGTAAATAAAGTGTAAATAATTTAAGGTTCCTTGGGCGGCCCGGGGGTTGGAGAACTCCGCTCTTAGGCATCATGATGAAATTACCAAATTTTACCACATTTACTAAATTTTATCACTTTCTTAAAGCCATATTTTGTTGTTAACATTACCAAAACCATTATTAAAGTAAAACCTTCCGAGTTATTCGATGATCCCCTAGAGCCAGAAACATGGTAAATTTTACCATGTTCTGGTAGTTTCGACCAGAATTAGCGTGTTAAAACACATGGTTGAAGCAGATTTTTAACCACGGAACTTTGCCATCATCCTTGCATAGTTTCTATATATTTCATAGCTATCCTTTGTTTATTTAAATAGTTTAGTAAGTTTCTTGAATATTTACACAGTACTAACTATATACGCTAAATTGTGTATTTTTTATTTCTAGAAATTTTGATGTAAGAATTATTAATAACTGCTATTAAAATTTTTTACTGTTATAAGAATTATTAACAGTTATAAGAATTATTTAAGTAGTGTATCAAATATCCATATTATATTCTCACCTATAGATCCATAAATTTACCAAATTAGAGGCTTTCCAATGATACCAGCTCCAAGAATACCGGGTGCTCCAAGAATGGCTCCATGGCCAACTACGCTGCTATATGAGGAAACGCTGGGTGCAATAGCTGGAATCAAAGGAGCTAAGCCAAGGGCAGGGGCAATAGCTGGTACTACGGGAGCAACTGCTGGAGCTATTGGTGGGGCGTAAGGGCTGTTGATGACTGCGGCTGCTGGGGCGCTGAGGGCGGTTCCTTGTTCATTTGTGCTGACAGAAGCTCTGAATCCTGCAGCGTCAGCAACATAGCTGACTTTTCTAGCTCTTCCGTCGACGTCGGTGAGAGTGTATGATCCAATTTTATTTCCAGCGGCGTCTCCACTTTCTGATCTAGAATTGGTGGCTCCAATTCCATCAGCGATTCCATAGCTAAATGCGTAATTTCCTAAACCCTATTGAGAAGATACCATAATTAAAAACCTAATTGTATAAATGGTGTATATAATGGAATATTAATTTCTCAGAGGCAGTGAAAGCAAAAAAAGCGAAACGATAAGCTGTTATAGTTCAATAATCCTGCTTAAAAGGGAACTTTGTCGCTTAAAAGTATAGATGTACAATTAAAATAATATATGATCTGATATCTTTTCATCAAGATATTCAACCGATAAAATTATGATTAAAATGAAATAGTTGGTAATTTTTGAACACTTGAGTTTTTATGTGCGACTCAAAAAAAACTCTTATTAAAATAGTGTTTTTTTTTTTTTAAATTAAAATTTTTTTTTTATTCAAATGAATATTTTTTTCCTGTTAGCACTTGATTTTTGAAAAGAATGAAAAACAATTGCTTGATATAAAAACAGCTCTGTTTCAAATTATCGAATTCTTGTAATTCGCTTGACGTATTTGTCACGCGAGGTCAACATGTGCTAAAAAGAGTATAAATATATCTACAAGTTATTACTTTGTAACGCTTTTTAATGCAATAATAGTTTTCCTATTAGCGCAGGCGGAAATAAAATTTAAGAATATGACAAGCCTGATAAAATCATAACATCGATGTTTTGCAGTTGGCAAAGTATCTTCAAATATATGCTACTTAAAAATAAATTAATAGTTTTTCTTTTGCTTTGTTTTTTAGTACAAAGTTTTATTTTTAAGTTCCTAATTATGATATGATGTAAAATAATATCGAGTTTATACTGTTTTTTTTTTTTGCGAAATCGTCTTTTCCATGATTGAGGAAGATATTTCTTAGAATTATAAAAATATATGGGACTGATTTCATTGACTGATATTATTATTTTTTCTTTGTCAAAATTCTTAAGAGTATGTCAACTCGATGTCTTCCGTACAATAAAAATGTTAAACGTTTTTTTTTCTTACTTTCATCATTACATTAAGAGAAATAACAATTCCTACGTTATGTTTTCTTAAACAATTACAATTACAACAGTTACATTTTTTTTAAAACTTTTACCACATATTAAGAGAAATAACAATCCTTACGTCTTGTTTTCTCACGTTACTGCTTACTCCTGTGCTAAGAAGAGGAGCTGATAGAAGAACATTGGCGTTTACAGCTGCAAGTGCAACGCACAAGATAATTGTCTACAAAAAAGAGAAACCAATATCCATTATTTTATTGAATTAATAAATACTCAAAAATATTTTTTGATACAAAAATTTTGCCTATTCTAATGATTTCTTTGGTTCCATGAAAAAACATATACTCCACATTTTTAAATTTCATTCCTCATATGTTAACTAAAATTCCTGCACATCATTCATGGCAACATTTCTAAGTTATGATGCCATTTCAGTAGTTGTAGAGTTATGAAATAATCTATCAATAGATTTATCAATAAATAAATAATAAATAGTCAATAGATTAGTAGTTTCTTAACAACTACAGTTGTTTTAGAATTGCGTAACAATTTCTTTAAATATGATTTTAAAACCTTGGCCGAAATGAAGTAAAATAATTGCACACATTAATGGTCACAAATTAGTATTAAAGGGAAGAAGGAATAAGAACGATATCAATATTTATCGAATCAATAAAGAGGTAAGCCTGATGAAAAATATTAAGCATAGTATGATTGCATAAAGAAATTGGTATGCACTTCGAAGGAAAACCTTTCAACACACCTGCTTTCTGTGACAATCGAACAGGTTATTTTGCTTTCTGTTCCGCCTTTCTCAATGGTGTTTCGATAAATTTAGGTATCGTTTTTATCTTTTTTTCCGTTTAAATATCAGAATCCTGATTTGTCTAGTTTTGAAAAACTTTATTTTTGATAAAGATTCTAAAAATATACATTATGAGCGATTTACAAACCAAACTACTAAAATAATTTTCAAATTTAGCATTGGTAATTTTTGTCTTTAGAATAAATAAAACATGATTTAATGTTTCCTTTGTCAATAAATGAAAAGTTAGTGAAAAACACAATTTTTCTCTGAACAGTAAAATGAATAGATTATTTCTTGATCGTTCTTTGACATCCAATTTTAAACCTTTTTTACAGAAATAAAAGTAACATATCAGTGAACTTCAAAATTATTCTCTAGTAATATTTTATAGGTGGTACAATATTTGAAAGTTAATCTATTTTATGTATATGTGATGAATGCAGATGGTTACAATCTATCCATTAATTTTAAAAAATCTATGAAAGATTATTTTAATGCATTAATATATTAAATTTAATATTAAATATTTATACAATTATTTCAGTAAACAAAATATAAATATACAGTTTTTTAATATTTGAAGAAAAATTCTGAATGGGACGTTGGCATTCGTGTTCATTTTAAAGGAATGTCTCATACGGGGGGTGAAATTATTCATTGATAATTCAGATGTCTCTGATTCATCGATAATTTATAGGTCTCTTTTTTATTTTTTTATTTGTTTTCTTTCCCTTATATCATTTCAAAATCGAAAAATTTCTTATTTATGGGTCAATGATTAATTAAACTGAAGTATGGCTTATTTCCAATCTATTTCTATTGATAGAATTTAAGCTAATTAAGGTTATGTATTATAATATTTTAAAGAGATTATTAGAAGCTATTAACTTAAGATACAACTTTATATTGTCAAACAATGTTTTAGGCCTTACTATTTCTATAATATAAATTTAGCAACTGATTAAAATAAAGATATTTTTACGAATTATGCTGATATTTTTCCTCTGATCTTTTTTGTGAGAACGTAAGGATATTTCTTATCTTTCATGTTATTAAAATGTAATCTATACTTAATAGTTTCGATAATTATGACAGTATTTTCTACAGTAAAAATATCTTCATTTTAAAAACAATTTATGCTAAAAACAATTTCAGGGGATTCATTATTTTATTATTATTCATTTTAGTAATACTGATGTTTTTTTTATACATAATCTTTAATAAATGTTATTTGTTAAAGCAATTTTTTAATATTTTTAAAGAGGCTATTTCACAATGAGAATAAACTTTGGGGAAATTACCGTACTGTATAGTAAAGATATTTCTGGTAATAAAACCAAAATATACGGTATTTAAACTATTCATTTGGTAGTTTTGCCGTTCATATGGTAACTGTTTTACCGGAAGTTCTGGTTTTCATAATTATAGTTTGTTTACTATAAATTTAGTAAAAAATATATAACTGAAAAGTAAATTTAACCGCATAGATGGTTTTTATGCCATGCTCTAAGTTATCATGATAAAATATGACCAAATTTCCAACTTTTATCCCATTTACCATATTAACACATAAAATAAAATTAGATTTTATTGTCAATTTTACAAAAATCATTACAAAAGCGCCTTAGTAAACATTTCCATGCTTTTTGGTGTTCCCATACAGTTAGAAATACTGTAAATGTTACCATATTTTGATAGTTTTGACCATGCTTTTTTTCTCATTGCAGTCATAACAATATGTTAATCTTCTTTAAAAATAGTACTGCCAAATAAAAAGTTTTGAACATAAAACATATAAGGTATGAGAAAACTTGTTTAAATAATGTGAATTTTATGGGAATTTTTTCTACAAAATGATACGCAAGACAAACTCGAACATTTTATATAACATACATTAAAAGCTGCCATCTAAATTTTAATGCTACTTAATCAAACTATTTATGAATATAAAACTTTCGATAGTTTAACAGTACTTTATGTAATTATTCAATGCATTTCATTTTATGGTTTTTACAATCATTTAAAGGTATTCTTATAATTAGCGATGCAAATTTTTAAAAAAAGTTGTAACTATTGGATTGTAAAAACTAAATCTAGAGACAGAAAATTATTGGGGCATAAGTATTTATGCCTATTATCATATATAAACCAGAACTAATATTTTCAGAAATTTCTTACCTTAGCGATCATTTTGGTGGATGCGTTCAAAGATCACCTGAGATGATATCTATTTGATGCACAAACACACCGAAACCAATCTATTTATACTTATAATCTAACGGTGCATTCAAGGACAAAGATTCCAGAAATCAGCAAAGATGGGTGGGGCATCAATTATAGTTATGCGTAAACAAGTGACAAACATCTGAATATTTTAATTTTCTTTTTATCAGAAGTGCGAGGGATTGTTTAGTTCTTCTGAAGCAGCTTCCTAATTAGCATATGCAAACTGGTTCTAACCTGATTTCTTGAACCAGATGGAACTATTCGACCTTTCTTCAACAGAATATGTTACCTTGACAATATTGCTTTCTTGTAGGGTTTGGGGTGATTTAAGTTAGTGATCACTTCATTTACACGTGATAGACTGAAGGGACGCTGGAAAATTTTTTCTTTTAAATAATAGATCGATTTGAGAGGTTTTAAAAAAAGTATTTTTTAAATTATTGAAAGGCGTGGTATTTTCTTTGATACGAAAAATTTCTTTCAAATTCATTGTTTAACTTTATTCGCTTGTTTAGTAAGAAAAATATTGCGCTTTTGTTTTTAGACAACCATTTCTTCAAATGGCTTCAAATTATGAAACTTAAAGTAAGTCTACAGAACAAAATGTGTCCTGCATAAAAAAAAAAAAAAAAAAAAAAAAAAAAAAAAAAAAAAAAAAAAAAAAAAAANACTCGAGCACACGGTCTAATGTAATGTCAAATAAACTAAAGATTTTATGTTTTAGGATTTAAAAGTTTTATGGTTAAACATAAAAAAATATTGATTGATTCCATCACATATGTAATGATGAAGACACACGGTGGTTCTTGATTTCTGAAAGTTATAGTTAAATTTAAACCACTTAATAAAACTTTTCGGGAAAGCTTGCTTGATTTGTGAGATAGCAAATATTTTCATGTTTTATCTCTTTTTATAGAGAAAACATCAAGAAAAAAATATAACGAATATCATTCATTTCTTTTTACTTACTCGTATCCCATTTAGTCAATCCATAAAACATCAGTTAAAATCTTTGCAAGCAGGCATAACTGATAAAAAATATAAGCAATATGAATGAAAAAGTTTATTTATTCTTTAGAAATTTAAATCGTCATTTCATACATAACAAAACTGTTTTTATTTTTCTTCTGTTAACTTAACTATAAAAGCAACTAAATAATGATATGAATTTATTATTGCTTTGAAAAATAAACTGCCTTACATAAACTTATTATGATTATGTAATGCTCGCTTAATGATGACTGAAAATTAAGAATAAAATTTAGGGTTCACCCTTATTTTTTACCTTAGAAAATTATGAGCTTCTATTGCTATTGATTTGCCTATGAAAACAAAGATTTGAAGTAATTTTCTATGGGTAATAAATTATTTTGCTCAACTTTATTATGCTTAGGTAGTTTTATTTAATAACAAGTTCAAATAATTAAAAAATATTGAAATTCACCATTCAAATCAATCTTTTACTGCAGAAATGTAATGTACACCAAGCTTTTTAGTTAGCTTCTAGATATGAAAATTATTTGAATAATTAAATGCAAGAAAAAGGAAATGAAACGTAATCAGTTAATCTTAAAAGATATAATACAGATTTCACAATTAAGGAATAAAATCGATGTCATTTATACACATATTCAGGATTCATCAATGTAGGGGTAGTTGCTACTTTTTTTCGGAATTCAGAGCATGAACACACCCTTGTCCAATTATCCTTAGAATTTCTTTCTTAAACCCAAACCTCAAGAGATGTAATATCATAAAATAGCCACAATTTGGAATAGGTAAAGTCAAATAAAACATTACTTGATGATCTATTTTCGGATCGATAACAGCAATACAAGACCCCAAACTTATGACTTGAAAGTGAGCATCTATAATTTATCAGTTTAAAAGCTGTGGCCAGTTTACTACCAGCCTGCCCAAGAGATCCAGCTACCTGAGACCGGTACAATATATAAATGTTTAACTTTCTTTACATATTACTATCCGAGACCACTTCAGTATGAAAATAAGAGCCGCGAAACTCAAGGAATAGAGCGTTCGTTTTCCAATGAAATGAACCGGGTATGAATCCCAGTGATGGCTAGTCGTTACGAATTCCGCATTCGGCTTGCGCCGACCACTCTGCAGACGTAAAATATTCTCAGTGGTAGACGGATCATGGGTTAGAGTAACTATGGGAGGTTTTCGTGGTTTTCCTTTCCATGTAACGCAAATGCGTGTTAGTTCCATAAAAAAGTCCTACACGAAGGCAAAATTTCTCCCAATACTTGTTCCAGGAGCTCCCTTGTCTTCTGGAGTGGGTTCCAAATTACAAGGCTACAAAGTTGAACATTAGTAGTCGTAAACCCAAATAATTGGGTCAGCTGTTCAACGGCAGTTATAAAATATGTGAAGAAAGTTGAACTTTTACTATTGCAATATTTGACATAAATGATCTTACAACATGTGAAATTAACATTTTAATGTGAAATTATGTGAAATTAACATTTAACATAAAAAGAGCAGTAGTATAAACGTATATACATGTACATTATACAGCTTTGCACTTTATTAGTAGTTTAGCCCTTCAAACACTGATTCCTGGTACCAAAATTTATCCACCATGCATCTCTTCTATACAGGAGAACTATTCCATCAATGCAGGATTCCATCAATGCATCAATGTTGCATCTTCTCGGCTCATAATTTTTATACATTTATTTTCTCGGCTCATAAGATTTTATACGAGATTTAATAATTTTTCATTCGCAATAATTTTTCAAACTAATCTATGAAACTAAACGGTTCTTATGAACATTTATTGTGCTTTTAAATGGTGATTACTTTCGTATCAGAGCTTTATTATGAGTTCATACCTGCTGGATACAGTTAATTTTTTTTCCAATAAATAGCCAATGACCTGAATAAGCGACTTGAATCTTTTTTAAAATAAGGTTCTAAGAATGCTTCTACCAATTTGTCTAAAGATTAATTCATTTAATGGTGATTAAATTTTTTGAATTTTCGGTAATGTCAAAGAAGTTGTATTTTGAAATTTGTATTTTCTCACTCAATCGATGTTCACAAAATTTTGGAATTTGTCGTTTTAAATAACGCAGATTCAATTAATATGAGAACCTGTATAACTTACATTTCAAAATTTCGACTATTTTTAAATAAAATGAAGCGATTTTTTACATGGAATTTTCATTAGAGAAACGACTTTTATAATTGTGTACTAAAAGGTTTTAATTCACTTCATCAGTACCGAGATATAAAAATTATGACAATTTTTTCCATTGCATAATTAATTGGCATATTTAAGGTTAAGGCCTGAATCCATTGAGATTGAATTCTAGTTTTTGAAAATCCAATCACCAGATTAAGAGTTATTTAAGTTTTCTCTTTTTTACACACTGTAAGTTATTAGAAATACTATTTTTATTAAACACCTAAAACATTTGTGATTTTTAACAATTCGGAGTATTAACTTTTATATTTGAGTGTTTTCAAGACTGAATTACAATGTAAATCCAACTTGAAAAAAATCTTTTAAACTCTTAAAATTTTAATAAAGATGAGTGACAATACAATCAATTAACATATTTTTCCTTTTGGAATTCTTAGACTTTTTATTTTAAATAATAATAATATTAATAATAATAAACGATATGAAAATGATAAAACTAAGAGCCAAGATTAGTAAATGGTGAATGGTGACTGGTTAAATCTGTCGGGTCACATAGTCCTCCATGTTCCCATAACAAATATAACCTCTTGGGGTACTGAATTGTGGACTGAACGTTCTTTGATTCCGGTCAAAATTTTGTTTTCTGAATGCATGAATGGATCTGCCTTGCGGGTGTGACGTATGGGTATAGCAGAAGTTGAATTCTTGACCATAGATGGCGCCATTGGAAAGTAAGAACAATCACACCCCTTTGCCTTAATGGCCAACGACAACAACAACAACCTATAAGATTTACGATTGGCATATTTGACGCGCATTGGAACTTTTGATATTAAGATTTTAAAATAGATTACTATCAAATGTTTTTATGGCTTATTCTACAATGGGGACTTTTTATTTTATGTTGAAAGGAAGCTTTCAACTCCTAAATATTTTTCTTTCGTTTAATAATATATTATGTGTACATCTGTTTTCTAGCATATTTTTTCTAATGACATACAGGGTAGATTATAAGATAGAAATAGGATAAAAATTTTAAAAAAAATATTGAGCTACGTGGTTAATAAAAATTATTAAAGCCCAACATTTTTTTAAAAAAACTTGCAACTTTTGGTCACAGATAAGCTCTTTAACAAGCGTAACGTAAAATATTGACTGTCAACAGCAATGACTTTCTAAAATGTTAAAGTTTACAATAAGTAACGTTAAAAATCTAAACAAAATCTGGAAGTGTTTTAGATATAATATGTTCTTTATTCGTGATCAATTTTTTAAAAAATGTAGGATGTGGAGTATGAGTTAATTGAAAATGTATTTAAATAATCATTTACAAAATTTTTCATTTTTTTACAACTTAACAGATAAAGTATTATGTATGTTCATTTATAATGCAATATATTACTTGTTGGTTCCTTGGATCCAAAAAATCAACGTAATGCTGTATTGTTTCCCTAAATGAGACTATTTGCATGCAAAATTGCAGAATATCTTAGATCCCCCCCCGTAATTCATACAAATTACAATATGATCATAGAACTATTAGGATTAGAGGATTTATAAGTATTTTATCCTATTTTTTCCCACTCAATAATTTTTTGCTTACATGCATTATTTTACTTATGATAACTCAAGTAAAGTTGTCTCCGCACTATGTCTTCGAAATTAAAGTGTGTTTAAAAAATAAAAATCTTAATTTACAATTTTAAGAAAATTAATGCAATGTGCAAAAGTATTACAGTAATAAATTTAATATGCGCGACAAACTAAATCGTTTTAAAATCTATTACGCGAAAATAAAATATACATTTAAAATTCGCAAAGACAAATGCTTTTGTTTACTTCCTTTAATTGTCAAGAATTATCTGATGCAATTAAACAGCTTTATTAGTAAATAACACTGAAAATCAAATAATTATTCGTATTCCATTTTACATGGTCACTTTGATGGGAGGGGCTAACCAATGACCTTAGAAAAACCGGTGATGGTTAAAGCTTCCGTTCCACGCACCCGATATTTTTGGTCGAACAAAATGTATAAATACTGTTTGAATCTTAGCTATTGATAACAAGCCAGTAGCTTCAAGATCTCACATCACAATGATTGCTAAGGTAAGTCAATATTGATTTGTTGTTTTATTATGTTTGCAGTAATAAAAATGTACTTTTTCGTTAAAAAATGAAATATATTGAAATGTTTTTTCAAATCCAAATATTTTGGAGTCTAAACCTTTTTAATAAAAACTTTAAAAAATGGGTTCAATATTTCTATAAAATTAAAAAGGAATTATTTCAAAATTTTATAGCTCTAAAATTTTTCAATGATATCAGTCAGCTACTTTTACTGTTTATGTTTTTTTAAAAATTTAGTACAGAAAGCAATGGTTTAAAAATTAATTATATTAAATCGTTTTAAGTTGAATATAAGAGTTACTTGTACATAAGCGTTGGAATTTCAGCTTTTTGAAAAAAAATGTTATTTACCGAAATGCCACACTGAGAAAAAAGTACGGTCAAAACTACTAAAATATGGTAAAACTTACCGTGTTTCTGGCTCTATTGGAACACTAAAATGTACGTTAATTTTAACGAAAACATTTTGGTAATGATGTTCTTGTTAAATGACCAACAGAATATAGTCTTATATTAAATGATAAATTAGGTAATTTTATTATGATACCTTAGAACATAAAACCATTTATTCGTTTAAATTTGCTTTTCAGTTATGTATTTTCACTAAATGAATTCGGAACTATAATTTTGAAAATCAGAATTTCCGATAGACCGTTACCTTATGAATAGTTTTAATACCATATATTTTAGTTTTATTACCAGAATTATGTTTTCTTTACCAGAAATGTTTTTAACATACAGTAAGGTAATCTTATTAATTTTTTTCCAAAGTGTAACAATTGATATTTAAAAAATAAAAAACAAATAAAATAAGATTTAACATGATGGGTTGAATCATATACAGCCATAAACAGATTTCCATTTCCTTCGGTATAGAGTCACATAGAACAGAGTAATTAAGACATGAACAAAACAAAATGTTCAGTAATTATCCTGCTGTTTTAGAAAATTATTTTAAATTTTGCGGCTGGGACTTCAAAGAAAGAAAGATTAAAAACTCATTAAAAATTATGAGACAGTTATTAATTAATTTTATTTAAAAAATTTAAGCTTTTGAAGTCTCGTGTAATTTATTATGTTTGTATGAATCCGGTCTTTAAAATATAAACTTTGTTTCAAAATCTGTTTTCTTTTAAAGCCTTAAAACCATTTTAGATTAAAAACGACTTTAAATATTCACCCTTAATTTTTATTAAAATTTGAACAAAAACAGCATTTCGTTTAATCTAAAAGTAAATATATAAGTTGTATTTTTATGCAATTTTAAAATCAAATTATTGAACTTTATGTTGAATTTTGAAATTGAAATATTCAATTGAAAATTAAGAAAACCACATTTGTTTAAATATTGCTTCAAATCTGAACATGTCTCTTATATTTTGGTCATGAATTTTGAAAATAGTTTTTCAAATGGCGTATAAATTTTTAAAAAAAGTCTGTTTTTCTTAAATTTTAAAAAGTAAATTTTTTAAAATCTGAAATCACCCCATTTACATCTTTCTTTGGCATTCAAAGCTATTTCTTAATGAGTCCGGTGTTAGGTGACATAATCTAAAAACTCTTTAAAAACTCCAACCAATTTTTTTTTACATTGAATTACTTCTTTAGCAATTTTAAACATTTCAATAACAAACAATTTTTAAACTGCATTTTAAGCAGTATTTTTCCCCAAGGAAAATAAAAAATTTCTTTAAAAAAAAAAAGTTCAATTCTAAAAATGTAAAATTAAATTCAAATCAGATCTAAATATGAATATTTCAATTGTTTTTATAAAAATGCTTTAATTTTTCAGTTCTTTTAAGTATTTTAACTAAGCAATTATGAGGAAACTTTAGGACTCGATTGATATATTTTAATTTAGATTTCCAGAACTAAGTTGATGCTAAATACGTAAAGATGTATTAGAAGTTTCGATGTAAATAATGTAATATTTGTTATTCTACTGAAAAACTTATCATAAAATAATTTTTTTACTCTTTCTGTGCACTTCTATTCATAAACGCCTGAAAACACCACAGATTGTTATACACACACAGAACTCGAGTTATATCAATCTGTGGTGTGAGCTACGCTAATTAAGTGAAGTTTAAAAAAGAAAACAATATCACCACCATATTTAAACAAAAAATGAGTGAAAGACAATTAGCCACCAAGATTATTCCTCAGTCATTTTTTACTTCTAAGCGTTAATAATAATTTCTGTTATTTATTGAACTCATTGTTATATGATATGATAATAACACATTAACAATTTTTGTGGGCGAGATAGCCTGGTTGGTCGGGTGTTCGACCCATGTTCAAAAGGTCGTGACTTTGATCCGCACCGATTGAAGACTCCCGTGTAGTAAAAGGTGATTGGCACAGGTTAAATCTGTCGGGTCACAAAGCTCTCCACGTTCCCATAACAAATCCATATCTCTAGTGGTACTGAAATGGAGATTGATCGTTCTCTAGTTCGGGTCTAAATTATGATCTGTTGATGAATGAATAGATTTCCACCTTATAAACGGGTTGTGTTGTGAGTGTGGCTGAAGTCGTATTCTTGGTCATAGATGGCGCCATTGAAAAACAAAAAACGCACCCTCTACCTTAAATTCGCTTTATTTCACCAAGCAGGGTTGCTAATATTGGCAAGTCGCATTAGAAACAACAACAAAAATTTTTCAATGCCTTTACTTTTCACGTTAAGTCCTGCTGAATTTAGTAATAAAATACCATTTTGATTTTTGTGGAGTGTCAGAAGTTTTGATTAATTAGATATTTTATTCTTTTCAGATTGCTCTTTTATTTGCCCTTGTGGCGGCTTCCCAAGCAACTCTCATTGGTCCAGGACTCATCTCCCCCCTTGCTATACCCACAACAGTCAAAACGGGATCCGTCGTCTCCATTCCAGGAGCAACAACTGTTGATACTAGAGTGATTGGAACCAATGGTCTGATCGGAGCACCCCTTCTTAGCTCTGGTTTGATTGGTGCACCTGTTATTGGAAAGAGATTGATTGGATCCCCCTTGGGCATCAACTCTGGATTGATTGGAGCACCCTTAGCTATCAACTCTGGATTGATTGGAGCACCTTTAGCTATCAACTCTGGATTGATTGCTCCAGGACTTGTTGCTGCTCCAGGAATTATATCACCTCTTGGTTCCCGTCTTTTGGCACCAGGATTAGTAAAAACCATTCTTAAGTAAATGTTTCGAATGCCTTTTTAGAAAATAAATTGGCTAAACGTTATGACAAAAGTGAAATAAAATGCTCTTGAAACTTCGAATAAAAGCTGATAAAACCTTATTTTGTTGTGTGATGTATTTCTTACAGATCTGATTTCTAAAACTTTGTCAGAATGTGAGAAGAAGGATTATATTCTCATTAATATTTACAGTTTGATTTAAAAAGGTTTAACTATTGAAATTTTATAAAAATAAAGTTTATCACAATTTTTTTTAACGTTATATGTGGTTATAACTTGATAACATTATTGTCTCAAAGCCCAAGGCAATATTTAAATTCTTCCGCTTTAAAATATAAAACGTATGTAGGTAATAAGTGAGTTTCATATCGTTATGAGAACCTCGCTAGTATTTTTTTTCTGCTAATAATGATACTTCAGAAAAAAAAGCCATGATAATCAATGGTTGGATATGAACTTTTATCGTCCTATCTAGGATCTGTTAGGCAGCTGTGTTCATCTTAGAATTGCGCAGAAGCTAGTATAATATCCCATTTTTTCCATAGTTTTTTCTATTTAATTTGATTAACAGTTTTAATGACTAATATTTAACCTTTAACTATCTTTTGATTTTCAAATTCCAAACTTTAATTATATCGGTTTAGCAATAACCAATTCTGTTACTTTCATATTGGAAACTAATAAATTAATTAAACATGATTTGGTAATATTTGAATTATTATTATTGGTATTAATGCGCTTAGTTTTTAAATCCGTTTCTAGTAAATATTTCCCTCTGATATTCCTATATATAGTACGAAATTTAAATATTAGACAAAAAATTTTCTTTCATGTTTTTTACATAAATTTTTTTACCGGTATATTTCACAAAGATTTTGCAGCCGTTGTACCTGAAATTTGACTAAATTGTTTAAAAATTAAATTGCTTAATGGTTTGAAATAGCGAAATAATTTTTGTATAACCATTTTAATTTTTTCAGTTTTATCAAAATTATGCGACATAATCTTATATAAATTTCAGACGACTGTTTAATAATTATATAACTTTAATCTCAATATAATAGATCGGTATTTCCTACAAATAAATACTGAGATGCTTTTTTAAAAGACTTTATAAAAAATGTGAAAATAAAATTTCTTTAAATATAATAAAGCTTTTATATCATACTATGCCAAGTCCCATTTGATAAAATTTATTTCAATTAAAAAAAAAAACCAAAACATATTCTTATCTCTGTTAAATAGATTAAAAATCCTAGTATTCTATCTTCGAAATATTTGTTTTAAATTTAATTACTCAATATTTTTAAAATTTAATATCATTTCAAGGACAGAAACGATCGCAGTCTGTTAAAATTCCAGCAAAAATTGTAGAAAAATAAGCAAAAATATCTAAATGTTTTGAATTCCTTAGAAATGATCTCAAACAACATGTTAAACTAAGATTTTTGAAAGCAGTTGCAGCCCTTTTTAATGAGTTAGTTAAATAGTCAGCCTTTTTGCAACAGCTGTTTAAAACCCATTCATTAAAATATTTTTACATTTAGAGTAATTGTTTTTTTAAATTCCTAACTTTTAAGTGCGAAGTTTCGTCGACACGCTTAGTACGGAAAAAAAGAACTAGTGTTTTGGTTTTAAATTATATTTTCTATTCAACGAAGTCTTTGTTTAATTGAGCTAAGATAAATAGTACTTCAATGCATTTGATTTCTATCACTGTACTTTTATTAAAAAAGAGCAGTCAATACTGACAAGAAATGAAAGAAAAATGCTGTGTGAAATGTTAATTTTCACAAAGTTGAAAATTGTTTCGGATAAAGAAATAAGGCGTAATTCTAAAAATTTATATTTTCTGTAATAGTAAATCTGAATTAAAATATAATGTTCTTTCTGTTACTATAGGTAATTAATATCCTAATAGAAATAGAACTTTCATTCGAGTAATTTTTCTCTTTGATAATATATTTATATTTCACGATAAAAGGCACTATGATTTTATATTTGAACGTAGAAAAAGTAAAAAACTTTTAGTAGCTTTTCTGTGGAAAAAGAAATCACGTGATTAGTGATGAAAACAAGCACTCTTTGACAAAGCTGTTTCCTTACTTGTTGTTCTCTCAGTACATTCTATGATTTCATTGATTTTTTCTTAAGAATCTGATTTAAAAATTATGTATGACGGGATGGATTGGAACTAATGTGAAGCAGATTTCCTGGCTCTGTAGTTTGATTAACACATTTTAGCAAACACTTTTTATTTTATTTTATACTATCTAAATACTAGGTTTTCGTACGGGAATAAATGAAAAAAAATCCGTAAATTATTATTTATCAGCAGTACATATTAGGCACAAAACTGAAAGACATATGCCAACTCAATTGCAAAGCTCGCATTATCTTAGCAGAACACTATGCCCTTTCTGTTGATCAATTCTAACATTTTCTGTTAAAGTGAATCATTTTTTTGTCCAACTAATGGAATTACACATGTGGGGACGGCAAGAGTGGTCGTCTTTGAAAATAAAATGAGGCACTGTTCTTTAACAAAAACATATATTGAAAAGAAATTTACATAAACATGGACGATTAACAATCACATAAATAACACAAAAATAAATGAGTTCGTCTTTGCGATGTTTTTAGACAGTTACTACTCCTCGTTGGAGTCCATATACGTCTTTATCGGTTACATCATTTACAACTGTTACAACTGTTGATGATTCTTTATCGGTTACCTGTTCGGTTAGTTCCTAACCGCGCTCTGATCTTAGGGGAACCCCCATTGCTTCCTTGTCATGCGCACAGGGACCAGCTTCCAGCTTACATCGTTTGGTTGGACTTCCTAGCTTAAGGCAAATTCTAGTGGACGGATATGAGAACTGAGATCAGCGTACAGCTTTGTGTACAGGAGCTGGTACCACACACATGACTTCAACCAAGCAAAATTGATCTTTATGTTGTTTGGTTGAAGCTAAAAAAACTATTACTTTGAAATATCGAGAGACTATCATCAATATCGACTTTCAAAGTGGTTTAAGCCGATTCATCTTAATTACTCCATAAGTTTTGTGTTTAAGAGTATTGTAAGCAAACCATTTCTCACCTCTAGTTGATGATGCACTTCAAAAATGAATCATTTTCAAGAAAATCACAGACGTCAACTCCATGACACAACATGGAGAATATGGAGAACCTAGCTTTGAATTTAAATCTAGTTTTTTTTTATTCATACATAGGCTTATTCCAAGAAAAAAAGAATATGGCAAATTCACCGTATTTTCTAATTCTGTGGAAACACCAAACGTACAGTAATTTTTTATCGAAACGCTGTGGTTATAGTTTTGAAAAAATTGATAGTAAAATATTGTTTTACAATATGAGTTAAAATTTGGCAAATGTGGTAATTTTATCACGATACCTTAGAGCATAAGCATAAAAAACCAATTATTTGGTTACATCTATTTTAAAGGAATGTATTTTTTTCTTTTAAAATTGTGATAATGTGAATTAGAATTTTAAAAATCAGAATTTCTAGTACACCTTTACCATATGAACGAAAAATTACCAAACGATTGGTTTAAATACCAGATATTTTGGTTTTATTACCAAAATTATGTTTTTTCTTTTACCACGAATAAGATATTCGTGGTAAATACCAGATACTTTTCTCGTGTATGAACAGTCAAATTCAATAAATTTAATCTCTTAACTATTTCATGAGATTTTATTTCTTCGTTTTGCATTAAACAATAACTTTATTGTGTCTTCATCGGCTTTGACTGCCCTTTTAGAACATGATGTATCTTCAACATCAAAATTACGGGAGCTCAATCTTGCTAACCAGTTTTGACACAGGAATTCTGTCAATACACGTTTCCCATTCACATTGGGTAATTTTTTCTTGCTTGGACAGCATTTTTATTTTTTCTATAGTATAAAAAAAACTATGCGGAAATTGCAGGTTTTCAATTTCCATCTTTGAAAAGACACAGACCTAACACTTAAGTGTAGAATCAATCGAACTCTTTTACAAGCAGGCATTGCTATATCAGCAGTCAAAATGTAGAATGATTATATGACTTAAGTATGAATTTGGCTGTGAAAAAATACAAACAAGCTCTTTATAAGGAAAAAAATGAAATGACTTTCTGTACTCCCCATGGCTAGTCCTAAACCTCTGAGAAAATTTCCTTTTTCAAATGTCTCTCCCGAATGATCCAATTAAAAGTTTTGAAAGATCGGGGTTTAAAATTGTACCTTTCGCCCGCTGTCCGAATTTTTGGAAGTTAGCACAAACGGTTCTAGAGTTATAAGGAAAACACATAGACAAACACATTATTATTAAAGATTCCATAACCATTTGTATAATCAGTGAGTTTCAATTACGTTTACCTTCTCAGAAACTATTTCTCCTAGTTATTCTGTTCTTTCAAAATTGAATTAACCTTCAGCCATTTTAAAAAAAGTATTTATAGCTAATACATATTGTTGATAAATGTTGTAAAAACCAATAATCTATACTATGAAATCTACTAAAAATATACGTTAAGTTACAAAGAACCTGAGTGATAAGTTAGTGATTTTTATTCAAATCTTAAGTGCTTTTTGTCTATTTTTGGTGGTTATTCCTCATCAGTGATTTATTATTGATTTTATTGTTTTATCTGGATGTTTGGATGTATTACAAGTTTTTGAGTATTGACTCTCACTAGTGAGTCATATTTTTCTTAACACATTATAGACTTACGAAAAAGTAACATGAACTAAATTTTAACATTATAAAATTAAGCAGATATTCTCTAGA
The DNA here is from genome assembly GCF_043381705.1 of Parasteatoda tepidariorum. Classification (NCBI taxonomy): domain Eukaryota; kingdom Metazoa; phylum Arthropoda; class Arachnida; order Araneae; family Theridiidae; genus Parasteatoda; species Parasteatoda tepidariorum. Next base: position 62,333,201 of record NC_092206.1, on the reverse strand, counting down.
TTTAGAGAGCTATTTTTTATCATGTTTCTGTGTCAAGAGGTTACAAGAATCAGATCGTCGACTGTTTTGATCTGCGCAGTACATTAGTTTCTTGAAATTATGTCCTATAATAGACTGACAGTTTTGTGGAGTTTATATAGCAGAAAATAGCAAAGATTAATGAGAAATAATTTTTGCAGAAAACTCCTTCGACAAACCATTAATATTTTCTCCAACTTCTACTGGTTTTAGCTCAAATCTTTTACGATAGATGGCAGTGCGGACATCAAACTTGTAACTTTAGGAAAAATAATTGAAACTCTCTTTTCAAAATGTTTCGTAATCTTTCATTGCATGAAATGCTAATTACAAAATTTTCAAAATGTCAGTCAGATATCAAATTTCAAACGTCAATTAGAGGGCGGAATTAGCTTAAGCAAACAAAAAGATTAGAAAAATGGACTTACAACGCCATCCTATGAAAACTTTTTGAACTAAAACCAGGAATTCATTAAAAAACCTCTTTTCCTCTCACATAAATTGTTGCTTGTGTTTTAACATTAACCATTATTCTGCTATTAATTTTGAAAAATGTCAGCTTATTTTAGGACAAGCTGCAGCACGATACAAATTATTTAACTAAACATTTTTTTAAACGTTTCAATAAAGTACTCAAACATATAATTGCGACAAACGTTTATTTTTAATTAAAATTCATTATAACATGAATTAGCTTCTTTGATTTTTTTTACAAAATGTATCGATAAATATACATTTGGCTCTATATCAAATAAAATCAGTCCTCTTTCTTTACAATCAACTCTTCAGTTACTGAAGTTTATCTGTAAAAGTAAAGTTTTAGAATTAACTTCAGAATATATCACTTACCAAGTCTTTTAATTAAAATATGCTAGCAGTAAACTTACATGGTGTTGTTATATTAATTTGAAATTGAAATATACATGATATTGAATGAGTTTAACACCTTAGCAAAATTGTAACTTCTTTTTAAAAACGTCAAATTGTTTTTATTTGTAAGTAAACAATTTTAAAGAAAAAAATTTAACATGTTCGGAATATTTTGCATTCAAAATAAATTTCTTTTAAAAACATATCAACGAGATGATGGATTTCAATTAACGTTAATGTTTACCCTTAACAGTCTAGAATTTTGAACATAAACTCTAGTTCTTTTCTAACTTTTAATTTTGAATTTTAAATATTCAAATAGCTTTAGCTTAACGCATATAAAAACTATTAAATTCAAGATATTAAAAAACAAGAGAAAAAATCCGAGAATTTATTATATTAGATAAACCTTTTTAATTAGATAAATATTGCTGATACTATTAAAAACTATTTTAGTAAAGAATAGCCTTTTTCAAAATATTTGCAAAAAAGAAAAAAATAACGTAAAATTAAATTTTTGGAGCACTTATCTTCCTTACTATTTATTTTTTCTATAGAATGAGAGATTTTCCGATGATACCAGCTCCGATAATTCCAGATGCTCCAAGAATAGCTCCATTGCCAATAATTCCAGGTGCTCCAAGAATAGCCTCATTGCCAATAATTCCAGATGCTCCAAGAATAGCTCCATTGCCAATAATTCCAGGTGCTCCGAGAATAGCTCCATGTCCAACAATGCCGGGTGCAATAGCTGGGATCATGGGAGATAAAGCTGACACTCCCGATGCAATTGTGGGAATCATAGGTGCAATAGCTGGCACTGAAGGTGCAACTGGAGGAGCATAGGGGCTGTTGATAACAGCAGCTGCTGGGGCACTAAGGGCGGTTCCTGGCTCATTGGTGCTCACAGAAGCTCTGAATCCAGCAGCGTCAGCAACATAGTTGACTTTTCTAGCTCTTCCGTCGACATCAGTGAGAGTGTATGATCCAATTTTGTTCCCAGCAATGTCTCCACTTTCTGACCTGGAGTTGGTGGCTCCAATTCCGTCGGCAATTCCGTAGCTGAATGCATAGTTCCCCAAATCCTAAAAGTATAAAATTACTTTTATGTCACTGAAGTCAGCCTAATGAAATATTTAAAAACCAAATGAATTATTTATATTGTTTTTTATAAGTGTAACTAATGTATCAAATACTTTATAAAGCCAAGAGCTATGTCTAAGAATCTTTTTTTTTCTAGGGTTTCAATCTTAGCGAATTGAAACATTTTAATTTTCTAAGCTTTTAGTTTTTGGTTTGATTGAAAAAATTAATAAAGAAAACTAAAGAAAGGGATTTGTCAAACAGTGTCTTCGTTTACTTAAAATCAAAGTTTATTTTAACATAAGATTAGAAAACGATTTACGACTGTCTCTAATGTAAAACAAAAGTATGAATACCTTTACTTCTTTTTTATAGTAAAATATGACTCATAGTTAGTGCACAACAATATATTTTATATTCCGAAATTTATATATTTGAAACTTAGCTGAATTGACCTTATCTGTTACAGAAATCATTTGCATGAAATATATAGAAAAATTAAAGAAAACTATTTCAAGCTCTCATCACTCGCTGACAAACTGTGCATCGCAGTTGGTGGCCATATATTTTTAATCCATTATTAACGTTCGTAATTTTAAAATTTTCTTACTTTTCCGAACTCAATAAATATTTAAACAATTGAAATTGGAGAAGATGAATAATTGAAATGATTCTGCAATAACAGAAATAGTTAAATATTTTTTTTATATAAAAAGAGCTGTTTAAAAATTTTAAACAAGGAGAAAAGGTTAAAGGCAAATGTTGAATAATAGAAGTGATTAATTAAATGCAATAAAAATAAGTTGTTCTGATAAGGACTGGACTTGAAGCCTACACTACTCCAGAAAGATGGCACCAACTAGTATGAGAAGTTCAGGCAACCGGTACGCAATGATATCTTAATTGAAATGATCATGCCATTGGTTAAGAAATTGCGAAACCTAAACCTCTATAAGCCCATTTAATCGACAATTGGCTATTGCTTAAGGGTTTTATGTTACTTTTAGGAATTAAATAAGGAAAATACTAACATCTTGTTTCCTGATGCTACTGCTTACTCCTGTGTTTATAAGTGGAAGAATACTGGCATTGGCAACTGCAAAAACAGCAACTAACACTGCAATCTGAAATACAAACTAGTATGAGTGCTTGAAAATTGATTATACAATATAAGTTTCTAACGTCAGGTTTAATTCCTTGAAGATTGAATTAATTGATTTTGACGCAACTAGAGTTGAATATAAAGAACAATTATGAAAAAGATAATGGGATAATCACATTTTAACTTAAAACACGTATACAAGGTTTATCCAAAGAGCATCCATGAACAAATTATAATTATTTACAAAAAACTATTCTTGAAATAAACGGAATAAACTAAAAATAACCTGTTTAATAAAATTCAAAAATTCAGCTTAAACTTTGAAATTCCTAAAAATATTTAACATGATGGAATCTTATTTAAATGTCTTAGCAGTTTTAATGCTATATAAAATTCAAAAAAAAAAAATACTAGAATGAGCTAGCTCACATAACTTTGTTTTGAAATAAAATTTCCCACTTAATTATTTTTCACATTTGAGGTTACCTCTTTATACCATTACAACCGGAACTAAATTCGTTAAAATCCGATCATTAAAACGGAAGTAACTTAGTTTTCTCTTCTTTTCCTTTTTTTTTCTTTGTAAATGAGGAATTACTGATACTTGTTCAATATATTTTGTAACTCTATTACGATACCGATTTGCATTAAATTTGTCAATGCACACTTTCATAAACTAAAAATAAATTGGTAATAATTTTTATTGCATGTTTAATGAAAATTAGAAATATTGCACACACTTTCTACAGGTATTCAATCTACAGCTATGCAATATTGTTCAGATGCACTTTTGAGTAAATTTTCCCCTAGTTCTTAAAAATTATTTATTTTTTTTAAACAAAATACTTGCATTTCTTTAAAAAAACATTGCCAAAAGAACATTAAGTTCATGGATAATTTGGGAAATTTCACGAAAATTACTGCAATGTATTGCATTTGTAATTGAAAAAATATGTCTTTGATTTAAAATCTTTTCGTAATGTTTAATAAAGTTTTAAAAATATAAATTTTCGTAAGCAATAAAGCATCATTTAGGTAGTTTCATCTTTCCCTAACTAAGAATACTAAAGAAGAAATGTTTCAATTTTTAATCAGGTTAATATATAAAATTGTAATATAACAAATTGTAATTTAAATCAACTACCTATATCATTATATCATTAAATAACTCAAATTAAAAGTATGTTTCGTATTTCTGCAATTTAAAATTTAGGCTAAACAAAATGCGATAGATTACATTCTAAACTTTTATTTATTAACTAGAAGACTTCTTGTTCATCGTTCTGGCTTAAAACAGTTTTTTCTACGAAAGTTGAAACTTAATGAATAGAAAGTTGAAGCCCCCTGTTCAATGCCGCTCACCAATTCCAATCCTTCACAATAATTGCTTCTTCTTTTCTGTAAGAAATTGCTAATAAAATTCCGTAAAAAAAAATTCCGTAAAATTCCGTAACATAAATTTAACCAAAAAAAAATTTTTTTTCGTAGTTTTTACAGTAACATTTATTTAATTACAGTGATTCGGAGATTAATTACAGTAAATCTTACGCTATAATAATTTTTTTTTGTTCCGTACAATTTTATGGCAAATATGAATTTTGCATGAAAAAAATTACTAGCACACAGTGTGTCTCTATTTTTGTATCGTTATTTTATTCGAAATATTTTACAGCTTTGGCTTAAAACACTTTTTATGTTGAAAGTTAAAACTATTCCCTTACATATGTACGAAAAAGAATTGTGTTAACACTTATACTTCTGTTTTTGACACTTATGCCTCCTATGCCCAAGCATTTCCCATACGATTCTATGTAAGATCTACTATTGAACATAAGTAATTTTTCTCTAGTAATCGATAATGAAGAAAAACTGGATCCTACCACACGATTTTCCAACCTATAAAAAGGTCTACAAAACGATTTTGTAAAATATTTTGAGTATTCTTTACGTTTTAAATTTTCTAATTATAAAATAAACGAAAATAATATTGTCAAATGAATGACGTATTATATCAGAGAAATCTTACCTTAGAGATCATTTTGATGATATATGTGATGCATTCACTGAAAATTTACCGTAAAACACACCTTTTTATAGTTAAAGTAATTTCAAGGACTTGGGATTCCAGTAATGCATCAGATGGGTGGAGTATCCTGAATAATTATATGCCAGAATTTAACAACATCTGAATATTTTAATTTCTATTTTTATCTTATAACTCTAATTTCTCTTAAATATTCATTAATGACGAGTTGTAACTGGTTTTAGCCAGATTTATGCATACTGATAGATAATTAAACAACACCACGTATTTTTATGATTGTGTTTTTAAGGTCATTGTGCTTCTTTTTGAAAAACAAACTCATATAATATGATAAACTTTCAACGTATTTTCAAAAATTAAATCACGAAATCCATTTTTTAAAAATCCAAAATTTTTTAACATCATTTTTTGTACATCACACTGAGAAAAAAATATGGTCAAAACTACCAAAATATGGTAAAATTTATCATGTTTCTGAATTTATGGAGACAACAAATAGCTTACTAGTTTTTACCGAAGCGCTTTGATTATGTTTTTGGTAAAATTATCAAAGAAATATGGTTTTATAATCTGTGATAAAATATGGCAAATTTGATATAATTTGGTAATTTTATCATGATATCTTAGTTTATTGCAAAAAAAAACATTTATTCAGTCAAGTTTACTTTTCAGTTTTGCATTTTTTACTAAATGTGTGGTAATAAGAGCTGTAGTTTCGAAAACTAGTTCATCTAGTAAACCCGTTACCATACGAAAGGAAAAATTTACTAAATGAATGGTTTAAATACCGTATATTTTGGTTTTATAAACCTGAATTATGGATTTTTTTTTACCGAAAAGATCATTTCCGTGCAACACAGTAATTTTACCACAATTCTTTATGCCCCTGTAGTATTGTAGTAAAAGGGTAAAGGGTTTTTTCAAAGAAAAATTATCTTTTTTTTTCTCGACAGTTTGACATACATTATAATTCTTTTAATACCGTCTTAAAAATATAAATAAATTCTACGATTGATAAAGTTAGAAAAAGATACATAACTAGTTTCTATTGATTTAACAAAATATAGCATATTTACTGAAGAAAACATGCATTTTTAGATCTTTAGAATCTTTTTAAATTAACAAATAAAAAAATATTAAAAAAATTAGATTCCGAAATCAACGTGAAGAGAGTTGGTGAATCATTATTGAGTAAAGTAGAAGAAAAGAAACGCTTCACGGGGGAATAGAGGGAAAATTGAAAATATTTATTAGATACACGTTGAAGTTTTGATCAAACATGTCTTGATGATTTTCACCCACTTTCCTTCATAGTGTTTTATCAAGTTTCGATCGCGTTTTTCTTTTTCTTTTTTTAAATATAAATTTGCTGTGTCTAATTAGGATATTTCGTATTAACAATGATTTTAAAAAATATTAATAGTGGGAATTTATGAATATTCTGTGTTTAACGTAGTTATCCCTTTTTAGATCACCTCATCGGTAAGCAGTGTCCTTTTATACAATGACCCAAAATATATGGAAATCCCTTAAAATAAATATCATGAATGTCGTGTTGTTCATTTTGACTCTCAGACAATATGGTATTGTCAATTTTCAAAGAAATGTAGAAAATAATAACAATATTGTTTTTATAGATTATTCCATAATCTATAAAAAAAACTCATCCCTTTGAACACATTGCATCATAAAATAGAAATTAACTCATATTTTAAAATGTGTGTGTCTTTTTCTTTATTGTCTAGCACTTTAATTATAAAATATTTCTCAGTTTAAATATTGTTTTTTTGGATTTTTTACGAGCAAAATTCATGCATTAATCCATGGATTCATGAACATTGACAGCAATTAAATTTTTAAGTAAAAGTCTACTCTTATCACTATATTTTGCTAATTTATTTATTTCTTATAAAGTTCATTTAAAATATGCTTATCGCGGTTTTCTTACAGCACCCTGTACTTAGGCAGATAAGAGCTTACCAAGCGTACATTAAAATTGGAGACAGTAAAAAGAAATTTTTTTTTTTGAAAAAAAAAAGCAATTATAAAACTTACAAAAACTAAACAATTTCAATCCCATATCCAATTGAAACAACCTTCAAAAATATGTAAACTTATTTTTGAATTATTTAACAGATCCGAAAAAACATCAATACCGGAAACTTCATTGTCACTGGATCATATTGCAGGGCGGGGTCAGTAAACAACGATAGTAAAACTAGCACGTGTTTTTCACGTTTCTTAAATTTTTAAAATTTAAAAACATATAAATATGGAAATGTTTTTCGAAAAATTATTACTAGTTAAAGTTTGAAGCTTTTAATTTACAATGATATCTAAGGTAAGCTGCATTTTAAATTACTCATAATAATTAATATTACCAAAAACTCAGTAAAAAGTTTAGTCAATTTTCACCTATGTTTATGAGTATTCTGCTTGATTTATTCTTTTAGCAATTTTTCGATAAAATAAACAAAAATTTTAGCAGAAAATATTTTTAATTCTGCAATTATTCACTGGTATATATAAATTCATGATTAATCTTTATTTAATATGGAATCTAACTATTTAACTATAATTATAGGAATATTTAAATGAAATAATAAAATACGTGTTTATTAATTTGCATTTAAAAATACGTTATATGATAACTTATAATTTAAATGTTTGTTTACTTAACAAATTGAAACTCTCAGTAAAAAAATACAAACTTTTCTTATAAATAACAAACTATTACAAAATTTTCAACTAGTTAATAATTGGTAGCACATCTTGCTTAAAATAAATTAATATTTGTTAACTTCATTTGTAAAAAAGAAATTTAACGAATTCTTTTAAAAATAAGAAAACTTAAAAACTATTTTAAACATTCGTATATTTTGTATACGAATAAATTAGCCAAGAATAATTACATCTTAAATCTAAGTAAATCTAAAACATGGAAAGTAATATAAATTGTTTGAATTTTCCTGTTGCAATGTTTTAAAATTGTATCTAGTATAAAAATTAAAAATTAGGTATTTATTTCATTATTTTTTTGAATAATTATTTGTGATTTGAAATTTATAGCTGAATAAATACTTCATTAATATTTGATTGCTTTTAAGAATTTTTTTTTAGAAAATGTACATTTAGTTCCGAAAATATGTTTCTAAAGAACAAAAATTCTTCTGATTCATTTAATTTGGTGTCTTTTCTTAATTCTAATTGTTATGAATATTTAGAAGCCAATTTGTTAAAATAATTTTCCAAATAAAATTTGCGTTCAAAGTTTCCTTTTGTTCTAAAAATAAACATAATCAAGTGTTTTTTTTTTTAACCGAACGCGCATTAGACCCGAAATTGAACTTATTTAGAGAAAACAATAAATTCTTAAATATACTAAATAATTTAACTACATTCTCTACCCTGTAAATTTGAAATTATTTTTTGATTTGTAAATTGCTGCTGTTACAGCTTCTATCATTGCACCAGCACAATCCTAAATNTTTTTTTTTTTTTTTTAACCGAACACGCATTAGACCCGAAATTCTTAAATATACTAAATAATTTAATTGCATTCTCTACCCTGTAAATTTGAAATTATTTTTTGATTTGTAAATTGCTGCTGTTACAGCTTCTATCATTGCACCAGCACAATCCTAAATTATTAACTTAAACTAAATTAACTTATTTACTTAAACTAAACTGTACTGCCTGGAACACTTCTTATCTTTAAAATACCAAGTTTTTGAATATAAAATATAGAAAATATGCACAGTTTAAACGAAGATTTCACGAAAATAGATTCGAAATTGAATTGATTGCTGTTGAATATTTTAGAAATTGCTAGGTATGATTACTAAAGATTATCTCAGGATGGCTTATATTATTCCGAAAGCATTATTATGAATGTTTTGAAATATATGGTTTTATATTTTTATTTAGATTGCCCTTCTGCTTGCTGCTGTCGCAGCTGCACAAGCTTCTATTATTGCACCAGGACTTTTGTCACCTATTGCAGCCATCCCCACAGCAGTCAAGACTGGCTCCATTGTAGCAATCCCTGGTGCCACCTCAGTCGACAACAGAGTAATTGCATCCAATGGCTTGGTTGGTACCACAGCAGTCAAAACTGGATCAGTTGTATCTCACTTGGCCTCTGGTTTAGTTGGTGCTTCATTGCTCAACTCTGGATTGCTCGGCTCACCCATCATAGGAAATGGATTGATCGGCTCCCCCATCATAGGAAATGGATTGATCGGAGCCCCACTGCTCAACACTGGATTGATTGGAGCATCTGCTTTAGGAAAGGGATTGGTTGGAGCTCCACTGCTCAACACTGGTTTGATTGGTACAATCGGTTCCGGTTCTGTAGTTTCCATTCCTGGTGCCACTTCAGTTGATAGCAGAATGATTGCAACGAATGGTATTCTTGGTATCACCAAAACTGCAAAGACTGGATCAGTCGTCTCCATTCCAGGTGCTACCACAATCGATTCAAGAATTATTGGAACTCCTGGAATTTTGGGATCTCCAATGCTCAATAAAGGTTTGCTAGGTGTTCCAATGATGGGATCTGGATTGATTGGTTCACCCATGGCAATCAGCTCTGGATTAATTGCTCCTGGACTTCTTGGTCTTAAAACAATTATGTAAATTGATTTATGACATATTGGTTAATAGTTTATTTGAATTCTTTACCTTTTAATAAATTGTAAATAAAATATTTCAATTCAATTTCTTTGCGTTTATATTGCTTCGAGCTTATTTTATTTACTTTTCAGAAATATGGCTCCTAAAATTATGAAACATTGAATTTTTGAAAATTATATTTGTGGCATATTCGAGGAACTATAGTATATAATTAATAATAAGAATAATACGAGGAAATATAATTAATTATATTACGTATTTTATTTGGTGTTTTAAATATATAAATTTTGGTGTTTTAAATATATAAAAACAAAATTTTGTATTAAATGTAAAAATAGACTAATCAGGGGTAGCTAAAATGTCAGGGTAACAAACATATGAATAAGAGAAAAGTCTCAAGGAGAGATCAAATGTTTTCATCCTAATTAGAAAAATATGAAATGAAGTGATAAGTAGAAGACGATTGCACTGCCCAAACACTATTCTGTAGGATATGTATGAAACTAAGACCAGTTTTCTGAAACTGATCTGCATTCAATTGTATCAGATAATCCTAATGTCTTCTGTTGTGCTTGTCTCATCATAGCTTGTCTAATGAGAACCTTGCTGGCATTAGCTGCATTGCTTTTATTAGTAATTTCTCGTTACACGTAAAACCTAATATGGCTTTAAAATTTAATCATTGGGGAAAATAATCTTACAATAAACAATTTTTTCGTGTAAAATTTACATAAATAATGTTTAACAATTTCTTTTAAAAGTATTTAAGAGAAATACCACAAAGAAAATGGCTAGTTTGCTCAATTATTTATTCATTAATTTACTTGAACTTGGCAAATATTAAAAAAAATAATATTGACAGAGCTTTTCACTATTTATTATTATTATTTCTTAATTTTTGCATAACGCCTTGAAATTAGGAATATTGCTTGGACCAGTAATCCCTCTAACACATGTTCATAACATTTTCTTTAACATTAAACTACTGCTATGAGTGCGTTACCAATCTATATTTTTTCTTAAATTTTGCAAACATTTTACATAAATTACTCTTAATTGTTCTGAGTTTTGAAACAGTATTTTCGTGATGTCAGGGGGAGATAGTGGTTAGTTTATTCAATTATTTTTTCATCAATTTACATGCATTTGGTAAATATTTTAATAGATACAGCAATAAAAATATAGATTTTAAAATATCACATAAAGTTTTGTGGCTTTCTATTTTTTTTTAAATTTAAGCTTTGCTTAGCGTTTCTAAATTAGCAGCTTTGCTTTTTCAAGATATTCTTCGAACTCATATACCGAACATATTCTTTTTATTTACCAAGGGGAGTAAGCTCCCAATCAATTTTTTGTCGAAATAAATTTTACATAAACTATTTTTGAAATGTTCCTTTTATTTAGAATTTTTAAGCGATAGTGTTTTGATAAGTCACGAAGAAAAAGGTTGTTTGGTTCAATTATTTATTAATTGATTTACAAAATATATTTCCTTTAATTTTAATTACTGGTGCGACTAAGCTCACAATAAAAATTTAGCTGGAATAATTTTGACACTTTTTTTTTAAAAAATATTCTTTTTTCTTAAAAAAAAGGAAGATTTTAATCGATCTTTTGATATCACGAAGAAGTTATTTTGGATGTACAGAAGTAATTTAGTATTTCAGCTGTTGTATTTTAGTATGCTGTTATTCTGTTCAACTATTTATTAATTAACTAACTTGAACTTTTCAAATATATTAATAAAAAATTAAAACAATTTGAAACATTTACGCATATTTTTTATAAATTTTGTAAAGCATTTATAAATTGAAACTGATGTATAACGAGCACAAAAATTTGATATTTGTAATTTAATTGTTGTTGTGTATTCGTTTTCAATTGAGTTTTCACACAAATATTTGATATACCTTTCAGATAATAAATTATAATAAAACACAATGTCACTTAACTTCTTAGATGATATAAAAATTATTCTGGAATCTTGGAAAACAACTTAATCTGGAGAAAGCAAACTAATTTAAAAAATTTGATATTCTGCATCCAATCTTCGTTAAAACGATTCAAGAACCTTTTTTCGAAGTTTTTCGTGTATATTCTCACTGAGTTTCTTTTTACTAGTAAAATTAAGGAAATAATCCTAATTTTGATTAGCATTTTGATCCAGAATTATACATTAGCATGTTTAAAATTGACAATATTTTACGTGCTATTAAAAGTAAAATGTATAATTAGCATTAAACTATTTATTAAATTTTAGGTGCAACTTGGAGATTGAACGGTAAAATTGAGTAAAAATATATTATAGAGCATTATAATGATTTTAAGTGTTCGATTCAATTTTACTATTTAATTATTTAAATGTTTTCAAGATTTATAATAGGTAATAAGTAACTTAATTTAAATAAAAGTAAATGATAAATAAATAAAATAAATAAAATTTCTCTCTGCATTTCAGGCAAATACTTATTTGCTAGTTCTTGACTCTGATATGTGTGATCCTATGAATCCAAATTCTAATCGAAAAATCCTAACACTGATCCTAAAAATTATTTATCTTAAAAATGCGATTTTTCAAGTCATTACAAGTAATTGTATTACATTTTCATCTCCTGATTTTTGATTTTAAGAAACAAGATCTTAAAAATTTTCTTTACTTTTCCTTTTTCTTTCTTTTCGAATTACTGTGGTGCTTTTAAATTTAATAAGCATGCAAAAGTTTTCGAACTTTTTTTGAGGCATTTAGAAATATTTAAATGCAAATTACAGCAATGTAAAGTTTAATAGAATCTTCATTTTTGTAACTTTGAATTATAAAATAAAAATAAGTTAAGCAAAATCGGCTGAATAAATTCCCTACAAATAAAAATTTAAAACTACGATTTTTATGAAGAATTATTACTAATGAACTGTTTGACGAATTTTTTTATAAATCTTTAGTTCTTTTTAATTTAAGTTTAATATCTTGTAAAACTGTGAAAGTTTTACAGAGTTTTACAAGATATTAAACTTAAATTGAAAAGAACTATAATTGAAAATAAATTTAAATGAAGAAAAATGGTAAATAAACAGTGATTTTTTTTTGACGGAATTATTTTTGCATAAGTGAGTGCAAACACTATTTTAATTCACTAAAAAAGCTCTGCACGAGTGATGAAATATTTGAAGTTAAAAGTTGTATATTTGAGTTCAAACTTTTGTCTTCTCTGTTTAACATTTTCCATATTGTGACTGTCAGCTTTATATTGAGAGTTAAAAAATACCAAATCCATGAAAAAGGTATGTTTATTAAGAAAAAAAGAAGAAAGCTTTTGTATCTAATTATTCATAGGTTATTCACTTAATTCACAGGTTGAACAAATTTTAAGTTCTACCTAAAAATGAGTATATATGAAATCTATCTGCTAAACTATTAAGATCGTATATGTTAGTAAAAAAATCTCGATCATTAAATTAAAAGGTATTCATGTGTTTGCAGTTTTATTTTGTGCTTCGTAAATAATTATTTGATCAATTGAAGCAGACACAAGCCCATTTAAATATCTGCATTTTTTGCATAAACTTTAAGGAGTATGATGCAATTTTAAATTAATCTACTAACAAATAAACGTTTTAGATTTGAGCTTGTCTGCTTAGATTAAAAGTGGTAAGAAGAAAAAAAAAATTAACACTTATAAAAGAAATAAATAAAATCTACGCTCATTTTTTTCATAAAGTTTTACAGTCAAAAAGACCTCAAATTTGAGCAAAGTGTGTCAAAATAGCTCCGAAACATATATAGTTGAATAAAAAAAATGTGTATTCATACTTGAAAAATATTGAGCATTTTAAGCGTGTCACCGTACTCAACTACGAATAGATGGGGTTTTCAAATTCGACTTTATTTTCATACATTTTTGCCCAATTTTCTATAACCCTTTTTATAGTAGGTATGAAATTGATTTCTTAAAACATATAGGAAATGCCAAACAAATTCGTAAGTTTTTAAAATTTATTGACAAATTGATTGAAAAATTTTACAGAGAAATAATTTCATAACATTCTGAAAAAAATACTTAGAATAATAGGACAGTAACAAAACTTCTATAAGTTAAACAAGAGAAAATAATTTATGAAACGATAGTATCATAACTGTTTTTACTTAAAAGAAAACTCCCTAAGAATTAGTGAATATGGCCTTGAATTGTTTTTAAAAAAGGGGAATAACATCAACTTATACTAACATATATCTTTACAAAATGGTTTTCACCAATCCTGGAGCGGCAAGAAGACCGGCTCCGTGTAAACCGATTGGAGAAATAAGACCAGGAGAAGCAAGAACTCCGGGAGCAACTAATCCTGAGTTGATAGAAAGAGGACCACCAATCAATCCTTTTCCTAAAACAGGTGCTCCAATCAATCCAGTGTTAATCAGTGGAGCTCCAATCAAACCCTTTCCCATAATGGGTGCGCCGAGCAATCCAGTGTTGAGCAAAGGAGCACCAACTAAACCAGGAGCCAAGTGAGATACAACTGATCCAGTTTTGACTGCTGTGGTACCAACAAGGCCATTGGATGCAATTACTCTGTTGTCGACTGAGGTTGCACCAGGGATTGTTACGATGGAGCCAGTTTTGACTGCTGTGGGGATGACTCCAATAGGTGACAGGAGTCCTGGTGCAATAATAGAAGCTTGTGCAGCTGCAACAGCGGCAAACAGAAGGGCAATCTAAATGAAAATACAAAACAATTTATTTAAAAACATTCATAATAATCCTTTCGGAATAATATAAGCCATTCTCAGATAATCTTTAGTAATCATACCGAGCAATTTCTAAAATATTCAACAACAATCAATTTAATTTCAAATCTATTTCTGTGAAATCTATGCATTTTCTACATTTTATATTCACAAACATGGTATTTTAAAGATTAAAAACGCTTCAGGCAGTAGAGTTTAGTTTAAGTTAATAATACAGTACATATCAAAGCATACGTTTAAGTTTCAATTTCAGCTTTATTTTCTCAATGTAAAATTTAAATTTTTTGAAATTAGTTTTTAAAATTTTTTTAAAATGTTTTTGTTAATCTACAGAGCAACAATTTCCTTTTCAGAAAACAATACTGACATAATAATTTTAAATTTAAAATTAAGAGATACGTCTACTTTTTTTAAAATAAATTTAAAGTCCATAAGAATTTAACTTCTATTGAATTTAAATGTTTCGATAGAGTGGCTAAACATAAAAATTATTTCAATCTCTTATAAATGAAACATTAAAAATTTGTAATTGTATTCACAGTCAAGAATTTTTGATAAAGACTGTCGGAGGAGATATAATTCATATAAAATGAGATAATTGATCAATTTAATTCTGTCTATTGAATTATTCTACCTATACTCTTGGAATACATTTATTTTTTTCACCTATGTTAATATACTCACTCCTCTTCACCATAGCAGTAGAATAGGTAAAGCGGAGGTGAGTATTAAACTTACAGTCATTAGGTAAAATTTCGTTAACTTAAAGGAAGTTAATTCTATGGCTCTAACTAGCCTAATTTAGACTATATTTTTCAAAGATCCAATCTTAAGTGCTTTTTAAAAATATTACTTTAAGCCACTCATAAAATTGAAAACTATAAAGAAATTTAATCAAAACTTAATTGCCTGAAATATTATCTCAATAATGGAAAAAGATATTATACTTGAAATTATGTTTTATTCAAATAGTAAAAAGGCTCGCTTATTTGAAACAATTTTATTAGACATTTTAGACTAATTTAACTATAACCCAAAAAAAATATATGTTTAATACCATGTTTAGTACTATAACTTAACAAAATAAATTATTTAAGTAGGAGTCTTAGCCACCTGCTCACTTCTCTCACATAATCCACGATTTATATCTTTCTTCTAAGTGATAAACAGATTGTACACGGAGAAATTTAATTTCTTTGTAAAATTACGGTACTATATATTAATGATATTTCTGGTAAAAATTCCATAATTCTGTTAATAAGAACCAAAAGATGCGATATTTAAAACATCCATTTTATAATTTTTTCCGTTCATATGATAAATGTTTACCTAAAATTCGGATTTTCAAAACAATTGTTCTTATTAAATCATATTTAATGAAAAATGCGAAACTAGAAGTAAATTTAAGTAAATAATTGATTTTTATGCCATGCTTTAAGGTATTATGATAAAATTACTAAATTTTACCACATTAAAATAATTTTGAAGCTAGATATCGTTTTAAATAAGGTTTTCATTATTGTCGTGTAATAAGGTAATAGCATAGGATTACTTTATGGTAAAATATTACCAATTTTAGATTAAATCCAATAATTAGTCATTAAAATAAAGTAAAAAACGCAAAGCTAGAAAGTTACCGTAGAGAATAATTAAATATACATAATGTATAGTTATATATCTATACATTGTAATAGCATACAATGTACCTAAAGATACACTCAATAAGTTTCGCAATTTCGATTAGAGGAGATACATATTAATGTTTAAGTATGTAAGGGCTTTAAATAATTGAGATTGTGCAATAATGCAGCTAATTTTATGTGAAATTTTTAAAATTTGAAAAATATGCATTGATATTAAAATACCTGAAATGAATAACCTCTGATAAAGTAAAATAACAATAGCTTAAAATAGTGATATTTGAAAGACTTACCTTAGCGATCATTGTGAATTGATGAAGTTAAGGTAAACTATCTGATGCTAACTGTCCACCATATAGTATTTATATAGTTTTGAATCAATGAAAAATATAAAATGCGTGACAATCACGTGTATATGGGCACCGGTTTAGTTAAGGTCACGAATAAGATACACCCTCTTAAGAACGGGGAAAATAGCATTGAAAGAGTAAATTTTTCTTCTTGAATCTTATTAATAACCGTTGTAAACATTAATCGTATTAAATTATTCCTACTAAGAGGCGGGAGAAGTTTGTATTGTTTTTTATTGTTTATTCATAATTTTATTTCTAGATCAACAAGCTCATTAGAAGAATCATTAAATATAACTAAGNATAAGATACACCCTCTTAAGAACGGGGAAAATAGCATTGAAAGAGTAAATTTTTCTTCTTGAATCTTGTTGCATTAAATTATTCATACTAAGAGGTGGGAAAAGTTGATATTGTTTTTTATTGTTTGTTCATAATTTTATTTCTAGATCAACAAGCTCATTAGAAGAATCATTAAATATAACTAAGAGCTTGTTATGAAATTATGTGAAATTAATTCGAATGTTTTTGATAAAATTAAATGGTTTTATTGCAAATAGCTTCAAATATCAACATTCATCGTAAATTTGTATTTAGTACAATCTTCATACTGAAAATAATATAAATTAAGTAACTTAGATATTTTGCCTCTCCTGGAAAATGTTTTTAAATTTATTTTTCAAATTAAATTAAATAATTTTGATTCATTTCAGAAACTGTATTTATAATAGAATTCCAAATCTCTATTGTTTAATAAAGCGGAAGTAGCTATTTATAGTCAGTAAAGTCAAAATACTTATTTTTTATCAGTAAAGCCAAAAGTTTTATAACCATTTATCCAGTTTAAAAGAGGTCTACCGAATTTTTTCACAGTGTTTAACAACCATAAAATATGTCCATCATATACAGTGCTATAAGGAAAGAAACGACACACTCTGAATAACTTTTGATCTAGTTAATATATTTTCACATACTTAGATTCAGTTTTATTTGTTCGAAGAGAGACCTTATTGAGACGTTAAATTTGCTAATCATTTATTGAAGACGGTTTTGTTTAAATTATTATGAATTGCTATGATAATAGCTAATCGAAAATTTACACAACAGGAGTTTTGAAAGTAAATCAAAACTTTTTGGCGGATTCTTGAATTTTGATAAGGAAAATAATAGGTATGATCTCAATCTTTAAAATATTCCGGTAGTTAGGATGGGGGTACTGATACAGGAGTCTCCTTTTTTTCTGGATTGGTTCAAAATTACAAGGATACGGAGTTGAACATTAGTAGTTGTAAACCCAAAATTGGGTCTAATGTTCAACGACGGGAAAAAAATAAAAAAACATTTAGCAGGAGCCGCCATGGCTCAGGGGATAGAGCAGTGGTTACCAACTGGAGATCCGCGGGCCACATACGGCCCGCGAAGCCTCTTCTTGTGGCCCGCAAACTGAAATATATTAGTTATAATTTTTTTTACGGACAATATTCGTAAAAAATCTATATGGGTTTAAAATAGTTCTCCTTCGTTAAAAAAAACTCTAATTTCTTCGTTTCTGAGAAATTTAGCACACCAGCAGTGCAAAAAATTTATTTCTCAGATAAAAATCGACTTCTTATTTTAATTTGTAATTCAATACTTTAGTTTTGTACAGCTTGATAAAATCCTGACAGTAATATTTAATGTTCCTTCAAACATAAAAGAGTCCTATATAAAATTTTGATAAAGTTGCTGCCCGTCATTTGACTTGTGTTTTTAAATGGGACCACCTTCCTCATGCAAGTTGGAAACCCCTGGGCGTTCCCCTTCCAATGAGGTGAACCGGGTTCAAATCCCAGCAATGGTTGGTAGATACGAATTCACCATCCGGCTTGCACCAACCACAGTCCTTACGTGAAATATCTTCAGTGGTACATGGATAATGGGTTAAAATCCTTTTGCCATCTGGATAACCATGGGGGGTTCTCGTGGTCTACCTTTCCATGTATCGCAAATGTGGGTTAGTTCCATCAAGAGTCTTCTACGAAGGCAAATTTCTGCAAATGTTTGATCCAGGAGTTTCCTTGTCTTCTGGATTGGGTTCAAAATTACAAGGCTACGGAGTTTAACGTTAATAGTCGTAAACTCAAAAATTGCGTCGGCTGTTCAGCTACGGACATAAAATAAAATGAAAAACATTTAGCCGGATAATGTTAACCTTATTTTTATTTTTATGCATTTTGTGCTGTACTATTTATCTGAAGGAAAAATTATAAAAATTCATTTATTGGCAATTATAAGCAATTATAAAAGACATTTATAAAAATTCATTTATTGAAAGATAATAACATACTAAAAAATTTCTTGAATTTTTATTTATTACATGTACTATTTAATTTAATTATTGCAAGCATTTAGAATTAAGGTTTATTTGAAAAAAATTCAATGTATTTTAGAACAAGGCATTAATGAAATTTATAATTTGTATAAAATCAGTTACAAAGAAATTTTAAAGCTTAAACATAAAAAGGTGAACTTTAAAATTAAAAAAAGGTTTCAGAAGCTCATATTGCAACTTAAATAATAGTTTGCTCTAAAAAAGTAGCTTTTTTTCAACTTTAATATTTAAAAATTTTTCAGCTTTAAAAATGGTATGTCTGTCTCGTTTTTTATATACTTTTATCTTAACATTATATTAAAAAACAATTTGAATTTTGAATATTAACCTTGAATAAAAATTATTTTTTAGTTTGAGCAAATTTTTAATTTCTTAAATTATGATACTGGAGATATAAAGATTTTTTCTCCAGATATTTTTCGGTTTTTTCATTCTTCTTTTTAATGAAGTTTTGTTCGTGCAGTTAAAGCATTTAATCCTATTGAAGCATTAGGGTATAAAATGATGGACGAAATAAAAGAGAAGAATTCATAACATTATAATTATAAATCCACGCTTTCAAATTGACCAGGAGAGTGTTTTTTAAAAGACATTCTTGCAGTAAAAAGGAATAATTTTCACGTAGGCAATTATATTTTTTAAAAATCGTGCTGTTATAAAAAATTGAGATGAAAATTTGTAAATGTGTACAGTTTTTACTCAGACAGCAATAAAATACTTAGAAGCAGTTCGTTATAAAAGTGTCACATTTTAAAAAAAGTGGATACACTGTAAAAATTTCAGAATAAAGTACCAGTACCTTACGTGCATCATATGTACATTTTACCAAAAATTCCTTTTTTTATGTAATATAATGTACCGTAAGTTTTACAGTAATATTTATTTAATTAGAGTGACTCAGTGATTTTACTCTAATTATTACTGTAAAAATGATGGTATATTAGATTTTTTTTTGTTCCGTAACATATTCCAGTAAAAATAGAGTTTACGATAAAAAGTACTGACATCCTGAGTGCTGGTACAATTTACCATAATTTGAAAGGGAATTTTTTACAGTGTACTACATTTATTGAAAGGCTAACGTCGTTTTTTAAATCAAAATAATAGCTGCTTTGGTCAAATAAATTTTCTAAAGCACTTGTTGTTTAATTATCTTGAAAAGATTTTATTTTAACGAAGATTTGACTTGTTTTGTTCATAATACTTTTAAATACATTTGAGTTTTCAAAAGATAAGAACAGCTTCAATTTACCTCGATTTTACCACCAGATTATTAATTTTTTTTTAAATTCTGATGGCCAACCAAAATGACTTGATTATAATGCAGCTATTAAAAACAAGTAATTTTACAATTCCATTATTGCTATTTAGTGATTTTGTTTACGAGCATTTCTGATGCAATCAAAAGGAAAGTTACATTTCAGGATTATGTTTTTGAGACCAGTAAACATTAATATAGTCATTTCAATGTCAGATATCAATATGGCGGGGTGAAGCAGGGAAATGATCTCGATTGAATCCAGAGAAAATATGTTTGGAACCAGTTCCGGTCGGTTTTACACCAGCCTTTCACTTTTCATGTAAATTAAATTCTACTATTTGGATGTCTTTAACTTTCCGTTATATGTTTTTTTTTGTTCATACATTTGCTTATGGCCTTATTGTTTAAATCAGAGGTTCGCAAACAGCCTTGGCAAAACATTTCCCAGAGCTTATTGAGAAGTTAAGGCAAGATTGAAAATATAAAATGATAATAATAAAATAAGTATAAAATATGTTTCAAAATTAAAAATATTTTTTTTTACAAATGCTTATAGGTTTCACCCCCATAATAGCCCTGATTTCATAGATTAGATTCCTGATTCTATAAAGATAAAATTTTATTCTAATCTGTTATCTTCGCAATTTTATCCACAGACATTTTTTAAAAAATTCTTTGTTATTATTAGGCCAGTATAAAATTAATTTGCTGTTTTTGGTTAAAAATATTATTGAGAAATAGTGCAAAAAGTTAAGTTCCTTGCAATTTATAACAAATATTTCATAAAAGTTGAGTCAGTAGGTGAAGACATTTTATAGGGCTTGCAACATTTATGTATCAGGAGTAAATAAATACGTTTATAAATTTTTCAAACATTTCAAATATTAATTTCTCCTGGAATATTAAAACTATGCCTCATGAAAAGATAAAAATATAGAGAAAACATGGAAAATAATAAAGATTAATGAGAAGAGAAGAAGAAAAATTAAGAAAAAAATACTTAAAAAAATATTGAAAAGACAGAAATCAAAATATCAATTATTTTAATTTGTTTAAAGACTTTTTAATATTTTTTTAAATAAAATTTCTCTTTTTTAAATATTTTTAAAAATATTTTATTTTAGCAATTTTTCTTCTTTGCTTTTCATTAATCGTTATTATATTCCATGTTTTCTATATATTTCAAAAGTATTTTATGCATTTCATTTCCTTGCAGCTAACGCGCAGTAAATAAAATTTATTAATTTTCTTTGTTTCTCTCTCTTTACTTTTTATCCTTTTAATCTTTATTGTGCTATATATATATATATACACTCTAAAACAAAAAAATCGACGCACCAAAAAGCAATCATCCGATTATTTGAAATTTCGTATGCATGAATGTTTTGAACAGATATGGCTGGAATGATGCCAACTGGAGACGTATAGTCTTTAGCGACGAATCCCGCTTCCAACTGTGTCCTGACGATCATCGAAGACGTATTTGGAGACGCACAGGGCAGAGGGGGATCCTGCCTTCACTATTGCACGCCACACCGGCCCTCGACAAGGCAATGGTCTGGAGTGCCATTTCCTTTGACAGCCGGACCCCATTGGTAGGCATTAGAGGTACACTTACTGCACAGTGGTAAGTCGACGACATCCTAAGACCTGTTTTGCTACCGTTCCTTTTGCAGCGCCCTGAGCTGGTTTTTCAGTAGGACAATGTCAGACCACATACGGCCCGTGTTGCAATGAACTGTCTGCAAGCTTGCCAAACTCTTCATTGACCTGCCAGATCACCAGATCTCTCTCCCATCGAGCATGTCTTGGATATCATGGGAAGGCGATTGCATCTGGCACGAAAAGTTGATGACCTCGTTCGACAATTGGATCGAATTTGGCAGGAAATACCGCAAGAGACCATTCAGGAGCTTTATCTGTCTATGCCACGCCGTGTGGCAGCTTGTATCCAGGCTAAAGGGGTGTCAACACCTTATTGAATTTGTTACTGAAACTCTCTCTCTCTCTCTCTCTCTCTCTCTCTCTCTCTCTATCTCTGTCACACACTGTTACGTTACAGTCTAATNATGCTCTCTAATATTGAACCAATATAGCTTAAGTAAAATTTATATCAATAAAATAGTGTGAGGAGCATTAAAAAATTGAAACAAAAATAGAACACATTAAGTAAATAACTTATACGAAATAAAACATATCAGCCACAAAAAAAAAAAACAGAAAATAAAATGTAAAGAAAATGCAGAACAAAATACAAAACGAATTCTTTAAAGCGAGTAGCAAATTCAAATGAGCTTACACATACCGGAATCTTTCAAGAATGATTTAAAAAAGTTTTGTCACAAAATTGTCAGATTAAAAAATATGAAAACAGAAGCGCAAATAGAGTTAGAAAAGTAAATCGAGTGATCTTTTGTCACGCGTTCTTACTGCAGTACTTAAGCGCGTTTGATTTGTTAGTTACCATGGATTAGCGCTAAGTAATAATATTATACTGAATACTTTATAGTTTATTATTAATAAGGATGATATTTAATTATACAATTTTAATGATATAAAAAATTAACACTTATTTTACAAAGAGGGACATGCTTTGCTACTTTGCACAGTTTACTGTTTAAATCCTTAAAAATATACTCAAAGAACAACGTCCCAAACACACAAAATAAGAAAAACGAAGAAAATTAATTATTAAAATTATATAATAAAATTAGATAAACGAAGAAAACAAACATAAAAAGCTTTAATTAATTTTTTATGCAAATCTTTTTCTGTAAATCCTTTCCTTAATTTATTATTCAAAACGAAACACTTTTTCTCACACTTTAAAATTCACATCCTGTCTATTAATCTATTATTGCAAGTCTTACAAATGAAAATTAATTAAAATAAGGAAAATGGAAAATAATTGTGAACATTGATTTTTTTGAGGGAACTATCTTTGGATAAGCGACTGCAGAGATTATTTTAATTCATGAAAAATCTTTAGACGAGTGAAGAAATATTAGAATTGAAAAGTTGTATATTTGAGTTCAAACTTTTGACTTTCCAAGATTTTTTGGATTGTAGCTGTCAGCCATATATTCAAAGTAAAAAAATACCAAATCAATACAAAAGGTTTTTATTATTTAAAAAAAAAGAACAAGAAA
This sequence comes from Parasteatoda tepidariorum, assembly GCF_043381705.1. Taxonomy (NCBI): domain Eukaryota; kingdom Metazoa; phylum Arthropoda; class Arachnida; order Araneae; family Theridiidae; genus Parasteatoda; species Parasteatoda tepidariorum. Next base: position 62,309,937 of record NC_092206.1, on the reverse strand, counting down.
GCTTTTGTATCTGATTATTCATCGGTTATTTACTTAATTCATAGGTTGCACATATTTAAAGTTCTATCTAAAAATAAGTATATATAAAATCTATCTGTTAAACTATTATGATCGTATATGTTAGTATTAAACCGTATATGTTAGTTAAGATTGTATATGTTGCTATCTCAATCATTAAATTAAAAGCTATTCTTGAGTTGGCATTTTTATTTCGTGTTTCGTAAATAATTATTTGATCAATTGAAATAGTTGCAAACCAATTTAAATATCTGCATTCTTTGCAAACTTCAAAGAGTATGATGCAATTTTAAATTAATCTACTAAGAAATAAACGTTTTACATTTAAACTTGTCTGTTTAGAGTGAAAGTGGTGAGAAGTGAATAAAATTATCAATCATAAAAGAAATTTTAAAAAATTCGACGTTGAATTTCTCGTAAAGTTTCACTGTCAAAAAGAGCTCAAAATTAAGAAAAATAGTTCCGAAACATATACAGTTGAATATAAAAAAGGGGAATTCATAATTAAGAAATATTGAGCATTTTAAGAATGTCACCATACTCAACTACGAATGGATGGGATTTTCAAATGCAACTATATTGTGATTTCAAAAAATCCGCCAAACAAACTCGTAACATTTAAACATTTATTGACAAATTGAATGAAGAAATTTTACAGAGAAATAATTTAATTACATTCAGCAAAAAAAAAGCTCAGAAGAATAGGACAGTAAGAAAACATCTATAAGTTAAACAAGAGAAGTAATTTATGAAATGATAGTATCATAATTGTTTTTACTTGAAAGAAAATTCCCTAAGAGTTTGTGGACATGGCATAAAATGATTTTAAAAAACTGGGAATAATATCAACTTATAATATCACATATCTTTATAAAATGGTTTTCACTAATCCTGGAGCTGCTAGAAGACCGGCGCCGTGTAAACCGATTGGAGAAATAAGACCAGGAGCAGCAAGAACTCCGGGAGCAACTAATCCTGAGTTGATAGCAAGAGGACCACCAACCAGTCCTTTTCCTAAAAGAGGTGCTCCAATCAATCCAGTGTTAAGCAGTGGAGCTCCAATCAAACCTTTTCCCATAATGGGTGCGCCGAGCAATCCAGTGTTGAACAATGGAGTACCAACTAAACCAGGGGCCAAGTGAGATACAACTGATCCAGTTTTAACTGCTGTGGTACCAACCAAGCCATTGGATGCAATTACTCTGTTGTCGACTGAGGTTGCACCAGGGATTGTTACTATGGAGCCAGTCTTGACTGCTGTGGGGATGACTCCAATAGGTGACAGGAGTCCTGGTGCAATAATAGAAGCTTGCGCAGCTGCAACAGCAGCAAGCAAAAGGGCAATCTAAATAAAAATATAAAACAATATATTTCAAAACAGTCATAAAAATGCTTTCGGAATAATATAATCAATTCTGAGATAATCTTTAGTGCTACAATATCGAGTAATTTCTAAAATATTCAACAGCAGTCAATTTAATTTCGAATCTATTTTTGTAAAATCTTCTAAATTATTGTGAAATTAAATAAACTTTGACTTTTTTTTAATAAGTACATATTGTGAAATGTTCATATTTTAAAATTTTAATAGTTGTAAGTAATTTAAATTTAATAGTGTACTTTTTTAATAATTTTGAGCTAGATATCATCTTAAATACGCTTTTCATTGTCCTCGTGTAATAAGGAAATAGCATAGGATTACTTTATAATAAAATAACACCAATTTTACATTAAAGTTTGAGTTTATTACTAATAATTTTTTTTAACTTTATATAGTTATTTAACATTCAATATTTTTCTGCATTTGTTGTCTGATTACAGTTTTACGTAAAATTTATTCTGAAATTAAGTTAACTTTAACTCTTGTTTAATAAATGCATATTCTTAAATTTTCATATTGTAAAATGTTAATACTTGTAAATTATTTAAATTTAATAACGTAAAGTTTTTATAATTCTGAAGCTATATATCATTTTAAATATGTTTTTCATTATTGTCGTGTAATAATTTAATAATATAAGATTACATTATAATAAAAATGCCAATTTTATATTAAAGCCAATAACTAGTAATCAAAATAAAAAAAGCTTAATAATAGCAGAGAATATACCCAAAAAAGGACGCTTAATAAACATTACAGGTGAATATAACGAAATAAAAGATTAAGAAATGTTTAGCAACTAAACAATACTTTTATAACTTTAATCTATCTGATAAACGAACTATGACAACCTATGAAACCCGTATCTTTTTTCTTCTCTTTCGTAAAACTAGAAAGTTACCATAGAGAATAATTAAATATACATAATGTATAGTTATATTTATATGTTGTGATAGCATACAATATAAGTAAAGAAACACTCAATAAGTTTCAAAATTTCGATTAGAGGAGATGGTTATTAATTTTGAAGTATGTAAGGGCTTTAAATAATTAAAATTTTTCAATAATGCAGCTAATTCTATGTGAAATTTTTAAAATTTGTGAAATATGCATTGATATTAAAATACCTGAAATGAATAACCTCTGATAAAGTAAAATAACAATAGTTTAAAATAGTGATATTTGAAAGACTTACCTTAGCGATCATTGTGAATTGATGAAGTTAAGGTAACTATCTGATGCTAACTTCACACCATATAGTATTTATATAGTTTTGAATCACTGAAAAATTTAAAATGCGTGACAATCACGTGTATATTGGCACCGGTTTAGTTAAGGTCACGAATGAGATACACCCTCTTAAGAGCGGGGAAAATAGCATTGAAGGAGTAAATTTTTCTTCTTGAATCTTGTTAGTTACCGTTGTAAGCATAAATCTCAATAAATTATTCATACTAAATGGTGGTAGAAGTTGATATTGTTTTTTATTGTTTATTCATAATTTTATTTTTAGATCAACAAGTTCATTAGAAGAATCATTAAATATAACTAAGAGTTTGTTGTGAAATTATGTGAAATTAATTCGAATGTTTTTGATAAAATTAAATAGGTTTACTGCAAATATAGCTTCAAATGTTAACATTCATCGTAAATCTGTATTTAGTACAATCTTCATGCTAAAAATAATATAAATTATGTAACTTAGATATTTTACCTCTCCTGGAAAAATTTTTTAAATTTTTTTCGAATTAAAATAAATAAATTTGTTTCATTTCACAAACTGTATTTATAATAAATTTCAAATCTCTATCCAGTCACGTTTTACGTTTATTAAAGCATAAATAGTTATTTTTATTCAGTAAAGTCAAAATACTTATTTTTGATCAGTAAAGCCAAAAGTTTTATAATGCATTCATCCAGTTTAAAAGAGTTGTACCGAATTTTTTCACAGTGTTTAGCAGCCATAAAATATGTCCATCATATACAGTGCTATAAGGAAAGAAACGACACACTCTGAATAACTTTTGATCTAGCTAATTTATTTCCACATATATTAAGATTCAATTTTATTTGCTTAAAGAGAGACTTTATTGAAACGCTAAATTTGCTAATCATTTAGTGAAGACGGTATTGTCTAAATTATTATGAATTGATAGGATAACAGCTAATCAAAAATTTACACAACAGGTGTTTTGAATGTAAACCTAAACTTTTTGGCGGATTCTTGAATATTGATATTCAAAATAATAGGGGTGATCTCAATCTTTAAAATATTCCGGTAGTTAGGATGGGGTAAGGAGTTTCCTTGTTTTCTATATTGGTTCAAAATTACAAGGCTACGGAGTTGAACATTAGTAGTTGTAAACCCAAAATTGAGTTGAGTGTTCAACGACAGGAGAAAAATAAAAAAAAACATTTAGCAGGAGCCGCCATGGCTCAGGGGATAGAGCAGTGGTTACCAACTGGAGATCCGCGGGCAACATCCGTCCCGCGAAGCCTCTTCTTGTGGCCCCCGAACTGAAATATATTAGTTATAATTTTTTTACGGACAATATTCGTAAAAAATCTATATGGGTTTAAAATAGTTCTCCTTCGTTAAAAAAACTCTAATTTCTTCGTTTCTGCGAAATTTAGCATACCAGCGGTGCAAAAAATTTATTTCTCAGATAAAAATCGACTTCTTATTTTAATTTGTAATTCAATACTTTTGTTTTGTACAGCTTGATAAAAGCCTGACAGTAATATTTAAGGTTCCTTCAAACATAAAAGAGTCCTATATAAAATTTTGATAAAGTTGCGGCCAGTCATTTCACTTGTGTTTGTAAAAGGGGCCACCGGCCTCATGCAAGTTGGAAACCCCTGGGCTAGAGCGTTCCCCTTCCAATGAGGTGAACCGGGTTCAAATCCCAGCAATGGTTGGTAGATACGAATTCACCATCCGGCTTGCACCAACCACCGTCCTGACGTGAAATATCTTCAGTGGTACATGGATAATGGGTTAAAATACTCTTGCCATCTGGCTAACCATGGGGGTTTCTGGTGGTCTTCCTCTCCATGTATCGCAAATGTGGGTTAGTTCTATCAAGAGTCTTCCACGAAGACAAATTTCTGCAAAAGTTTGATCCAGGAGTTTCCTTGTCTTCTGGATTGGGTTCAAAATTACAAGGCTACGGAGTTTAACGTTAATAGTCGTAAAGCAATAAAATACTTAGAAACAGTTCGTTATGAAAGTGTAAAGTACCGGTACCTTACGTGCATCATATGTACATTTCACCAAAAATTCCATTTTTACTGTAATATATTGTACCGTAAGTTTTACAGTAATATTTATTTAATTAGAGTGACTCAGTGATTTTACTGTAATTATTACTGTAAAAGGTATGATATATTGGATTTTTTTTGTTCCGTTACATATTCCGGTAAAAATAGAGTTTACGGTAAAAAGTACAGACATCCTGAGTGCGATTACCATAATTTGAAACGGAATTTTCTACAGTGTACTATATTTATTGAAAAGCTAAGGTCATTTTTTAAATCAAAATTCTAACTGCTTTGGTCAAATAAATTTTCTAAAACACCTTTTGTCTAATTATCTTGAAAAGATTTTATATTAACAAAAATTTGACTTGTTTTGTTCATAATGCCTTTAAATACATTTGATTTTTTCAAAAGAAAAGAACAGCTTCAATTTACCTCGATTTTACGTCCAGATTAGAATTTTTTTTTTTTTTTAGTTTCTGAAGGTCAACTAAAATGACTTGATCATAAAGCATACATTAAAAACTCAAGTAATTTTACAATTCCATTATTGCTATTTAGTGATTTTGTGTGCGAGCATTTCTGATGCAATCATAAGGAAAGTTACAGTCCACGATTATGTTTTTGGGATCAGTAAGCATCAATATAGACATTTCAGAGTCAAATATCAAGCTGGCGGATGGAGCAGGGAAATGATCTTGATTGAATCTGATAGAAATATATTTGGAACTAGTTCCGGTCGGTTTTATACCAGACTTTCACTTTTCATGTAAATTAAAAATCTTCTATTTGGATGCCTTAAACCTTCCGTTATATGTTTTTGGTTTTTTTGTATAAAAATTTGCTTATGGCCTTATTGATTAAATCAGAGGTTCATAAACAGCCCTCAGCAAAACATTTCCCAAAGCTTATTGAAAAGTTAAGGCGCAATTGAAATTAAAAAATAATTGTAATAAAATAAGTATAAAATATGTTTTAAAATTTAAAATATTTTTTTTACAAATGTTTATAGGTTTCACCCCCATAATCGCCCTGATTTCTCAGATTAGGTTCCTGATTCTATAAAGATAACATTTTATTCTAATCTGTTATCTTTACAATTTTATCCACACACATTTTTTAAAAAATGCTTTGTTATTATTAGGCCAGTATAAAATTAATTTGCTGTTTTTCGTTGAAAATATTATTGAGAAATAGTGCAAAAAGTTAAGTTCTTTGCAATTTATAACAAATATTTCATAAGAATTAAGTTAGTAGGTGAAGACATTTTATAGGGCTTGCAACATTTATGTTTCAAGAGTAAATAAATACGTTTATAAATTTTTCAAACATTTCAAATATTAATTTCTCCTGGAATATAAAAACTATGCCTCATGGAAAGATAAAAATATAGAGAAAACATGGAAAATAATAAAGATTAATGAAAAGAGAAGAAGAAAAATTTAAAAAAAAATACTTAAATAAATATTGAAAAGACAGAGATCAAAATATCAATTATTTTAATTTGTTTCCAGACTTTTTAATATTCTATGGAATATTGAAACTGTGCCTTCTGAAAAGGTAAAAATATAGAGAAAACATGGAAAAAAATAAAGAGTAATGAAAAGAGAAGAAGAAAAATTGAAAAAAAAAATTAAAAAAAAAATATTGAAAAGCCAGAAAACTAAATATTATTTTGTTTTCCGACTTTTTAATATTTTTTTAAAAATTAAATTTCTCTTTTTTAAATATTTTTAAAAATATTTCATTTTAACAATTTTTCTTCTTCGCTTTTCGCTAATCTTTATTATTTTCCATGTTTTCTATATATTTTAAACGTATTTTTTGTGTTTCATGTACTTGCAGCTGACGCGCAGTAAATGAAATTTATTAATAATATTAATTTTCTTTGTTTTTTTTCTCCTCTCTTTTTATCCTTTTAATCTTTATTAATATATATATANTGAGAAATATTGAGCATTTTGAGCATGTCACCATTCTCAACTACGAACAGATGCACTGCTAAAATTTTTATTCTAAAATTATGGTAAAATAACTGGCAGCTGTCTATCCATTCGATTAACAATGAAGTTAACGATAAGGAACAGTTTTTTCCCTTATGGTTTTGAAACCAGTTACAAAAAGTATGGTTAAAAAAACCATGAATACAAAACTATGCGGCTTTTTTACCATTTACAACTAGCATTTTTCAAAAACAAACTAGACAAAGCTCGGCTGTGTTGACGGGGATGGGTGAAATATTGTGGTGTCTACACTGGGACTCCATTTCTACTGGTCATGAGTTTGACAGATAAGCCCGTTCGGCTATGATATGTACGAATTTGCAAAGAACTAAGTAGCTTCATAAGGTTGCTCTAATTGGTGCGATAAAATTCTGGTTGTTTAACCGTATTAGGTGAAAACAGTTAATAAACAGTTTTTCTCAAACTTAGCAGTCTAATTACCATTTTATTTATGGTTATTTGACTGTTTTAATTAAATATGGTAAAATAACCATTCTATAAATTGTTATTTAACCATTTTTTCCGAGAAATTTCTAACAGTGTGGGGTTTTCAAATTCGACTGTATTTTGATTCCAAAAAATTCGCCAAACAAATTGGTTACATTTAAACATTTATTAACAAATTGATTGAAGAAATTTCACAGAGAAATAATTTAATTACATTCAGGAAAAAATACTCAGAATAATTGGACAGTAAGAAAACATCTATAAGTTAAACAAGAGAAAGTAATTTATGAAATGATAGTATCATATCTGCTTCTACTTAAAAGAAAATTCCTCAAGAGTTTGTGGACATTGTATAGAATGATTTAAAAAAAATGGGAATAACATCAACTTATAATTACACATAAATTTATAAAATGGTTTTCACCAATCCTGGAGCGGCAAGAAGACCGGCTCCGTGTAAACCGATTGGAGAAATAAGACCAGGAGCAGCAAGAACTCCAGGAGCAACTAATCCTGAGTTGATAGCAAGAGGACCACCAACCAGTCCTTTTCCTAAAAGAGGTGCTCCAATCAATCCAGTGTTAAGCAGTGGAGCTCCAATCAAACCCTTTCCCATAATGGGTGCGCCGAGCAATCCAGCGTTGAGCAAAGGAGCACCAACTAAACCAGAGGCCAAGTGAGATACTACTGATCCAGTTTTTACTGCTGTGGTACCAACCAAGCCATTGGATACAATTACTCTATTGTCGACTGAGGTTGCACCAGGGATTGTTACTATGGAGCCAGTCTTGACTGCTGTGGGAATGGCTGCAATAGGTGACAGGAGTCCTGGTGCAATAATAGAAGCTTGTGCAGCTGCAACAGCAGCAAATAAAAGGGCAATCTAAATAAAAATATAAAACAATATTTTTCAAAACATTTATAATAATGCTTTCGGTATAATATAAACTATTCTGAGATATTTTTTAGTGCTACATCTTCTAAATTATTATGAAATTAAATAAACTATGACTTTTGTTTAATAATTGCATGTTGTGAAATGTTCATATTTTAAAATTTTAATAGTTGTTAGTAATTTAAATTTAATAGTGCACTTTTTTAATGATTTTGAGCTAGATATCATCTTAAATATGCTTTTCATTGTTGTCGTGTAATAAAGTAATAGCATAGGATTACTTTAAAATAAAATAATACCAATTTTACATTAAAGTTTGAGTTTATTACTTGTAATTTTTTATAATTTTAAATAGTTGTTTAGCATTCAATATTTTTTGAATGTGTTGTCTGGTTACAGTTTTAAGTAAAATTTTTATGAAATTAAGTTAACTTTAACTCTTGCTTAGTAAATGCATATTGTTAAATTTTTATATTGTAAAATGTTATATACTTGTAAATAATTTAGATTTAATAACGTAACGTTTTAATAATTTTGAGGTTAGATATCATTTTAAATATGTTTTTCATTGTTGTCGTGTAAAAAAGCAATAATATAGGATTGCTTTATAATAAAATATTACCAATTTTATATTAAAGCCAAAAACTAGCAACAGAAATTAAAAAAAACGTAATAATAGCAGAGAATATGCCCAAGAAAGGACGTTCAATAAATATTACAGGTGAATATAGTGAAATGAAGGATTACGAAATATTTAGCAACTAAACAATACTTTTATAACTCTAATCTATCTGATAAACAAACTATGACAACCTATGAAACCCGAACCTTTTTTTCACCTTTTGCAAAACTGGAAAGTTACCCTAGAGAATAATTAAATATGCATAATGCATAGTTATCTATTTATATATTGTGATAGCATACAATGTACCTGAAGAAACACTCAATAAGTTTCAAAATTTCGAATAGAGGAGATGCATATTAATGTTTAAGTATGTAATGGCTTTAAATAATTGAGATTGTGCAATAATGCAGCTAATTCTATGTGAAATTTTTAAAATTTGAGAAGCATGCATTGATATTGAAATATCAGAAATGAATAACCTCTGATAAAGTAAAATAACAATAATTTAAAATTGAGATATTTGAAAAACGTACCTTAGCGATCATCATGAATTGATAAAGTTAAGGTAACTATCTGATGCTAACTGCACACCATATAGTATTTATATAGTTTTGAATCACTGAAAAATATAAAATGCAAGACAATCACGTGTGGTACCGGTTTAGGTAAGGTCACGATTAAGCAGCATAAAACTGAAATCGCATTAAAAGAGAAATTTTTTCTTTTTGAATCTTGCTAATCACCGTTATAAATTTTAATCGCTTTAAATTATTTATACTAAAAAGTGGGAGAAGTTGATATTGTTTTTTATTGTTTGTTCGTAATTTTATTTCTAGATAAACCAGTTTATTAGAAGAATAATTAAAATTATTAACTAAGCATTAGTTGAAGTTGATGAAATTAATTCGAATGTTCTTGATAAAAGTAATTTGTTTCGCTGCAAGTAACTAAAATATTAACATTTATTGTAAATCTGTATTAATCCTCACTCTAAAAATTGTATAAATTAAGTAACTTAGATATTTTACCTCTCCTGGAAAATGTTTTTAAATTTTTTTCGAATTAAAATAAATAATTTTGTTTCATTTCACAAACTGTATTTTTAATAAAATTCCAAATCTCTATCCAGTCACGTTTTACGTTCATTAATGTATAAATAGTTATTTATATTCAGTAAAGTCAAAATACTTATTTTTGATTATTTTGATTGAGTAAAGTCAAAAGTTTTATAATGCATTTATCCAGTTAAAAGAGTTGTACCGACTTTTAGCACAATGTTTAAAAGTCATAAAATATGTCCATCATATAGAGTGCTTAAAGGAAAGAAAAAGACACACCCTGAAAAACTTTTGATCTTGTGATTACATCTCAACATACTTAGATTCAGTTTTATTTGTTTAAAGAGAGACCTTATTGAGACGATAAATTTGCTAATCATTTAGTGAAGACGGTATTGTTTAAATTATTATGAATTGATATGAAACTAGCTAATCGAAAATTTACACAACAGGGGTTTTGAAAGTAAAACTAAACTTTTTGGCGGATTCTTGAATATTGATTGGCAAAATAATAGCGGTAATCTCAATCTCTTAAATATTTCGATAGTTAGGATAGTTTACCATGTTCAAACACTTAACAGTGTTCAACGATGGTTATAAAAAATAAATTTAAAAAAACCCCATTTAGCCGGAACTGTGATGGTTCAGGGCATAGAGCGTTCCCGTTCCAATGATGTGAATCCGGTTGGAATCCCAGCGATGGTTGATCGATATGAGTTCCATATCCGGCTTGCACAGCCCACAGTGCTGACATGAAATATCCTCAGTGGTAGAGAGATCATAAGTTAGAGTCCTCTTGCTATCAGGCTAACCGTGGGAGGTTCTCGTAGTCGTCCTCCCCATGTCACACAAATGCGGGTTAGTTTCATCAAGAGTCTTCCATTATGGCAAATTTCTCCAAATGCCTGATACAGGAGTTTCCTTGTCTTCCGGATAGGGTTTAAAATTACATGGCTACGGAGCTGAACGTTAATAGTCGTAAACCCAAAAATTAGGTCGGCTATTCAAGGACGGATATAAAATAAAATAAAAAACATTTAGCCGGATAATGTTAACCTTACTTTTTTTACTTTTATGCATGTTGTGCTGTACTATTTATCTGAAAGAAATTTTTTTTAAAGACAATTATAAAAATTCATTTATTGGAAGATAATAACATACTAAAAAATTTCTTCAATATTTATTTATTACATTTAGCATTTAATTTAATTATTACCGGCATTTTTGAATTAAGGTTTATTAAAAGAATTCAATGTATTTTTGAACAAGGTATTAATGAAATTTATCATTTGTATAAAATGAGTTACCGAGAAATTTTAAAGCTCAAGCACAAAAAGGTAAACTTTTAAATTTTAAAAAAGGTTTTAGTTTCTTATATTGTATCTTAAATAATCGTTTGCTCTGAAAAAGTAGCGTTTTTTCAACTTTGATATTTAAAAATATTTCAGCTTTAGAAATGGTATGTCTGTCTCGTTTTTTTATATACTTTTTTCTTAACATTATAGTGAAAAACAATTTGAATTTTGAATATTAGCCTAGAATTTAAAATATTTTTTGGTATGATACAGGAGACATAAAATTTTTTTCCAGATATTTTTCGTTTTTTTTTTGTTCTTTTTTTATGAAGTTTTATTTGTGCAGTTACAAATCATTTAATCTTATTGAAAAGGTAAGGTATAAAATGATAGACGAAATAAAAGAGAAAAAATTTACAACATTATAATTATAAATAAACGTTTTCAAATTGTCCAGGAGAGTGTTTCTTAAAGAAGCATTATTGCAGTAAAAAGAATAATTTTCAAGCAGGCAATTAAATGTTCTCAAAAATCGTGCTGTTAACAAAAATCTAGAAGAAATTTTGTAAATGTGTATAATTTTTTCTCGGAGAACAAAAAAATACTTGGAAACAGTTCGTTATAAAAATGTCACATTTAAAAAAAAAGTGGCTATACTGTAAAAATTCCGACCAAATTTCAGCATGAAGTGCCGGCACCTTACGTGCATCATACTTACATTTTATCAAAAATTCTATTTTTACTGTAATATATTGTACCTTAAGTTTTACAGTAATATTTATTTAAATAGAGTGACTCAGTGATTTTACTGTAATTATTACTGTAAAAATGATGGTATATAAAATTTTTTTTGCTCCGTAACATATTCCAGTAAAAATAGAGTTTACGGTAAAAAGTACTGACATCCTGAGGGCGGGTACATTTTACCGTAATTTGAAACGGACTTTTTTACGTTCAGAACATTTATTGAAAAGTTGACGTAATTTTTTAGATCGAAATACTAACTGCTTTGGTCAAATAAATTTTCTAAAACACTTGCTGGCTAATTATCTTGAAAAGGCTTTAGGGTAACAAAAATTTGACTTGTTTTGTTCATAATGCCTTTAAATATATTTGATTTTCTTCAAAAGATAAGAACAACCTCAATTTACCTCTATTTCACTTCCAGATAAAAAAAAAAATTTTTTTTAGTTTCTGAAGGTCAACCAAAATGACTTGATTATAATGCAGCTATTAAAAACTCAAGCAATTTTACAATTCCATTATTGCTATTTAGTGATTTTGTTTACGAGCATTTCTGATGCAATCATAAGAGAAGTTACAGTTCACGATTATGTTTTTGAGACCAGTAAACAGCAATATTGACATTTCAATGTCAAATACCAATATGGCGGGGTGGAGCAGGGAAATGATCTCGATTGAATCCGGAGAAAATATGTTTGGAACCAGTTGCGGTCGGTTTTACACCAGACTTTCACTTTTCATGTAAAATAAAAATCTACTATTTGGATGTCTTTAACCTTCCGTTACATGTTTTTTTGTTTTCGTTTTTTTTTGTTTATAAATTTGCTTACTGCCTTATTGTTTAAATCAGAGGTTCGCAAACTGCCCTCGGCAAAACATTTCCCAGAGCTTATTGAAAAGTTAGGACGTGATTAAAGTTGAAAAATAATAATAAACAAATAAGTATAAATTATGTTTTAAAATTTAAAATATTTTTTTTTACAAATGCTTATAGGTTTCACCCCCATAATCGCCCTGATTTCAGAGATTTGATTCCTGATTATATTAGGATAAAATTTTATTTTAATTGGTTATCTTTGCAATTTTATCCCCAGACAATTTTTTAAAAAATTCTTTGTTGTTATTAGGCCCATATAAAAATACTTTGCTGATTTTCGCTAAAAATATTATTGTGAAATAGTGCAAAATGTTGAGTTCTTTGCAATTTATAACAAATACATTATAAAAGTTAAGTCAAATCTTATCACTGTGTTCAGTTCTATAAGCAATTTTTTCACTTATAAAAATTGTGGAACAGCAATTTTACAATAATTTTACAATAATCTATCATATAGTTTCTATCATATGATTTCAACCATATCAGATTTTGTTCTAAAATATTTGTTCTCTAAGAAATATGTTGACAACATTATTTGTTTATTCAACGGCTAAAGACACATTCTTGAAATATTTCAAGATGCTAAAGGAAGAAGGTGAAGACTTTTTATAGTGTTTGCAACATTTCTGTTTCAAGAGTAAATAAAAATGTTTATCAATTTTCCAAAGATTCCAAATATTACTTTTCCCTGGAATATTTAGACTATGCCCCCTGGAAAATTAAAAATATGGAGAAAGCATGGAAAATAATAAAGAGTTTAATTAAAAGAGAAGATGAAAATTTAAAAAAAAATATTTAAAAAAAATATTAAAAAGCCAGAAAACAAAATACCAATTATTTTGAAAATATAATGATTTTGTTATTGATATTTATATTTGATAATATTTCTATTTGTTGATATTATTATTCAATGATTTATCATATTATTTGTTTAAATTAAAAAAAATAATATTAAAATTTAGTGTTTTTATTATATTGTTTTTAACTTTTGATTCAGTATGATTATAATTATAATTATAATTAATATCTCAATTATTTAAAGAAATCATTATCTTTTTATTGCATTATATATCACAGTATATATGATTTATTGATTGTATAAGTAAAATTTAAAGTTTTATTTTACTATGGTGTTTAAGATAACTAAGCTATTCAAATATTTGAATTTCTTTTTCTTCTAAATGTTATATTTAATAATTAAAATTTATTTTTAATGTTTGAATGCCCTCCAGTGTGGCAAAAATTATAAATTCATTATGGAGGTATCATAAAATGTTAAAACCAATACTAGGAAACTTACCCCAGCTTTCTCTGGTTCATGCATAATTCTTGAAAAAATTTCTGATGTTAATTATAAAATGAATCAAAGGAATACTCATAAGAAAGAAAGTACAGAAATAGTTCATGTATCAAAATAATGAAGTTACCACCCACCTGACAAACTGAGCTTATGTCATGAATGAAAAAAAAATTAATAATGTGAATAATATTGTGGTTTAATAATAGAATTAATTATATTTTAAATTAAATTTAATGTTTTAATGGTTTTTCATTCCTAAAAGTGAAATTAAAAATTCCGATTATGACCTAACAGTTACACATGGTTCAGTGGAACCTGTTGTCTCCTTTTTTTCTGGAAGATCGGACCCTTCCAATATTCTTCAAATTCAGTGCTTACCCATATCTAAAATAAAAATAAAAAATAAATAAGAGATATGGGGTGATGGTAGTTTTTTTTCTCTGTTTGTGGTAAATACCACAAACGGATAAAATTTTTTATAAAGATAAGTATTTATTTGAAACTAGGATCTTCCAGTATAACATTGTAGAGATTGGGGATTGTTTTCCTCCTTTTGGGGAATACAGCCCCTTATCCGACGAAAATGCCCCTCAAAATACTGAAGTCTTAAACTTCAGAATGAAGACCAAAGAGTCATTTTTTCATAAAAATAAAAATACTGAAGTCTTAAACTTCAGAATAAGGACCACTATGTAATTTTTTAAAATTTTGTTCTCTAACAAAGTAAACAATACGGAAGTCAAAACTTCAGATTGAAACTTTTCCTTTAACAAAATGTCAACTTGCATTTTCATATTTTTCTGTATCAGGTTTTTTAAATATTTACATTTTTAAAATGTATGTGGAAGTTTACAATTTTAAATTAAAGTTGTATGAAAGGAGAACAACATTCATTGATAAAAATTGTCACCAAGAAATATAAACTTTGAACTGAGCTGACAAAGAGTCAGAAAAACTACTTAAATTTTTTTTAATTGAAAAGTAGGCCTACATTTCTTTAGTCGTAAATTATGCGTTCAATTAGTAACATAGTGTTACATTTTTATCTGATTTATTTAAATGTGTTTTTTTTTTTTTTTTGCAATTCATATTATTTTTGTATATTGATTGTAATGTGAGATTGTGAATTTTATTCTTTTTATTTTGATTGTGCATCTATCATTTTGAAAGTTTTGCAAATGAATAACTTAGAAAAAAATTAGATGGTAATTAAAAATTTGTGGAGAGGGGGGATGTAACATAAAATGCATTTAATTAATCTTTTAATGTTATTCCTTTTCTGTAAATCCCTTGCTTAATTTATTAATCAAAGCGAAACACTTTTTCTCACACTTTGAAATTCACATGCTCTCTATTAATTTATTTTTGGTTCAAGTGTGCTTTAATTAAGAGTAAGACATTTTTTCCTTTGCTCTTTGTGGGAATCGCATGACCTATTTAATAAACAAATCACTATTACTAAGATTTCCCTTATTCCTTAAAACGAGACATTTTACGGATTTTTTTGCAAGAGTTTTCCTAACTTTAATGGTCGGTTTAATAATTCTCTACTAAGGAAAATTCAAAATTACAATTTTTATGACGAATTATTACTAATAAACTGTAAGACAAATTTTTTATAAATTCTTTGGTTTTTTTGAACTCAAATTTAATGTCTTGTAAAACTTTGCAAGTTTTACAAATGAAAATAAATTAAAATAAGGAAAAATGGTAAATTGCAAACATTGATTTTTTTGATGGAATTATCTTTGGATAAACGACTGCAAAAACCATTTCAATTCACGAAAAAACTCTAGACGAGTAGTGAAATATTAGAATGTAAAAGTTGCTTATTTGCATTCAAACTTTTGACCTTCTAAGATTTTCTGGATTGTAGCTGTCAGCCGTATATTGAAAGTAAAAAAATACCAAATCTATATAAAAGGTCTGTTTATAAAAAAAAAAGAGAAGAAGAAAACTTTTGTATCTGATTATTCATAGTTATTAACTTAATTCGTAGGTTGAACATATTTAAAGTTCTACCTTAAAATAAGCATATATAAAATCTATCTCTTAAACTATTATGATCGTATATGATAGTATTAAACCGTATATGTTAGTTGAGATTGTATATGTTGCTATCTCGATCAATCATTAAATTAAAAGCTATTCTTGAGTTGGCATTTCTGTTTTGTGTTACGTAAATAAGTATTTGATCAATTGAAATAGATACAAACCAATTTAAACATCTGCATTTTTTGTAAACTTCAAAGAGTATGATGCAATTTTAAATTAATCTACTAAGAAATAAACGTTTCAGATTTAAACTTGTCTGTTTAGATTAAAAGTGGTGAGAAGTAAATAAAACCCTAAAATCATAAAAGAAAAACGCGGCGTTCAATTTTTCTTAAAATTTCACTGTCAAAAAGAGCTCGAAATTGAGCAAAATGTGTAAAAATAGTTCCGAAACACGAATAGTTGAATAAAAAAAAACTTGTATTCATAATTGAGAAATATTGAGCATTTTGAGCATGTCACCATTCTCAACTACGAACAGATGCACTGCTAAAATTTTTATTCTAAAATTATGGTAAAATAACTGGCAGCTGTCTATCCATTCGATTAACAATGAAGTTAACGATAAGGAACAGTTTTTTCCCTTATGGTTTTGAAACCAGTTACAAAAAGTATGGTTAAAAAAACCATGAATACAAAACTATGCGGCTTTTTTACCATTTACAACTAGCATTTTTCAAAAACAAACTAGACAAAGCTCGGCTGTGTTGACGGGGATGGGTGAAATATTGTGGTGTCTACACTGGGACTCCATTTCTACTGGTCATGAGTTTGACAGATAAGCCCGTTCGGCTATGATATGTACGAATTTGCAAAGAACTAAGTAGCTTCATAAGGTTGCTCTAATTGGTGCGATAAAATTCTGGTTGTTTAACCGTATTAGGTGAAAACAGTTAATAAACAGTTTTTCTCAAACTTAGCAGTCTAATTACCATTTTATTTATGGTTATTTGACTGTTTTAATTAAATATGGTAAAATAACCATTCTATAAATTGTTATTTAACCATTTTTTCCGAGAAATTTCTAACAGTGTGGGGTTTTCAAATTCGACTGTATTTTGATTCCAAAAAATTCGCCAAACAAATTGGTTACATTTAAACATTTATTAACAAATTGATTGAAGAAATTTCACAGAGAAATAATTTAATTACATTCAGGAAAAAATACTCAGAATAATTGGACAGTAAGAAAACATCTATAAGTTAAACAAGAGAAAGTAATTTATGAAATGATAGTATCATATCTGCTTCTACTTAAAAGAAAATTCCTCAAGAGTTTGTGGACATTGTATAGAATGATTTAAAAAAAATGGGAATAACATCAACTTATAATTACACATAAATTTATAAAATGGTTTTCACTAATCCTGGAGCGGCAAGAAGACCGGCGCCGTGTAAACCGATTGGAGAAATAAGACCAGGAGCAGCAAGAACTCCAGGAGCAACTAATCCTGAGTTGATAGCAAGAGGACCACCAATCAATCCTTTTCCTAAAACAGGTGCTCCAATCAATCCAGTGTTGAGCAGTGGAGCTCCAATCAAACCTTTTCCCATAATGGGTGCGCCGAGCAATCCAGTGTTGAGCAATGGAGTACCAACTAAACCAGGGGCCAAGTGAGATACAACTGATCCAGTTTTGACTGCTGTGGTACCAACCAAGCCATTGGATACAATTACTCTATTGTCGACTGAGGTTGCACCAGGGATTGTTACGATTGAGCCAGTCTTGACTGCTGAGGGAATGGCTGCAATAGGTGACAGGAGTCCTGGTGCAATAATAGAAGCTTGTGCAACTGCAACAGCAGCAAACAAAAGGGCAATCTAAATAAAAATATAAAACAATATATTTCAAAACCTTCATAATAATACTTTCGGAATAATATAAACTATTCTGGGATAATCTTTAGTGCTACAATATCGAGCAATTTCTAAAATATTAAACAGCAGTCAATTTAATTTTAAATCTATTTTTGTGAAATCTTCTAAATTATTATGAAATTAAATAAACTTTGACTTTTGTTTAATGAGTTCATATTATGAAATTTTGATAGTTGTAAGTAATTTAAATTTAATAGCTTAGTTTTTTAATAATTTTGAGCTAGATATCTTCTTAAATATGTTTTTCATTGATGTCGTGTAATAAGGTAATAGCATAGGATTACTTTATAATAAACTAATACCAATTTCATATTAAAGTTTGAGTTTATTACTAATATTTTTTTATAATTTTAAATAGTTATTTAACATTCAATATTTTTTGAATATATTGTCTGGTTACAGTTTTAAGTAAAATTTATTATGAAATTAAGTTAACTTTAACTCTTGCTTATTAAATGTATATTGTTAAATTTTCATATTGTAAAATGTTATACTTGTAAGTAATTTAAATTTAATAACGTAACGTTTTAATAATTTTGAGGTTAGATATCATTTTAAATATGTTTTTCATTGTTGTCGTGTAAAAAGGCAACAATATAGGATTACATTATAATAAAAATACCAATTTTATATTAAAGCCAATAACTAGTAATCAAAATAAAGAAAACTTAATAATAGCAGAGAATATACCCAAAAAAGGGCGCTTAATACACATTACACGTGAATATAACGAAATTAGGATATTCAACGAATTTAGGAAATTAGGAAAGATTAAGAAATGTTTAGCAACTAAACAATACTTTTATAACTTTAATATATCTGATAAACGAACTATGACAACCTATGAAACCCGAATCTTTTTTATTCCCTTTTGCAAAACTAGAAAGTTACCATAGAGAATAATTAAAGATACATAATGTGTAGTTATCTATTTATATGTTGTGATAGCATAGAATGTACCTAAAGAAACACTCAATAAGTTTCAAAATTTCGATTAGAGGAGATACATTTTAAAGTTTACGTATGTAAGGGCTTTAAATAGTTAAAATTTTGCAATAATGCAGCTAGTTCTATGTGAAATTTCTAAAATTTGAAAAATATGCATTCATATTGAAATACCTGAAATAAATACCTCCGATAAAGTAAAATAACAATAATTTAAAATACCGTAAACCGGGGCGAGTCTACCCATCCAGGGGCGAGTCTACCCATTTTAGTTTTATTTAATTTTCACTATTTTAAATTGCAAATAAAAAAATTTTTACCAATGGAGGACTTAGTTCAGACTCTAAGGAAGATGGCGCTGTAGTAGTTTGATCCGTTTTTATTTATTTGGTGTCTTTTTAACCGACCTGTTCAAACGTCTTTTGAGAGATTTGTATTGAAAATCAGCAAACTTTTAGTTGGTGCTCCGTAAGTATATTATTATTATTACTATTTTCACTTTGGTTAAGTGATAAACTTATCTAAGACTAAGATTACATTAATTTTATATGAAAAAAAAAAAAAAAAAATATGTAAGTTTTGCTGTTGTAAACAAAAAGCCAGAATTCGCGGGGCGAGTCTACCCATTCGTATTTAGTTTTAATAAAGCATAATAATATAATTTAGAACTTTGTTTATATTAAAATTAAGTCATTTTAAATGAATTTGAGTATATTATTTTAATTCTGCATTGATAAATTTATCATTAATAAGAAAATTTATAGGTTAAATATAAATGTAAATATAAAATATGTTTATTTTACCTATTTTTTCAATTTTTATATTACAAAATTAACTTTTTTTATTTAATGCAAGTTAAATAAATTATTATTTATAAATTATTATTACCTCCCAAAAGAATGGGAAAAGGATTTTTCATGATTCCCAATGTTTGAATTTCGATTTTGTTAATAATCTTTAATTATTATTATTTATTAATTATTTAATTGTAAATTTATATTAATTTTAATTTATTTTTATCAACAATAATCAGAAAAAAATGTTATTTTATAATGTTAATGATTATAAAAACAAAACTGTGATCAAAATGTGATAATCGATCAAATACTCAATTTGTGTTATTTTATGAATAAAAAAATGGAATATATAATAAAGTTATGAATTTTACTTCATAAATATCCTATATAGTAACTAAAATAACAATTTAATAGTAAAATTTGATTATTTACAATGTTAACATTCATTTTAGTAGAATGGGTAGACTCGCCCCATACGAGAGATTTGTCAGCAGTTCTATAAAAATATACAGTAACAGCGTAACTGTTAATATTTTCTAAAATCGATTTCACAGCTTTAAAGAGGGATAAATAGCGATTCCGAAACACCTATTAAAAACCTTTTTTCTTTAATATTTACAAAAGTTTGACCACTTGAAAGTTGACAAACTGAAAAAATGGTCAGACTCGTCCCATTTACGGTAGTGATATTTGAAAGACTTACCTTAGCGATCATTGTGAATTGATGAAGTTAAGGTAACTATCTGATACCAACTTCACACCCTATAGTATTTATATAGTTTTGAATCAGTGAAAAATATAAAATGCGTGACAATCACGTGTATATTGGCACCGGTTTAGTTAAGGTCACGTATAAGATACACCCTCTTAAGAGCGGAGAAAATAGCATTGAAAGAGTAAATTTTTCTTCTTAAATCTTGCTTTACCGTTATAAACATTAAACGCATTAAATAATTCATACTAAGAGGCGGGAGAAGTTGATATTTTTTTTTATTTTTTGTTCATAATTTTATTTCTAGATCAGCACTTTTATTAGAATAATTAAAATTTTAACTAAGCTTTTGTTGCGAAATGATACGAATTTAGTTCAAGTATTCTTGATAGAAACAAATACGTTTACTGCAAGCAGCTTAAAATATTATTATAAATCTGTATATAGTATAATCTTCATACGAAAAATAATATAAATTAAGTAGCTTAGAAATTTTCCCTCTCCTGGAAAATTTATTAAAATATTTTGGAGTTTCCTCTGTCCATCAGTCACGCCTTAGATTTATTAAATGCGAAATAATTATTTATCAAACAAAATACTTATTAGTTAAGTCAAAATACTTATTCTTAGTCAATAAAGTCACTAGTCGTATAATGCAATTATCCAATTTGAAAGAATTACAGCGAATTTTTTTCGGAGAGTCTAGAAACTTTTTCAATAAACATTTAGCGCAAAGTTCAAAAGTCATAAAATATTTCCATCATATACAGTGCTCAAAGGAAAGAAAACGACACACTCTGAATAACTTTTGATCTAGCGAATATATTTCCACTTGCTAAGATTCAATTTTATTTGTTTGATGAGAGACCTTATTGAGACGTTAAATTTGCTAATCATTTAGTGAAGACGGTATTGTTTAAATTATTATGAATTGATAACATATAGCTAATCGAAAATTTACACAACATAGCAAACACACATTACACACATTAAGTAAACATACACTTTTTGGCGGATTCTTAATTGCTGAATTTCAGAATTACTGAATTTTGTCATACATGCTGTACTATTTATCTGAAACAAAAATTCTTAATAGACAATTATAAAAATTCGTTTATAGGAAGATAATAACATACTAAAAATTTCTTTATTGTTTTATTATGACATTTATTATTTAATTTAATTATTACTGGAATTTTTGAATTAAGGTATCAAAAAAATTAATGTATTTTCGAACAAGAAAATAATGAAATTTATCATTTGTATAAAATCAGTTGCCACGAAATTTTAAAACTTAAATATAAAAAGCTAAGCATTAAAATTTAAATAAAGGTCTTAATATCCATAATCGTTTGCACTAAAAAAGTAGTATTTTTTTCAGTTTAGTTATTTAAAAGTTAAAAGTTTAGTTATTTAGAAGTTAGTTATCATATTAAAGCGCAAATTGAATTTTAAATATTTCTTAGCCTTGAATATAAATTATTTTTTAGTTTCAGCAAATTTTTATTTTCTTAAATTATTAAAAGCATAGATTTTATTTATAATTTCATAGAGGAGACTTAGTAACATTCACATTCTTCTAAATATAAGTTTATTCTTATTCCTGTTATGCTTAACCTATTTTTATCATAGTTAGCATGTAGATATTAGAGATTTTTTCTCAAGATATTTTTGATTTTTGTTTTCCAGTTTAATTCGAGTTTAGTTTGTGCAGTTGCCGATCGGACTGTGCAGGGTTAAGGGAACTGGCCTTGCATGAGAAGAATTCAGGGATCGAATCCCGGATAAGGCATGGATGTTTTTTCATTCTCTGTACTATCTGTCCTTACTGTGGGAGCAACTTTGGCCCACCTATGATACCCCTGAAAGAGTGGCTAGCAAATCTGCCATTCAGATGCCTGTATGACAAACGGTCATTCTCCTGCTGGGCATTGGAGAAAAAAAAGTTTGTGCAGTTACAAAACATAGAATCTCATTGAAGCAGTGGGGTATGAAATGATAGACGAAATACAAGAGAATGATTTGGAACATTATATGGATAAAGCCACATTTTCAAATTGTCCAGGAGAGTGTTTTTTTAAAAAGCATTCTTGGTGCAAAAGAGAATGATTAAAAAGTCAATGAATGAGAAGGCAATTAGATTTTCTTATAAATCGTGCTGTTATCGAGAATCTAAAGGAAACTTTATATATTTCTATAGTATTTACACAAGGAACAATATCATAGTTAGCATGTAGATATTAGAGATTTTTTCTCAAGATATTTTTGATTTTTGTTTTCCAGTTTAATTCGAGTTTAGTTTGTGCAGTTGCCGATCGGACTGTGCAGGGTTAAGGGAACTGGCCTTGCATGAGAAGAATTCAGGGATCGAATCCCGGATAAGGCATGGATGTTTTTTCATTCTCTGTACTATCTGTCCTTACTGTGGGAGCAACTTTGGCCCACCTATGATACCCCTGAAAGAGTGGCTAGCAAATCTGCCATTCAGATGCCTGTATGACAAACGGTCATTCTCCTGCTGGGCATTGGAGAAAAAAAAGTTTGTGCAGTTACAAAACATAGAATCTCATTGAAGCAGTGGGGTATGAAATGATAGACGAAATACAAGAGAATGATTTGGAACATTATATGGATAAAGCCACATTTTCAAATTGTCCAGGAGAGTGTTTTTTTAAAAAGCATTCTTGGTGCAAAAGAGAATGATTAAAAAGTCAATGAATGAGAAGGCAATTAGATTTTCTTATAAATCGTGCTGTTATCGAGAATCTAAAGGAAACTTTATATATTTCTATAGTATTTACACAAGGAACAATATCATAGTTAGCATGTAGATATTAGAGATTTTTTCTCAAGATATTTTTGATTTTTGTTTTCCAGTTTAATTCGAGTTTAGTTTGTGCAGTTGCCGATCGGACTGTGCAGGGTTAAGGGAACTGGCCTTGCATGNTTATATATCACAGTATATATGATTTATTGATTGTATAAGTAAAATTTAATTTTATTATGGTGTTCAAGATAACTAAACTATTCAAATATTTGAATTTCTTTTTCTTTTAAATGTTATGTTTAATAATTAAAATTTATTTTTAATGTTTGAATGCCCTTACGGTGTGGCAAAAGTTATAAATTTATTATGGAGGTATCAGAAAATGTGAAAATCAATACTAGGAAACTTACCCCTACTTTTTCTGGTCCATACATAATTCTTGAAAAAATTTCTGATGTTAATTATAAAATAAATCAAAGGAATACTCATAAGAAAGAAAGTACAGAAATAGTTCATGTACCAAAATTACGAAGTTACCATCCACCGGACAAACTGAACTTATGTCATAAATGAAAAAAAAATCATAATGTAAATAATATTGTGGTTTAATAATAGAATTAATTATATTTTAAATTAAATTTAATGTTTTAATGGTTTTTCATTCCTAAGAGTAAAATTAAGAATTCCGATTATGACCTAACAGTTACACATGGTTCAGTGAAACTTGTTGTCCCCTTTTTTCTGGAAGATCCGACCCTTCCAATATTCTTCAAATTCAGCGCTTCCCCATATCAAAAATAAAAAAAATAATAAATAAAAGATATGGGGCGATGGTAGTTTTTTTTCTCTGTTTGTGGTAAAAACCAAAAATGGTTAAATATTTTTATAAAGATTAGTATTTATTGGAAACTAGGATCTTCCAGTATAATACTGTTGAGATTGGGGATTGTTTTCCTCCTTTTGGGTAATACAGCCCCCTATCCGATGAAAATGCCCCATAAAATACTGAAGTCTTAAACTTCAGAATAAAGACCAAAGAGTCATTTTTTCATAAAAATGAAAATATTGAAGTCTTAAACTTCAGAATAACGACCACTATGTCATTTTTTAAAATTTCGTTCTCTAACAAAATAAACAATACTGAAGTCAAAACTTCAGATTGAAACTTTTCCTTTAACAAAATGTCAACTTGTAGTTTCATATTTTTCTGTATCATGTTTTTGAATATTTGCATTTTTAAAATGTATGTGGAAGTTCACAATCTTAAATTAAAGTTGTATGAAAGAAGAACAATATTTATTGACAAAAAGTGTCACCAAGAAATATGAATTTTGAACTGATCTGACACAGAGTCAGAAAAACTATTTAAATTTTTTTTTAATTGAAAAGTAGGCCTACATTTCTTTAGCCGTAAATTATTAGTTAAATTAGTAACATAGTGTTACATTTTTATCTGATTTATTTAAATGTGTTTTTTTTTTTTTGCAATTCATATTATTATTGTATATTGATTGTAATGTGAGATTACGAATTTTATTCTTTTCATTTTGATTGTGCTTCTATCATTAGGAAAGTTTTGCAAATGTATAACTTAAAAAAAAATTAGATGGTAATTAAAAATTTTTGGGGAGGGGGGATGTAACATAAAATTCTTTAATTAATCTTTTAATGTTATTCTTTTTCTGTAAATCCTTTTCTTAATTTATTATTCAAAACGAAACACTTTTTCTCACACTTTAATTAAAATTCACATCCTCACTATTATTCTATTTTTGGTGCAAGTATGCTTTAATTAAAAGTAAAAAATTTTCCCTTTGCTCTTTGTGAGAATCGCATGACCTATTTAATATACAAATTACTATTACTAAGATTTCCCCTATTTCTTAAAACGAGACATTCTAAGGATTTTTCTTTTATGGAGCAGCACGATGATTTTCTATCACTCTCTCGATTTCCATCATCACATAATGATTAAATAAAACTAATTTGATATTTTTAAATTCCTGTGACTGTCGGTTGAATAATTTTCTACAAAAGAAAATTTAAAACTGCGATTTTTATGACGAATTATTACTAATAAACTTCGTGACGAATTTTTCTTATAAATTTTTAGGTTTTTTTTAAATTTAAATTTAATGTTTTGTAAAACTTTTCAAGTCTTACAAATGAAAATAAATTAAAATAAGGAAAAATGGTAAATAATTGAAATAATTGATTTTTTTGATGGTATTATCCTTGGATAAACGACTGCAAAGACTATTTTAATTCACGAAAAAACTCTGGACGAGTGGTGAAATATTAGAATTTATAAATTGTATATTTGCATTCAAACTTTCGAGCTTCGAAGATTTTCTGGACTGTAGATTCCAGCCATATATTGAAAGTAAAAAAAAAATACCAAATTTATATGAAAGGTATGTTTACTTAAAAAAAGAAAGAAGAAAGCCATTGTATCTGATTATTACTTGGTTATTCCTTGAATTCACAGGTTGAACATATATAAAGTTCTACCTAAAATAAGCATTTATAAAATCTATCTGTTAAACTACTATCATTGTATATGTTAGTATTAAATCGTATATGTTAGTTAAGATTGTCTATGCTATATTCTCTATCATTAAATTAAAGGCTATTCTTACAATGGCATTTTTGTTTTGTGTTACGTAAATAATTATTTGATCAATTGATATAGATACAAACCCATTTAAATAACTGCTTTTCTTGTAAACTTTAAAGAGTATTATGCAATTTTAAATTAATCTACTAACAAATAGCCGTTTTACATTTAAACTTGTCTGTTTAGATTAAAAGTAGTGAGAAGTAAATAAAATTATCAATCATAAACGAAATAAAAAAAAATCGATGTTCGATTTCTCTTAAAGTTTCACTGTCAAAAAGAGCTCGAAATTGAGCAAAATATGTCAAAAAGCTCTGAAACATATATAGTTGAATAAAAAAAAACCTCTATTCATAATTGAGAAGTATTGAGCATTTTGAGCATGTCACCATGCTCAACTACGAATAGATGGGGTTTTTCAAATTCGACTATATTTTGATTCGAAAAAATTCACCAAACAAATTCGTAACATTTAAAAATTTATTGACAAATTGATTGAAGAAATTTTACAGAGAAATAGTTTAATTACATTCAGCAAAAAATACTCAGAAGAATAGGACAGTAAGAAAACATCTATAAAGTTAAACAAGAGAGTGTAATTTATAAATTGATAGAATCATAACTGTTTTTACTTAAAAGAAAATTCCTCAAGAGTTTATGGACATTGCATAATATGATTTTTTAAAAAATGGGAATAACATCAACTAATAATAACACATATCTTTATAAAATGGTTTTCACTAATCCTGGAGCTGCAAGAAGACCGGCTCCGTGTAAACCGATTGGAGAAATAAGACCAGGAGCAGCTAGAACTCCGGGAGCAACTAATCCTGAGTTGATAGCAAGGGGACCACCAACCAATCCTTTTCCTAACACGGGTGCTCCAATTAATCCAGTGTTAAAAAGTGGAGCTCCAATCAAACCCTTTCCCATAATGGGTGCGCCGAGCAATCCAGTGTTGAGCAATGGAGCACCAACTAAACCAGGGGCCAAGTGAGATACAACTGATCCAGTTTTGACTGCTGTGGTACCAACCAGGCCGTTGGATGCAATTACTCTGTTGTCGACTGAGGTTGCACCTGGGATTGTTACGATGGTGCCTGTCTTGACTGCTGTAGGGATGGCCCCGATAGGTGACAGGAGTCCTGGTGCAATAATAGAAGCTTGTGCAGCTGCAACAGCAGCAAACAAAAGGGCAATCTAAATAAAAATATAAAACAATGTATTTCAAAACATTCATAATAATGCTTTCGGAATAATATAATCTATTCTGAGCTAATCTTTAGTGCTACAATACCAAACAATTTCTAAAATATTCAACAGCAGTCAATTTAATTTCGTATCTATTTTTATGAAATCTTCTAAATTATTATGAAATTAAATAAGCTTTGACTCTTGTTTAATAAGTGCATATTGTGAAATTTTTATATTTCAAAATTTTAATAGTTGTAAGTAATTTAAATTTAATAATTTAATTTTTTAATAATTTTGAGCTAGATATCGTCTTAAATATGTTTTTCATTGCTGTCGTGTGATAAGGTGATAGCATAGGATTACTTTATAATAAAATAATGCCAATTTGATATAAAAGTTTGAGTTGATTACTAATAATTTTTTTATAATTTTAAATAGTTATTTAATAGTCAATATTTTTTTGCAAATGTTGTCTGGTCACAGTTTTACGCAAAATTTACTATGCAACTAAGTTAACTTTAACTCTTGCGTAATAAATGCATATTGTTAAATTTTCATATTGTAAAATGTTAATACTTGCAAATAACTTAAATTTAATAACTTAACGTTTGAATAATTTAGAGGCTAGATATCGTTTTAAATATGTTTTTCATTATTGTCGAGTAAAAAGTTAATAATATAGGATTACTTTATGATAAAATAATACCAATTCTATATTGAAGCCAATGATTAGCAATCAAAACAAAAAATAACTTAATAATTGCAGAGAATATACCCAAGAAACTACGTTTAATAAATATTGCAGGTGAATATAGTGAAATAAAGGATTAAGAAATATTTAGCAACTAAGCAATACTTTTATAACTTTAATCCATCTGATAAACAAACTATGACAGTCTGTGAAACCCGAAACTTTTTTGTTCCCTTTTCCAAAACTAAAAAGTTACCATAGAGAATAATTAAATATACATAATGTATAGTTATATAATGTGATAGCATACAATGTACCTAAAGATACACTCAATAAGTTTCAAAATTTCGATTAGAGGAGATGCATATTAATGTTTAAGTATGTAAGGGCTTGAAATAATTAAAATTTTTCAATAATGCAGCTAATTCTTCGTGAAACTTTTAAAATTTGAAAAATATGCGGTGATATTGAAATACCTGAAATGAATAACCTCTGATAAAGTAAAATAACATTAATTTAAAATAGTGATATTTGAAAGACTTACCTTAGCGATCATTGTGAATTGATGAAGTTACGGTAAGTGTCTGATGCTAACTGCACACCATATAGTATTTATATAGTTTTGAATCACTGAAAAATATAAAATGCATGACAATCACGTGTGGCACCGGTTTAGGTAAGGTCACGCATAAGATACACCCTCTTAAGAGCGGGGAAAATAGCATTGAAAGAGTAAATTTTTCTTCTTGAATCTTGTTAGTTACCGTTGTAAGCATAAATTGCAATAAATTATTCATACTAAATGGTGGTAGAAGTTGATATTGTTTTTTATTGTTTGTTCATAATTTTATTTCTAGATCAGCACGTTTATTAGAAGAAATAAAATTTTAACTAAGCGTTTGATGTGAAATGATATGAAATTAATTCAAATTTTCTTGATAAAATTAAATAGGTTTACTGTAAGTAGCTTAAGATATTATTATAAATCTGTATTTAGTACAATCTTCATACTGAAAATAATATAAATTAAGCAACTTGGAAATTTTGCCTCCCCTGGAAAATGTTTTTAAATATTCTGGACTTTCCTCAGTCCAGTCACGTCTTACGTTTATTGAAGCCCAAATAGTTATTTATAGTTAGTAAAGTCACAATACTTATTTTTAGTCAATAAAGCCACTAGTCGTATAATGCGATTATCCGATTTAAAATAATTACACCGAATTTTTTTCGCAGAGTTTTATAACTTTTTTAATAAACTTTTAGCACAATGTTTAAAAGTCATAAAAGATGTCCATCTTATACATTGCTTTAAGGAACGAAAACAACACACTCTAAATAACTTTTGATTTAGTGAATGTATTTCCACATACTAAGATTCAATTTAATTTGTTTGGAGAGAGACCTTATTGAGACATTAAATTTGCTAATCATTTAGTGAAGACGGTATTGTTTAAATTACTATTGATCGATATGATGATAGCTAATTAAAAATCGACACAACAGGAGTTTTGTAAGTAAACATACTCTTTTTGACGGTTTCTTGATTACTGAATTTCAAAATATTAGGGGCGATCACAATCTTTAAAATATGATTCCAATAGCTAGGATAGTTACACATGTTCAAATATCTAACCGCATGAAGTTAACTTTACTTCTTTATACTATTCATGCATTTTGTCATACTTACTGTACTATTTATCTGAAACAAAAATTCTTAATAGACAATATAAAAATTCATTTATAGGAAGATAATAACATAGTAAAAATTTCCTTATTGTTTTTTCGTTACATTTATTATTTTATTTTACTAGTACTAGCATTTTTGAATTATGGTATCAAAAAATATAATGTATTTTCGAACAAGAAAATAATGAAATTTATCATTTGTATAAAATCAGTTACCAATAAACTTTAAAGCTCAAAAATAAAAAGGTAAACTATAAAATTTAAAAAAAGGTTTCAGTATCCCATATTGTAACTCAAATCATTGCACTAAAAAGTATGCATCATTGCACTAAAAAGTAGCATTTTTTAAACTTTTATAATTAAAAATTTTTCAACTTTGAAAATGGTATATCTGTATCGTTTTTTATATACTTTTTTCGTAACATTATATTAAAAAACAATTTGAGTTTTGTATATTAACCTTGAATATAAATTATTTTTTAGTTCGAGCAAATTTTTATTTTCTTAAATTATGATACAGGAGATATAAAGATTTTTTCTCCAGACATTTTTCGATTTTTTTTCTTTTTTTTTTTTTTAATGAAGTTTTGTTTGTGTAGTTACAAAGCATTTAATCTAATTGAAGCGGTAGGGTATAAAATGATAGACGAAATAAAAGAGAAGAATTTATAATATTATAATTAAAGTCACGTTTACAATTTGTCCAATAGAGTATTTTTTAAAAATCATTCTTGCAATAAAAAATAATAATATTCACGTAGGCAATTAAATGTTCTTAAAAATCGTGCTGTTATCAAAAATCTAGAAGAAATTTTGCAAATTTGTATAGTTTTTACTCAGAGAACAATAGAATAGAAACTGTCCGCTATAAAAGTGTCACATTTAAAAAAAAGTGGATACACTGTAAAAAATTCCGGTTAAATTTCAATATGAAGTACTGGTACCTTTCGTGCATCATATGTACATTTTACCGAAAATTCTATTTTTACTGTAATATATTGTACCGTAAGTTTTACAATAATACTTATTTAATTAGAGTGACTCAGCGATTTTACTATAATTATTACTGTAAAAATTATGGTAAATTAGATTTTTTTTTTTGTTCCGTAACATATTCCAGTAAAAATAGAGTGCTGACACCCTGAGTGCGGGTACATTTTACAGTAACTTATACGAAATTTTTTACTGTGTACTACATTTATTGAAAAGCTAACGTCATATTTTTAAAACAAAAACTATAACTGCTTAGGTCGAATAAATTTTCTGAATTATCTTAAAACGGTTTTATGTTAACAAAAATTTGACTTGTTTTGTTCATAATTACTCATATTGTTGATTTTTTCAAAAGATATGAACAGCCTCGATTTGAAAATTATTTCCTTTATGATGGAGCATCATATAAACAGGGAGTAACACCAGATTATTAAATTTTTTTAAATTTCTGAAGGCCAACCAAAATGACTTGTTTATAATACAGCTGTTAAAAACAAAAGTAATTTTACAATTCCCTTATTGCTAGTTCGTGAGTTTGTTTACGAGCATTTCTGATGCAATCAAAAGGAAAGTTACAGTTAACGATTATGTTTTTGAGATCAGTAAACAGCAATATTGACATTTCAATGCCGAATACCAATATGGCGGGGTGGAGCAGGGAAATGATCTCCATTGAATCCGATAAAAATATGTTTGGAACCAGTTCTGGTCGGTTTTACACCAGCCTTTCTCTTTTTATGTAAATTAAAAATCTACTATATGGAAGTCTTTAACCTTCCATTTTATGCTTATTATTATTTTTTTATATCTTACTTACGGCACTATTGTTTAAACCAGAGATTCGCAAATTGCGCTCTACTAAAACATTTCCCAGAGCTTTTTAAGAAATAAAGGCGTGATTGAAATTAAAAAAATAATAATAAACAAACAAGTATAAATTATGTTTTGAAATTTGAAATATTTTTTGTTTTACAAATGCTTAAAGGTTTCACCCCCATAATCGTCCTGATTTCAGAGATTAGGTTCCTGATGCTATAAAGATAAAATTTTATTCTAATCTGTTTTCTTTGCAATTTTATCCAGCATTTTTTTTAAAAACTCCTATTTAATACTTGGCAAATATAAAAATAATTTACTGATTTTCGTTAAAAGCATTACTTAGAAATAGAGCAAAAAGTCAATTTCTCTGCAATTATAAACAAATATTTTGTAAATGTTAAGTCAAATCTTATCACTTTTTTTTTCAAATCTTATTTTTTAAACTTCAGTATTTTTAATACGATACGAGTAATACTGTGGCTTTAAATTTCACTTTAATCACTTTTTGATGTGCATCATTCACTGCTAATCTGATCCTAGTAATTTTTTTATCATTTTGCTGGCAGTCATCTTAGATATTTTTTATTTTTATGGCATATCTATCTTTATGTTATCTTATCTATCTTTTCTTATCTATAGCATATCTATCTTGATAAATCTTGATATTTTTAATACAATGTTATTACGACGCATGAATTTCAAATTTGAGTAATAATTTTTTGACTTGCTCAATTTGCGACGTTTTCTTCGTAAATTCACCTCACTTTTCGATCATTCATTTTCCTTTGGGAATTATTTATCTATGTTTCGGCTGTTTCAACATGGTTTATTTAATTCTGTTTTTTTATATTTAGAATATGCGTAATCACATTTTGATGTACTTTATTCGCAAACATTATATCAGTTATCTACGTCATTTTTCAATCATTTCCTTGGCAGTTATTTTTCGTTTTTACGGTCGTTTTCACTCAGTTTTTCAAATAATATTATTTTTATTGTGTAACTGCGACACGTGAATTTCAAATTCGACTAATCACTTTTTGACGTGATCAATTCCCGACTTTGCCATCCTAATCAACGTCATTTTCTTGGAAGTTATTTAAGTTAGTTATTTTACTTCCGGCTTGCCAATTTCCACTTCATATTAAAAACTCGTTATTTTAAATACGATATTATTATTATCGTCGTATTCGGAATCACGCATTTGAGTATTTAAAATTTTACACGAGTAACAATATTTAATTTTTACCAACCAGTCAGTGATCGTTTTCTTGTCGTAAGTCGCACAGCAATGATTATGTTGAATTTTCAACATCATAAAATGTATTGCGATACAGCTTTACAAAATCGGTTGTTATGAATTCCGATTTAGTTAATACCAGATTTTAGCACCAGCAATATCCGCTACAAATTTTGAAAAATGAAATTGTTCTAGAGTAAAATTAAACAGTGCGCATGCGTCGTCATTGCATGCGTTGTTATGGCGATCGCTGCTGTTTGGTATTTTTTTTTTATAATTCCTTTTTTTTTCTTTTAATTTTATGATGCATTGAGTTAGTGAGTTCATTTTTTGTCATATGACACCAGAGAGAAATCCTATAAAATGCTTCTCGAGTTGTGAATAAAAGAGAATTTCATCATTTGAACGATATTTTTGTTATTTGTGTTTTAATTGTGAATCAGAAATTCTAACCTACAGTTCAGAAATCAAGCCCTATACATCACCGTGAATAACTTTTGATCTATTAAGTGAATTTTCGGAAATTCAATCTTAATGATTCAAAGAGTATAGCTCCAATATGCTTATTATTTAGTTTTAGCTGTTAATTTAATTACGGAATTCGACGCAAAAACGTTCTTTCGCTGAATAAACAAACCTTTTAATATACCAATGGATTGAAATTCAAAATATAGGAAAAAACAGGTATCTGGGAGATATGCTCTCTATAGTTTCGTGTGGAGAGCGATCCAAAGTTTGGACCCCTTCATGCTACTTTCTTTTTTGTGTAATTCTCCCTATTACGAAAACTTCTTAAATGAATCGAACATTTTTTGCACACAGTTATACAAATTTGTTTATCCAAAGATAACTCAACATAAAAATATATTTCTTCATTAATATTTATTACAGATTATTATTTAATTTGATTATAATTTCAAAAAAATTGGATAACTTTTCGGCTGATAAATGTTTACAACATTTTAAAATACATAATTTTAAGTAACAAAATACGAATTTTGAACGAAATCAGTTAAATAATTTCTGAGTTATAAAATTTGAAAAAGATTTCACATATCTCACATTATATTTTTATCATAAGCGTTTCTTTGTTTAGTATATTATCGTATGGATCGTTAACTTAAACTTGACTTATTTCTTAATCAATATAAGAGACTTACTAAACAATAATTTTTAAAAAAATATATATTTTAAGATTTTTTCTTTTTTAAATAGTAAAGTCTCGATAAAGTAAGCGAGAAAAATTAACCATATTTCTTGTAATTTTAGTTAAAAAAAATTATTTCGATAGCTCCATCGATAACAAGAAATTTTAAAGAATTTGTTAGGTGTTGATAAACCTGTTCTGTTGTCTTTTTTTTGCATTAATAAATCATTCCCGATAAATCAATCAACTTATCTATCATATTGAAGAAGACATGATATACATTCTAAAGCGTAACCGATTGGCCATTGACCTTTTTTCAGGTATACGGAGCCATCATTTCTACGATAATTATGATAATCCAGTCAATTGCGCAATGCGAAGTATAATGCTTATATGTGACTGTGTGGTCTTAGGAATAGGTTGAAATATTTCTTGTAAATATTTTGAATTTAATCCCTATTTTAGAGTGTGAAACTTCCTTTAAGCCTCTATCATTTGGGAAAAAGATAAAACAAAAAATTTTAAAGTACGAATTGCAATTTATTTACTAATCACTTTTACAATTTCATTATCTTAGCTATTTTTTTTGTATGTAGGGATCTTCTGTTTCAAAAGTTGGCATTGTAAAAAGTCAGAATTAAATTGCTAAAACGTTTACAGTTAGTTTGAGGTGCATATGAAATAAAAATAAAAATAAACATGCTATTGTTATAAGCAAACAAATATGCAGGGGACAAAGGAATATTAACTTTCCGTACTTTTTTTAAAAAATATTTTTCACTTTTGGTATACTTGCAAATTTTTAAAGATAGTCAAATAATTTAATTGTAAAAGAAACTTAAAATACCTTCCACTTGAGGTTTAAAATTAATTGAAACATAGTAATATGAAGAAATCTTTGTGACCAAATATGTTGCTTTTATTCTAAAGTTGTTTCAGGTATTTTTATTCCTATTCTGCTATTTTTTTTTCGTTTTGATTAAGTTTAGCTTCCCAGTGACTTAATATTAAATGAAGTTTTAACTATATATACTAATATATCTCTCATAACTTTCTAAGAATAGACAGAAAAAATTATTTAAAAAAATTAAATAAGCTCGACCGAAATTTTTATCATTGTTACAATTTTATCACGAAGTTACAATTTTATCATTGTTACAATTCTATCATTGTTACAATTTTATCTTTTTTTTATTTATCAAAAACTGTTTTATTTACAAAACCAAACCAAATTATATCTCTGAATCAAAGATGTTTTGAGAAACTACCTTGCATTTGTAGACAGGATAGTCCATTTAAGCGAATTTAACGCAGCTTCTTAAAATAAGCTTCATATAAATAGCAAGAGGGTACTTCCTTGTCTTAGGTGCACATTCGCAAAAAATGAGGAATACTCTAATAACTTATGATCCAATGATTATTGCTACTAACACTTAATTTTATTAGTTCGAAGGGCGAACCTTAACTGTGTGAATTACAAACGATATTTTAGGGTGCGTAATCAAAAACAACATACTTTCTGTGAATAAGCGTAATAAAAAATCCACGAATTTGGATTTTTGAACCTCAATCTGGAAAATATGGTCTCAACAGTTTAGTCAGGAGAGCTGTTGAAAGTTTGTTCACTTTTTGCGTATTTCACTTTATTCCGGGAAGTCTTAAACGAATCGAAAAATTTTCTCTCACAATTATAAAAGTCCATCCAAATGTAATTCCATGAAAAATTAGTTTTAAGAATTATTTATTGTTTTTAATATACTATTTAATGAATTTTGAGCTATTATTTAAGAGTGGTCAAAAATTCGATTTAAGTTTTTGCATATTTTTTATTTCCCTGAAACTAATAAATCAAATCACGACATTTATTCTCGCAATTATAAAACCTCTATATTCGAAGATAATTCCAAATAAAAATTATACTTTGAATCGTTTTTACATTAATTTTATTCTACGAAAATTGTGAAACACAAAATACAAAATCTGAAATTAAAAAGTGTCTGAGAAATAAAAATGTTAATATACGATATTACATAAAAATGTTATATACGAAAAATGTTAAAATACGATTTCTTCCAGATGGCAAAATACGCGAAAATAAAATTAAGAAAAATAACATTTTGATGTTCAAACTTTCAACCATTATCTTGCCTAAATTATTGGGATCATATTTTCTGAATTATGATTGCCCACGATATTTTGAGGATCAAGAGCAATTCCATTGAAGGAAAGGCAGAGGAAAGAACGCATCCCATTTCGTAACTTGAAATATCGTCGGCTTTAATAATAAACAAATATTAAG
Source organism: Parasteatoda tepidariorum (assembly GCF_043381705.1). NCBI lineage: Eukaryota > Metazoa > Arthropoda > Arachnida > Araneae > Theridiidae > Parasteatoda > Parasteatoda tepidariorum. The sequence goes on along the minus strand of NC_092206.1, from coordinate 62,274,196 downwards.
GTAAAGTTCTCAAGCTTTAAATTAAGCGCTAGTACGTAAAATTTTAATTGATAGATAATAAAATATTAAATTGATATCCTTATATGTGCACTGTATAACAAATTTTAGAATCCAATGCTATTTTATTGATCATTTATAAAGAATGCAGTTATAAATAATAAAAACTTGTATTAGATTTCAAAAAACATAAAATTACCCTCTTTTTTTAGGGTGTTGTAGTTTATTTGCGTCACACTAGAACTATACAATGGGCTATTGGCGACGGTCTGTGAAACATCCCTGAAAATGATCAGAAGATATGTCATCACAATTTTGATCCTCTTCAGGGGGGATGGGTCCCCTCCTTTGGTAGCCCGGTGCGCCAAGTCAAACTTTTTACGGTATAACAGTTTAACGAGGACTGATGCCGCTCCCCCTCGGTCCCTACTCAGGCTGATCAAAGTGGTCATCCACCCGCTTACTGACCACAGCCAGTGATGCTTAACTTCGGCGTTCTACTGGGAACAGTGTCTTTACGATCAGTCTCCTGCCGGACTTCTTTTTTTATGTGTAATTAGGTTTGTTTGGATTGTTATTAAATATCAAGACATAAACGAAAATGTTAAACTTCGTTTTAAATTCATGGTTCATTATTAGTTTTTAACAAATGAAAATATCGCTTTCCTCCTTAAAACTGTTTTACAAATGAATTTTAAATTTTTGATGTTAAATATGAGTGATTGATATTGTACTTTTGAAGTATTTGTATCAAAATTTGTATAAAAAATTCTTTTAAAGAATCACGCGCATGTGCATTAGAATTTATCAGAATCGGCGAATTTAATCAAATAGATTAAAAGAAATGAAATTTGAATCATTTAATTTGGCTCCAAATAAGCTATATGCTGAAATTTTTTACGAAATATAATAAATGCAAATTTAATATTCTGAATCAGTAGGAAATCAAATTTACTCTTTTTAAAATGCCCAGATAAGATATTTCGATAAAATTTCACAAGTGGATGCTACTGTCATTTTGACTACATTTCATGCAATTACAAAAAAAAAAGGTAACTGGTTGAAAAATAAAATTTGTTAGTGATAAAAAAATAGACCTTATGTACAGCAAAAGCTCTAAGGTGCAGTGCCTGATTCAAGAAATATACAATTCTGCATTGTAACTGTTTTTTTATATGCTATTTTTATGCAAACTTAATTCTACAGGATATGTTTTTGGATATATTGCCCAAATCAGAACAGTTTAAGATACATCACCCCTCCCTTCACTTTGTTTACTCTTTTCGAAAAATGAAATTTTTTAAATATAATTTAAGAGTGTTTATTTATTAAAACATGAAAAATAAGCTTTTTTGTATCGAAAACAGTTCAACTGTTTAATTTAACTATGTAATCAGTATTATACGGTTATTTGGCGGAATTAGACATTTTATACAATGTAAACTTATTTTTATATTATTGATACCTAAAAACAGAAAAAAATATTAGATGATTTAAATTTTTTACGTGAATTGAGTATTTAAAATTATGGTACACTTTACTTCCGTTTTAAATACAAAAAATCTGTGAAACAAATAAATAAGAGGAATATTTGAAAGAAGAATTAAATTCTTACACCTTAGATTTATTTTGTTTGGGTCGTTATTGATTTTTTTACACATTTGAAAGATATTTTTTTATTACTTCAAAATTTAAAAAAAATAAACACATTAATTTTAAAAAATCATTTAACCACGAAGATTAAAAATTACATTTCTAGCGCGAATTCGTTTTAGAAGCTGGTAATTACTAAGTTGATAAATAAAATAACAAGTTAAAAAATGGATCATTTAAAACAATTATAAATTAGGCAATTTTAATTTGAAATTTAACTTATTGATCGTTGAATTTGTTAGTTTAAATGCTGTATACAAAGAAGTATGAGGTTCTTGTTTATTTAGCCTAACTTAATTAAGGAAACATGAATTTTATCAGAAAAAAACGAGACTTAACTAATAAAATAATAATCTCGTTTGCACCTGTCTGAAAGAGTTCATTTTCTCCTACTAGATGAAAAATGGCAAGTTAAAGAAAAGCGTTTTTGAATAATATGAAATAATTCAATGCTTTTATTTTATTTTATCAAGATAACCTTATTTATTATTACCATCCGAATGTAATTAGCAAATAATAAATAACCACCCCTAAGCAGTACATGTCATTTGAAACTGGTACTAAACCTACTTAATCTGGTTGTTTCTAGTTTTCAAGGATAAAAAGGTTTATCATATTACATTTCAATTTTTTTTAAAAACTATAATTTACATTTTAAAGCATTAATTTTCAGAATAAATAGAAAAAAAAGGACATCTAATTAATAATAAAAAATGCCAGCAGAATTCTTCAAAATGCAAGATATGTGTACTTACAAACAGCAACAACAACAAACAACATCTTGTCAACTGTTGATCATAGTGTTCAAAGATCTAATTATCATGTTATCTAAGGTAAAATAAAATAAAAAGTTCCTTTAATCTTCGTAAAATTCAATGTTGTTCATATCATATAATTTTCAGGTACTTTATTCGGGCAATATTTTTGATTTCGTTATTAACTTATATAAATTATAAAGACGTAATAAATGCCATGTTTTTAAAACTTTTTAAAAACATATAATCTCTTAAAATTTTTGGAATAAAGGAATTTAAGTAAGTGATTACAGCAAAATATCATTATTTCCATCAAAAGAAACTGCATTGTGCTTTAAGAGTGTTTTATTTATTTCGAAAAGTGGTAACATAAGTATTTTTAGAATTTATAAGATTATCCAAGATTTTGTAAGAATATCGTTATTATAAAAAAATAACATAATTAATTAAATATATATGAATAGCCTAATATTTAATTAATTGGGAGTATTTTTTAATCAGGAAGTAAGTAAATTCCTAATACGATTTTTTAACCACCATTATTATGACGTTTTTATACTGAATGTGATACGAAAATAATAACTTTCACCTATTGATAAGTTTATTAAAATACATTAATGTATTAATATTCGTGTCTAATTTTTTTTTTGTATAGCATTTTATTTGCAAAATAAATGTCGGAAAATCATCTAGAAAATTGTTAAAAAAAAACAATTTCACCAGATATTTTGCTTACTTTGAAAAAAGTTGAAATGTCTCAAAGCTTACAAACTCAGAAGAACAATTTAAAAAAAAAATCACTATTTCAGTTTCGTTGTTATGTGAGCATTCTTAAGTATTGATTGACAAGAAGTAAATTTATAATTAAAAAAAAAACTAACCAATAACTTCTTGACTTAATAAGAAAGTTACTTTGGACTCGTTTACTTTGATTACAAAAATATTTAAAATATTTACAAATACAAAAATATTTAAACAGAGCACAGAAAAAATTTTTTAAAAAAAATTTTCTAACAAAAAAAGATTTCTTCTCTAGACATTCTTATTTATCCATAAATTACGATTTATCTTCGGCTGTCACTTTAAAATCAACAAGTGTGGGAAATTTTTACGGTATTCTAATTAACTCATCGAAGCGAAGTATATTAAGAAAGTAGTTAAAGGAAATACAAAGTAAAGTTCGTTGGAGGTGAAAACGGTTTTTCTGTGAATCACACTGTCTACGAGTTTCAGAAATAAACTGACCTTGTTTAAAAAAACAAAAAATTTAAAAAGAAAGAAAAAAAAAACCGTTTAAGATTTTCTGAAGATCCTTATATGCTGGCGTAAAATATGTTATTTCCTACCCGTGAGGAATATGTAATTAAATTTTGANTTTTTTTTTTTTTTTTTTTTTTTTTTTTTTTTTTTCAGATGAACTGAAATAAATGCAGCCAACTCCTGTACCCAAAATTCACATTAAAAAAATATTTAAAAACAATTAATATATTTATTCTCTCTATATAAAAATTATATAATTAAAATTATAACTTTATTATATAAAAATTTGTTCGAAATATATAATTGATATATACTTTGAGTACATTTTAATTTTTAGTACACGGGGAGAAAAAAAATGGTAAATCTACCGTACCGTGTAGTCATGACACTTCTCGGTACAAATAAATATAAGTAAAATAAAAAAATTATTATTGTAATAAAATGGCAATTTTTCCGTTCATATGGTAAAAGTTTTATAAATAAAAATTATAGGTAAAAAGTATAGTTCTTACTACCACACATTTAGTAAAAAATACAAGCTGAAAAGTAAATTTAACCAAATAAATAGCTTTTTATGTTATGCTCTACGGCATCACGATAGAACTACAAAATTTACCAGATTTTATCATACATTATAAAATTGTATTTTATTGCTAATTTTAATAAAATCATTACCAAAGCGCTTCGGTAAAAATGTGTATTCTGGTGTTTCCATAGAGCAAGGAACATGGTAAATTTAACCATATTCTGGTAAAATAGTTCTTTTGACCATTCTTTTTTTCTCAATGTATTTTTTTTAATGTATGAAAAATTTTCATTACTTACAGAAAATATCAAACAGCGATATTCTAGTTTAAAGAGAACGTAAGAATCAGTAAAAAAGTTGATATGAATTTTTTAAAAAAAACTCCTCAATAACGTGATAAAAAAATTGTAACGCAATTGATTGCATTAACAAAAACTTTTATTATGTAGATAATGCCATTCTAAATATAAAATTCCCAGAAATAATTACCATCGTTGGATAAATACAAGTATTTATTAATTAAGAAAAATAAGAAGCAGGAACTTATTCATTACTTTAAAAGTTTTCAGTTTCAAACATTTCGGTGATTAAAATTTTTAACGAGAATAACATGAACTTAATCATACTAAATTTCAAGCAAATCTATTTGTATTTTTCCATATCAGTTTCAAGCTGTATTAAATAGTAAAATTTAATCAAATCACTTTAAAACTTGTGATACCGAACCTTTCCAAAAACGTTTATGTTTTCATGTTATGTATGGACTTGTTTAATTTATTAAAGAGCAACTGATTTTATTTGATCGAAAGTTATACAGGATGATGTGGTTATTTTGACTGATAGGGGAAAAAAAGATAACCGTAATAACTTTTGATCTACAGGTCGGTTTTTAATGGGTAGAGGGACTTACTTAAACAGACAATTATTTTAAGTTACGAGAATATATGTTCCCTGAATTAACATGCATGTTTTAAACATACTACCCTCAAAAAGGAAATTTAACATTAAGGGGCCCAAACTTATGACAGCTCTCTTGCCCATATTACACGGAACGTATTTTCTTGATTGCGGATAAGTTTCATATTTTGAGGACCAAGAGTCCGAGTCCTCTGAAAAAAAAATCTGTTTATTCATATATATACGACACAATCAAATATCCTTCTTAAATTTTCTTTAATCATCTTCGATTTAATCTAATAAGCATATTTAAAAGTAAACCCTTGAAATGTAAAAATTACGTTCTTAGTACGCGAAAAATCAGGTAGATTAAAAGTTATTTTGATTTTCTGTTATTTATTTTTCGCACATTATCATAATGTTTCGTTACTTCCCCTTTTTTTTCTTCTTTCTCCTCCATTTAGTATTTGTTTTTATATATGCAAATAAAAAGATCCGAGGAATAAAACATCAATGAACATTCTGAAAAAAATGCGAAGATTTTTATTTAAATAAATGTTTTGTTTCTGTTAAATGTAATCCTATTTTCTTTTTCTTCCATTTAAGACATAAAGAAAAATAAAAAGTGTTTTTCATTATAAGTTTCTTGCGGTTGATATTTTTTTTGAAATTGTTATCAATAAAACCACTAAAATATTGCTTATAATCTTTCTTTTTTATTTTAAATGCCCACCTGTGTTAACATTGGAGATTTTGTATAACAATTCATCAGGCATTTTCGTGGCAGATTTGTTGACCATTCCTCCAAGGGCACCATATGAGGTGGGCCAACGCTGCTCCCACTTTAAAGACCGATAGTACAGAGAATAAAACAACATCCATGCCGTGGCCGGGATTCGAGCCCAGAAACTTTCTTATGCTCATCCAGTTCCTGACGCCTACACAGTCCAATCGGTTCGCGTAAAATCCTCCACTGAATCAAAATATATCGATTCATGCACCGAAAAAAGTCCCAAAAGTAGTAGTTAATGGCTATTGGATAATTATTGACTTTTTCTTCAAGGGTTTGCCTCATTATGTTCTCAAAAGTTTGGAATTACGGAGTAAAATTATTTTCCATCATTTTTCGATTGCTAAAACAAAAAACAAAAATTAATACTTGTTTTTAATATTTTTTAAGTGAAATTTTCACTTTTTCAGTGAATATTGAATATTACACTTAAAAATATTAAAAGCCAGTTTTTCAGTGGCTGAATAAGTTATCTTTAGCACCACAAAATGCAATTTCCCCTTCATAACAGTCTCGGGTTAACCTAAGTTAAACAATTGATTTGTAAGTACATTTTGAATTGAATATTTATATTAAATATTTATATTAAATGAGTTGAATTAAACTTTTAGAAATAAACTGTTTTACAGCTTGTTTCGTTTTTAATGCACAATGGACTAGAAAAAAATATTAAAATTAATTTCGTAAGGATTGAAGAATTGGTACAGTATAACATGTGTGCGATATACAACTATGTAAAAATGTATAGAAAAAGACAATTATTTGTATGGCTATTTTAAAATGGAAAACTATTTCAATTCTTTTTTGGTGAATATCTAGTTTTATCAAATATTTGTAATTTTTCAGTGTAGCTCAACGTTTAATCTGTGCTTCTCTGCCCGTAATAGAAGAACAAATTTGAAGTTCAATCTTTCAAGAAATGTCGATCTCGGCATATAATTGGAACAAAATATTAAATTTAAATGTTATTCATTCAATACACTTATATTTGTAAATTTGTATAATTTTCCGAGTAAAATAACAAATAAGTAAATGTCTTTCCTATTTAAGAATAAAATGTTTGAATTCGTTTGATTTAAAATTTAATAGATGGCGCCACTATAGTCGATTATTCATCGAAAGTAATTTCTAGCTATAAAAACTTCCTTCTTTTTTCACTTTTAAAGCTAGAAGATTTTTTATAATTTAAAATGTAATAGATGACGCCACTATAGAGTCAATTATTCATCAGTAGTAATTTCTAGCAATAAAAACTTATTTATTCACTGGTTCCCAAAATTTCATTTCCTTTTTAATCGAATTAGTGAGAACTGTATTTAAATGCCTTTATTAATTTAAGATTAAGGCGTTTGCATTTCTCTCTGAAATCTCTGGTTATTGAAATGATTTATAAATGTAAGAAAGTAATTTTCAGGAAATAGAAAATTGTTGACTAAACAACAATTATAATTTTACATGAAGTATATCATAATAAGAACTTTAATTTATTCCTTTCTTTCTTTTTTTTTTTTTTTTTTTAACGGTTAACAATAT
>NC_092206.1:62247874-62266663 GCF_043381705.1 Parasteatoda tepidariorum | reverse complement strand
TTTTTTTTTTTTTTTTTTTTTTTTTTTTTTTTTTTTTTTTTTTTTTTTTTTTTTTTTTTTTTTTTTTTTTTTTTTTTTTTTTTTTTTTTAACGACTTATTTAAATATTAAAATAGAGAGTACCACTTCTCGTTCGCTGCGCTCATGAACTCTCGGATTTGCTTTTGGAATTCCTATCGGCTCATTGCGTATGATGTGTTTTGATCTAACTTTACTTGATGTCTAGTAATGTTTTCAAAACAAAATTCTAAAAATATGCAACATTTACATACAGTTAAATCTCAAATGCAATGGAATTCTAAAATATTTCGGTACCTGAGTAAATTATTAAGTATAATAAAGCAAAAATACTGAACAATTTACTTGATTACATGAACTGTTAGTATTTAAAATTTCGTTTCTACCTAACTTAAAACTCAATTCGTTTTTAGCTTTTCGTTGCTAACACAGGAAACGAAATGTTATCAGTTTTGTGATAATGTATACATTGGCGTCTTTAATGATATAGATTTAAGTTTAATTATCAACTGATTTATATTAATTTCTGATCAGTTTTGTATTAAATTTTTAAGTAGCATAAAAGTTAAGATATTTTTAACTGGAGGAAATAGTTATAGATAAATAGTTGAAGCATTTTGGCTCTTCTATAACATTAAGTACGTCACTATTTGTGGATTATTTTGTAGGAAATGCTTGAGAAACGAAAGGAGACAATGAATTTTATTTTTATAGAATCTAATAAAAAAAAAACAATAAAAAGAATGACATCATAATTTATAATACTTTCAGTGTTTTTTATTTATTTTTTTAAATTTAAAATACTTGTTTGTAATGAATTAAATTGAGTTAACTAGATCATCCAAGCAATTCAAATCGAACAACATAATACTTAGGTAAATCAATTAGTTAAATCAAACTCACTTAATTACTTGATCGAGTTCACTTTGGTAATTCGAAACACGAACTAAAATAACTTTTTTGAATCAACGGATTTGAACAGCGGGATAAACTAATATTAGTCAGTGTAAACGGGTAAATAATTTCTAATCGAATTAATGGATTGTATAGGGATAAACCAATTTCATAGTGTATGAAAATTAGAAAAAATAATATATTTTTCTGTATAAATATTTTTGATTAGAAAGAAACTTTAGAATTAATGCATTCAAATAAATGGATTCAAAAATATTGATAAAAACTAATAAGTTTAGGCTGTGGTTTTGTAGCTGAATCTAAACGATGGTATCAGTGAATCTCTTTAGATGATTTGAACTATAGAGTTAAAGATACAGAGAAGAGAATATGGTCAAAACTACCAGAATGTGGTAAAATTTACAGCTTTTCTGGTTCGATGGGAACACCAAAATATGCGAAAAAAATTTACCGAAAAACTTTGGCAATTAAGAATGACAAAAATGAGTTCGGTAAAATTAACATTGAAATATAGTTTTGTAATAAGTGATAAAATTTGGTAAGTGAGGTAAAATTTGTTAATTTTATATGATGCCTTAGAACATGGCATAATAGTCATTTATTCGGTTTAATTAGCTTTTCAGTTTTAAATTTTCTACTAAATGTGTGGAAATAAAACTTTAATTTTGAGAACTAGGATTTCTGGTAAATTGCTATAAAATGAATGGAAAAATTACCAAATGAATGGTTTAAGTACCGTATGTTTTGGTTTTTGTTACCAGAATTATTATATATATATTACTAAAAATTTCATTACAATACAGTACAGTACTTTTAATGAGATTTTTTTATCTCTGTGTAATTTAAGTGTAAAAAAACACAGAAAAGAAGAAAAAGTATTGCTGCAGCAACTTTATTTCATTGGAATTTAATCTTTGTACACACTAATATAAGGAAATACATACAAAATAAAGATCATTATAATTACATTACACATAATACGAAAAATAAACACGTGCTCACTGATGAAAAGCACTTATATTGGAAGTCCATTGCAATGTCTTTATATTACAGAGTAAATTTAAATCCTCAGAGAAACAGCCACATGAAAGCATTTGAGGACATCGGTAAATGTTGAAGAATGATTTTCATAGCAAACAGTGCCAACTCAGAAATTCGAAAGCTCAATTCAATTAATTTTACATATTCCCTTCACAATGGAATTAATAATAGATAATATTTTCCAAATATAATTAATTTGAGACGAAACGATATGTACGCATTCTTGATTGCTGGAAATTTAGGTTTCGACATTTTGTCTTCCCGAACTTTTAGAATTTTCCAGACACAGAGACGAACACTTATTTCACACATAACTAATTATAAACACTATAAACAAAAAAGAAATAAATACAAAAAAGAAATGTGGGCATAATTGTGAAAGAAATTTTCCTGCAGGTAAGCAAAAATGCCCAAGAATACTTTTTCTTCTGCACTTGAAATGGAGATGTGCAAATGCAACTCATATATAAACCAAAATTTTTTAAAAAAATGAGAATGTAGCACTAAAATATGAGTTTAATGAGTTTCTTTAAAAATAAAAATTAGACAAAATTACATTAAATAATATAGTTTGTGTGAAGATAATTGTAAATAGTTAGTTATTATAGTCCTCTTCTTTTGTGCTTTCGGACACGTTCTTGAGCACGGGAAGCTTGCCAGTTGTTCACACCTGATAGGTCCGTCTGTAATAGAAAATGCTTTTTAATTTACGTATTTATGATCATTAGGAATCACTGCTAAAGCATACATTACTTATTTTAATCATTCAAGACTGTTTAAAGAATACATTAAATATTTAAGACTATATATATATAGTGTTAACTTGAAAATTTTAAATGTTTTTGTCTTATTTGACAGGATTTAACTATTTTAAAATACTCCTGGTGAAACACTTGCACTATATTTACAGGGAAATTATCTAAATTCGACTGTAAAATCTATATTTAATTAGTTCCTTCACAATTTCTTATTTAATTTATTTACGCAGTACCAAAAATATTGAAAATTATAGTTTGCCCTATGTAAAGATGTTTTCCCAACGCATGCTTTTCTCAACTATATGCCTTGATGTTTTTAATTATCCAAAATATTTAATTTGACAAATCAGTCTATTCTTGCCATTAAATTAATTAAAATTTAATGACAACTAATTTAACAAATTGATATAAAGATAATTTGTTTTGTAGAAATACAACTTGTAGAAGAAGAAAAAATTGATCATAATACTGCTCGATTTTACAATTCGCGGATTTTTTTTTAAAATGGTCTTGCACAAATCCCCTTTAAAAAATTATTGAATTCTAAAGCCTGTCTTAATATGTAGCTGTTTCATCCTTTATTTACTTTTATAATTTTAAAACTGTTTTAAAACAACTTATGAAGAGTGATTGACGTTACTCTGAAAGTGTCAAAATTTGAGGTTAGTTACTTTTGCAATATTAAATTAATAAAACAATAGTCTTTCAACCTACTTAAATGCTTAAAAAATGACCTTTTTAAAAAGTAAATACCGTTGTTCAAAAACATTTCTGAAACATTTTGCTTAACTAACTAACTGTATATATTTTCAAGCTTAACTTGCGTACTAGAAGTATACTTTTCAGAATAAACCTATTGAAATTAAAGAGATAAATTATATACAGAAACTAAAAAGAATATTAAAAATTAAGTCAGTTCTTAATTCATTGCTAGCACTAATATAGATTACTAAAAAATTATTTAATATTTCCTCAATTTACGTCTAGCACTACTAAAGTTTACAAATAATTAAATTTATATCTTTAAATTAATGCCTAGCACTTGGATCGCTAAAAATTAAATTAATCAGTGTTTTTTTTTCTTTTAAATTTACGTCTAGAATATGAAAAGACTAATAAAATTTTAGGTACTATTTTATTTAAGTTACGTCTAGTTCTAGAAAAGAATACTAAAAAAAAAATTCAAATTTTTGAATTTATCTCCAACACTTCACTGAGAAAAAAGTAGGGTCAGAACTACCAGAATATTGTTCAACTTATCATGCTTCTGGCTCTACGGGTACTCTGAAACGCATGGTAATTTTTACAAAAGCAATTTGGTAATACGATTTTGGTAAAATTAGCAACAAAATATGCTTTTATAATATGCGATAAAATTTGGTAATTGTGGTTAAATTAGGTAATTTCTTCACGATACCTTAGAGCATGGATACACTTATTCGGTACTTTTCCAGCTTCGTGTTTTCTACTAAATGTGTGGCAATAAGAACTGTAATTTTGAAAACCATTGCCATTATTTTTCCGGTAAACCATTACCATTTGAATGGAAAAATTAACAAATGAATGGTTTCAATACCACATATTTTGATTATATAAACCAAGCTTTATTATTTTTTTCACAAGAAATGTCATTACCGTGCAGTACCAGGGCTAAAGAGAATAGAAGGGCTGGTTCACTCCTTTGAAGTATCTCTCGCCGCGCCGATCCTCCGACGTCACTCTAGTGACGTCACTTTGGCGCAAAACTCGCACCTTTACTTCAAGAACGGAGCGTTTGGCCTTACTACTCTAACTAATATTGGATCATTTCTTTTTGCGAGATATTCTAAGACATTTGTTATCTTCTATAATGACTTTCCTCAGTTTTTGCAGTGAATTTACAAGAATTTAAAACTATTATCGAAATGCCAGTTTGCGCGATTGCAACTTGCAAAAATTCTGATATAAAAACAAAAGGAAAAGGTATAATTTTTCGCGTGTTCCGTAAAGTAAATGAACAACTATGTAAAGAATGGATTCCGAAATGACACAGTTAATATAAAACCGCAATACGTTTATTCTGTCGTAAAGAACTTTTATAAAAATTCATTATCTAAATAGAAACCGCCTCGCTACTTCATAAAGAAAGGCAGGTGAAAAGAATTAAAAAATAGATAAAGTCAAAGAAAATTAAAATGTAAGTAAAAAGTATAAATAAAATATATAGTATATAGTTGAAATTCTCCTAATTTCATAACATATTTTTTAATGTAGTTATTCTAAATATTTATGATTTTTTTTAAAAATTATATTCTCTTCAATTTAAATATCTATATATTATATCATCGTAAATTTAAATGTCTATAAACAATTGTAAAATTTCTAATGTCATTATGAACCTAAATTATTATTTTGTTTCAGTAATTAGCGTTTAAGGTTGATGTTTCCTAATGATTAAGTATGAACAAATTGCTATTAACGACATATTTTAAAATCAGGGATTCTAAATTTAACTTAACTTATCTTTATAAAAGAATATGTAGATAAAAAAAGTGTCGATATATGCCTTCATTTTTCTTAATAGTTAAAGTTAAAACTGAACTTTTTAAAATAAAGTATTTATCGTGTCATTTTCACCAACTAGCAAAACATTTTTATAAGTTTAAAATGGTATTTTTTTAATATAATAACCAAGAAAGTTTTTTTTGAACTATGTTTATGAACGGAAATAATGTGTTAATTACGTAAAGTTTGAAGGCTAATAACCAGAAAAAGTCTAACTTATTTTTACAAAGAGAAAGATGCAAAGTTATCATATCTTTGCTTGCGATCTCCGAGATCTGTGGACACAGTGACGTCATGAGGAGGGAAATCGTAGCTTCAGCTCTAAGAGCGGAGTGAACTAGCCCTTCTAGTACGGTACTTTTGCCAATTTTTTCTTCTCCGTTTATAAAAATATTACTATAAATTAATTTTTACGTTGGAAACTAAATTCTTTATAATTTTATCATTAATAATGTTTCTTTCCTTGGCGCAGTGTCAGACTACATCAAGTAAGTACTCACCGAAATCATGCTTGCCATTTCAGCAGATACACATCGTTGGCAAGTGCTTTTTCCAACACCATACTCAGTTGCCAGACACTCGCAACACATTCCCCAGTTGCTGTTACTTTCTACAGATGACCTGGCGACGAGTCGAGAGAAGATGTCCATGAACTTCTTGTTGGCGTTTCTCTTGGTCTCCGTTAAGAATTGTGAATCAAACGTTGAACCATTAACTTCAAGTGCAAGTGGAATGCAGACGTCTTTTGGAATCTTCAACTGTGCCAAAAGATCAACATCGCCTGGTACGTGGGAATCTTTGACTTCTCTCAATGTGTATGCGAATTTGCTGTCAACACCTGTTACAATAGTATTTACATTAATTTAGGTATTTTTTTACAGCGTACTGATCAATACATTATCTGACTTCTGTTTTAACTCCTCATTAGAATTAGCCCAATTATAATATTTTTCGCATTGTATAACCTATGGACGAAGATTAGCATAAAATATGATCACGAATTCTTCAAGAAATACTTTCATGAAAATGATTTCAATAAAATAAAAACATAAATTCATACAGTAAAAAATTCCGGATAAATTATTGTAAAAAGTACCGACACTAAGGATGCCTGTACTTTTTACCGTAAGATCCATTCTTCAGGAGCATGTTACGGAACAAAAAATCTGATTTACCGTTATTTTTGCTGTACTAATTATCGCAAAATCACTGAATCACTTCAATCAAATGAATATTTCTGTAAAAATTGCGGTATATTTTACAGTAAAAATTGATTTTACCGTAAAATGCATTTTGCAAAGTCCTGATTACTGATTCCTATTTTCTAACAATGCATTTTACTTAAAAGCTATGCCATTTAATTTGAACTGTATGATTTGAATTCAGTGCTATTCAGTTTTAAAACATTCGACTTGAATTCTACGTTATTAAAACCTAAAGTCTTCTTGTCTTTTAATATTTAGATTTCAAATTATTAAATTGATGGTGGTGAATGTATCATCTTACGCAGCAATTCATAATCGGAACTAATCGGCTCTAAAAAGTATGTTACAATTGTAAATTCTCCTCCATTTCTATCTAATATTTAACGAGGATGATAAACACATGAATAAATAAATATAATACTGTAGACTGAAACAAATTGTCCTGTCAATTATTGCTCAAAACATACGAGCTTAACTCTGAACTTAAAATTTAACACGATTTCACGGGATTTTATAATTGCTTTTACGATGTCAAAATTATAAAATGTCATCTTTAACAATTCTTAATCTTCAGTTATGCATACATCTCAAACTTCAAACTTGGTTGATACTGCCTTTTTTTACCTCTTTTATTTTCTCTTTTACCTCTTTAAAGAAATTTTACTAGTGATGTCTTATTTCGATTAAGATTTAATAATGATGGAACACTCAGTTTCGCATCATAAACTATGATGACAAAGCAAATTTCATATATAATTAATTTTGTATGAAAGATATTTCGATATGCTTACCAATAACTCTCTTAGCCTTCGAGCTCTTGGTTGGGCTCTTCATTTCATATCTTTGTTCCATCAACAAGTGCAGAGTAATATCACTATCCAAAAGTGTTCTAAGCATCTCACCGTACTCAGCCTTTAAACCAGAAAAGTTTAATTAAAGCAACAATTCAAAAAAGTTCTGAAATTACTAATTGATGCAATGGGAGACGGTATACATACTTTTACTTCTTCAGATTTGCACAGTGAGCATTTCACCAAAATGAAACTCTTTGTCGATCCGGTCCTGTAACTCAAAGAGGCGGCATACCTCATTGCCTGCAACATGTTGATTGGACCGTCACCAAACTCCAAGCTATTCAAAGCTGAATCCAGAGATCTAAGAGGACCTGATTCCATGCCATCCATTGTGTGGACATGTGGCTCAGAGTGAATCTTATCACCACCAAAACCAACAACTCTGAATCGAATGTCTTTGTATCCCTTTTGTTTGTAGCTGTTTTCAATTCCTTGAGCCAATTTTGAAATGTATTTTACCCTCTCCTTGTTGCATTCCTTTTCTTCAATCAAGAAAACTACATCAGCAGCTGTAACAGATCCGTCTCTTGGGTATTGAATAGCGTCTCCTTCGTTCATGAAGCCTCCATCCTGTTTCTCACACCATACTGAAATAAAAATATTTTATAGCTTCAAATGATAGTACTTTCGCACAAATTTTATTTATGAAAACATACGATATTGAAAATATCAATTAGCACTTTTTAATTTAGCTACTTATTTAAATTTTAGCTACTTATTTAATTTTTTTTTAACTGATCATTGTATTTGTCCTCAGCTATTGATTATACATTATATTTATATCAATAAAGATAAAAAAAATCGTGTAAGTTCTTCATATCTATATCAATACGCATCATGTACATTGTTAGCACCAATAATAATATTGACAAATAAATCATTGAACTTGCATTGATTTGATATAATGATATCAATAAACAGTTATTGGTTCATAATCATAGCATATGCACTTATAAACAAATAAATATACTAAAATTTTCTTCTATTTTAAAGTACGTATTAAAGTGCAATTTGCTTCATAAATTATTGATAGTCCTAACATTTCTTTTATAAATTTTCAGTTGATATTGTTTCTATTATATGAATCATACAAATTTTAGTTGGAAATGGATATTTTTAACATTTTAGTGAATATTAGGAATTTTTAAAAAATTATGTTTTATTTTTTATATGCTTATGTTTTATTTTTTATAGAACTGTTCATCATATATTGCCTGATTCAATCTTTTTTTTAAATCCAGAGCATAAAAACAGTACGCAATTGTACATAGGAGGCTTTGCAAATAGAATAGACATTTAGCATTTTCGCGATTTCCCCACTTTTCCCCTCTCTGTTACCATGGTTATCCACTAATTTCAATTTTTCTCCAGGCCAGTACGTTATTATTGTAATAATGTACAGTTGTGAGTTACAGACACTCCTAAACTGTCGTGTGAATAAAAAGAGTAGTGCTGCTGCCTGTCACATCGTTGCCTAGGTGACAAAGGTAGACCTTGAGACACCAATTTTAATTACAAAAAGTGTGAATAGTGTGAAACATTTTCTTCTTACCACAATGTTTTGGCATCTTAAGCAATACTCCTTCAGATTTACACTCGGCAAAATAAGCTGCTGCTGTTTCACAAATAACATCATCCTGTTCTGTGTCTGCAACTGCAGCCAAATCAGTAATGCACATTTTCATGTATGGTTCAGGTTCAACCTATTAAAAATCAAAATAATGGATGATTTAATTCATTATCAAGTGCTTAGTAAAATAGTTAAATAAATTAGTCTAAAGTAATACTTTTTTTTTCTTCTTTAACTTGTATTAATTTTGTATCCTAGCATTTTCTCATTTTAATATTTTTCTGTTCAAAATACTACAACTGGAAGCCTTTGGCAAGAAATAAAAGTAAGGCACAGTCTATTTCTTTTAATCTTTTTTATTAAACACATAAACTTTAAAACCAATTTACTCAAAATTTCTAAGGTTTCTCTTATAATCTCAAAAGCTTCAATTCTGTGTAAGACAAATTTTAAAGTCAAAAATTATAGTTACCTGTTTAAAGCATGCTCTAAATTCTGATGTCGATTTCTGGAATAGTGCTTTGCATTTTTCTTGAACTCTGTAGTCGTTAGTCGGTAGTGTTGCGAAATTTTCTGTTGACTTGCAAGCTCCTTGTCCAACTTCCCAAGTGTTGGCGAAAGTTTCAACGTCATCTACGAAATGTCGTCCAGGAGTCATCCAGTCAAGTTGAGGCTCGTAGTTGAATGTTCCAAAAAGTCCTGCCGTTTTTCCAAAATAGAAGCCAGATACCGAGACGCTGCAGTAGTTGCGTACAAAATTGCAAACGATCGAAAAACCTGTAAAATTAATATTTAGTACATTTAAAAACGTTCCAAAAATGTAGACTCTGTTCCAGATTAATTATAATTCGTTTTTAATTGTTAATGTTAACTTTCCCATACTAATATATTGTCATAAGTATGACTTCAAAAAAAATATTGCCTATAATTACAACAAAAAAAAACTTTTATTTTTAGTTCTTAAATGTGTCACATTTATATTTCCTTCCTAAAATTTGTCAATTATTTTGAATTGTTATTGTAAATTGAACTCTCATGTTACTAAATAATTTTAAAAAGGAATGTGTTTAAAGTCTTGCTTGCTCATTTAAGGTTTATAATGAACTAAAAATATTTATTAAGTGGTACCCATTTTCAAGTATCCTATGCAATATTGCATAGGATACTTGAACACTTTTTTTCCAGCATTTATTTTAATGCAATGTGTTTGTTATGTAAGGGAACTTAACAAATTTGGAAACTTGGTTCTTTGAATGTAATTAGAAAATAGTTTTGTATTTTGTATAACATACCTTTTCTTTAAAATAAATGTAGGATTATTTTTCTTAAATTTCTACTTATTTAACAAAAATGCTTAATTTTTCAATACTTTATTCAATAAACCTGTATTGATTTACTTTGCTCAGATTAATTTCTTGTTTTCTACTTTATATTTCTTCAATTTTGCATATATTTGATTACTTAAAAAGCAGAGTGATATTACTATACGAATCAAATTTAATTTATGTCACTTTAAGTCGTAAATGAATATATAAGCAAGGAAAAACGAAAACTCTATCGAAATCTATTTGAAGAAAGAAGTTTTAAAAGCATCAAACTTGTTTGATTACCAGCGAAAATAATATGGAAAAGTAAATGCCGACAATTAGAAACACCTCCGAATTTCATCAGAGATTTAAACTGGTTTTTATGCTTTAATCTCCCCTTCATCATCAGTGATTTGACAGATTTCTGTATCCGTTTTTACTTCGACTGCTTGTAAATTTTAATCGGACGAGGCTTTACTTAATTAGCTAAATAACGGTTTGCTTTGGTAAATAATGTTAAGTAACGGGACGATACTTAATTTGCTTCGTTTTCGACAGTAATTCTAAATTATACAAAAAGTGATAATTACAGATCATCATGCGTATAGAATATTAGATATGTAAGTTATATAATGTGTGCTATATACGTAAATGTTTTAACTCAGATTATGCATGGAACTTTTAAAATGTGGTTTATAAACAAAAATGGTTTGCGCTGCATGTCATGAAATTAAACTTTAAAAATGTTTTAATGGGCTTTCTGAGCAAACGGATTTATAAAACTCTTACCCTTCTTTTCATTATCAACTCTGACATTAGGTCCCTCCCTCATTACTACAGTGTGTCCAACCTGGATGGGACACTCTGCTTTGACGTCATCAAGGGTGACTTTGTAGTCATTGCCGATGTCGATTTTTCTTCCGTCAGCCAAAATGGTGAGAGATCGCCTCATGTGGTCTGATGTTCCGTAGTTGACGACAGCAGTGAAATTTCCGTCGACGAAGTCTCGAGCAAGAAGGTAGCTGCATTTTCCGGCAAAGTCGTAAGACTTTTTGTCGAATGTAATGAAGTGTTGGTTACCAGAGATAAGAGCATGTGCTGAAAATTGTTAAAGAAAAATGTTGATGAATGTTGTTAGGAGATAGGTATAACTAAAACTACGGTTATGTAAAATGTAGTTTAATGTATGAATGTATTTAATAACTTATATCTACTAGAAATTTTTTAAAAATTAACCAAATAAATCATGATTATTATTGTTAAATTATAGGTCTTGAACTAATATAACGCTGACCTACACGTTCAAGTAGTACAAGAGAATAAATTTTACGAGCGTTTTTTTTCCAATTCAATTCCGTAACCTTGTAATTTTAAACCCAATCCAGACGACAAAGGAACTCCTGAATCAAGTATTAAGAGAAGATTGCCTTCACGGACAACTTTTTAATGGAACTAACCCGTATTTGTGTTACATGGAGAGGAACACCACGAAAGCTTCCATCGGTTAGCCCGATAGCAAGGGGACTATAACTCATGAACCGCTACTACTGAGCATACATTTAGGTCATCACTGTGATCGGTGGGAGTCCGGGGAGGAATTCAAAGCTACCAGCTTTTGACGGGATTCGAACCCGGTTCACCTCATTGGAAGCTGAAGTCAGAAACTAATAATTTAACTATGCAGTATTATGCTACCATTTAGTTAACATTTCAGAAGTCCTTATTTGGAAAGAGAGAATGCTAATAAAGAATACAAAGAATAATAAAGAATACTAATAAAGAAATTGAAATTAAAAATTTCTCCGTTCGAAAATACGAAGCCTATTGCTGTGTTGTTCCAAGCCATTAAATTGTAAACATTTAATATCGCAATATACAAGGAAAAATTAGTTAATATTTTCTTTCATTTATTTTTCCAAACACGAAAAGATTAAAACACTTATTAATTAGTAATCATTGATGAGATATTTGACAAGAAAAAAGTTAAATTTTATTTAGAATGTGGCTTTATGTCACATTTTAATAACCCTATAACTTTCAAGAAATAAAATCCCCTTACTCTCTTTTAAGCACATAGTAATAAGTATAGTTAAGCATAACTAAGCAAAATAGTTAAAAACTTTAACGTATTGTCAGAGTATTTTTGAATTATTCTTAGTAAGCAAAATTTGATTTGCAACAAAATGTTACAAAATTTAAGAACTTTTATCATTATTGTACTTTAAAAAAAAAATAATTTGGAATTTCAAATAGCTTAAATAAATGAATAATTTATAAAACAATTTTGTAATAGCATCATATAAAAATGAATGCTAAAAAAAATTTAAATTTATTTACCTCTAAAAGCAGGCAGCCAAAAGCTTGGTGTGAAGTATTTCGTAAATTTATAATAATAATCCCAGATGCAGAAGTCTTCATAATGTTCAGCCAGTACTGTGTTCAAGTTAATCATTTTTTGATATTCTGGGTAAGTTTTAAAATCGAATACTTCAATCAAACTGCTTCGAGGTCCTGGTAGTGTGAATTCTAGGGAGATGAATCCTCTTTCTGGAGTGAAAGTATATTTGGCGCCAGCATGAGATCTATAAAAGTCAGCCAAAAATTCATGAGCAGAGTTCATAGCAACGGATTTCAAATAATCAGCAGTTGTTTCAGCCAAGGCGGAGACGGCATAATCCAATCCCAGATTGTGGTACACTTCAACGCTCTGAAATAGAAAATATTTTCATTATTCTAACTTTTTGTTCATCAAAATATAAAAAATGGAATATTGCGTTCGGGCGTGGAATATTTTATTTTATAACCGTCGTTGAACAGCTGATGACTACTGATGATCAACTCCTTAGCCTTGTAATTTTGAACCCAAACTTCCCCCAATCAAGTATTGGGAGAATGTCATGACGATTTCTCCCCCTAAAGTTTAACAAATTGATATCAGTCGAAACCACAATCAAAGCAAATTTTTCATACATTAATTTTCTGCTATAAATAACTTTAAATAATTGCTGTATAATTCCCTAAAAATCAATCAAATTATTTAGAGAAAACTGAAAATAAAAAAAATTCTTTATACAGTGTAACAGCATGCGTTACACTGTATACACTTAGCAACATACCTTATGGCTAAGTTATAACTAGATATAAAACTTCTCCAAAAAGATCCATTTTAAAAATCACTTTTTTTTATAATTAATTTGAAAAGGTACCATCAGATTATTTTCAGTTTTGTTTACTTATAAAACACTGTATCGTGTTTGAAAATTTTGATTAACTAGTAGATTGATAAACTATGAATTCTTTTTATTATACAATAATGATAATGAGTAACCCAAGAATGATCGTTGGTAATTTGAAAAAGAAACTAAAAATTAAATGAAGTAAAACATGTAGTTTGCTGCATTCTGATTAGGAAACTAGATTTATTTTTGCTAAGCTTTAAAATTTAAACAATTGATTGCATTTCTAGTAAAAAAAGAAATCTGCGAACTATGTTTTCAACTCCATGCTGGAACTGCATGCTAGAAATATTTCAACAGCGGTCTGTAAATTCTTTCCCTAGATTGTTCCGCGTAGTTGATATGTAGCATCATAAAATAATGTTTTTTCCTTAATTACTATCATCATCTGCTGTCAAACTTTGTAACTAATTTAAAAACTTCATGAGAATATTTAACTTGTTTCCTAAGTAGAATGCAGCAAACCTTACGTTTCCATCTCCTTTCTTTTATTTAAATTTTTAGAACCCCCACTATGCATGCATTCACACTCTGTGTCCTTAGTCACTTACTCTTCGTAAAGCGGAATTAGCAACTCCAGACATGTATTCTACTGTAGGATGGTTGATGATTGTGTCCATCAATTGCATGTCATAGTATCTGTCAATGAAAGCTTGAGCTGACTCTGCGTAGTTGAAGTCTTGGAAGGCCTGGATGGTTGTCATAACACTGTTAGAATAGCTCATCACTGCACGGTAGAATCTGTTGGACACAATACAATTCGTAGCTGCAGAAGCTATTCCTGTAGAAAATATTTATATTAAATATTGATAAAATTTGTGAAGTTGTCTCTGAAATCAGAAACTACCTCCTCCAGTCTCTATTTTAACTATGGTAAATTATGCGACGACTTATTTCCTTTTTATTGAATTCCAAGGTTATGCATTTGCTTCATTTAAACTAACATAAAATATAAAATCTATATGAAAGTAATCAGAATCTACCTCCCTTATTCACTTTTTTATTTATGGTAAATTCCATTCAATAAGTCACTAAGTTATGCATTTGCTTCATTATATTACTATTTGAAGCATATAAGATATGGAAAAACTAAATGAAGGTAGTTAGAATCTACCTTTTTAATTCGCTATTTTAACTGTAGTAAACTAAATGAACTGATATTTTCATTTTATTAAGCCTCTAAGCTATGTATTTGTTTCATTATATTACTTTATGAAGCATGTGAGATATGAAAAACTAAATAGTCAAAATATACCGTCTTAATTTGCTATTTTGAAATTATAATAAATTAAATGAACACCAATGTCCAATTTATTATGTCACTAAGCTATGCATTTGATTCATTACATTATCATATGAAGCATATGAGATATGAGAAAACTATATGAAGGTAGTGAGAATCTACCTTCTTTTTCACTATTTTTACTATGGTAAATATTATGAACACCGATTTCCATTTTATTATGTCACTAAGCTACGCATTTGCTTCATTACATTACTATATGAAATAAATGCATTGCTTAGTGACTCATTAAAGAGAATATTGCTAAAAATAATATATTTCTATATATATTTCTATATACTATTTATTCATTTAATAAATAAGTAACTTATATTTTTAAAAATATTAATTAATCTAGATCAAACAAAGCAATTAATATTGTCTTACCGTTGACAGTGTAACGTATTTTATCAGCAGCTTGTTTTGTGTAGTAGTATCCATCAATAATGCAAGGTGCATACGACCGTATCCATTTATCGACTCTTAAGTACATTTTATCACACAGNTATTTCCAAAAATCAGTTAAGCATTTGTTTTGTTGTATTACATAATATTAAATCATTTGTTTAATTTTATTCCCCACTGAACTGTATTTCAGTGTACTTAGTTACTAAACTTGAATTAGTAAGGTTTTAAGTCATAGATTAATATTTTAAAGCTGATTTAGACAATTGAAAAAATTTTGCAAACACTTAAAACCTTAAAAATTAAATATAGTTTAGTGAATAACATGAAATAAAACGTAAAATATATTTCTACATACTATTTATTTATTTAATAAATAAGTAAGTTATATTTTAAAAAATATTTATTAATCTAGATCAAACAAAGCAATTAATATTGTCTTACCGTTGACAGTGTAACGTATTTTATCAGCAGCTTGTTTTGTGTAGTAGTATCCATCAATAATGCAAGGCGCATACGACCGTATCCATTTGTCGACTCTTAAGTACATTTTATCACACAGGACTTTGAATTTGCGGTTAGTTACTTGCATCCATTCACCGATTCTTCTCAAAGCGTTTTTAGTGCATTCTCTAGCGCAGTGCTTCAGGGACTTCATGGCATTGCATGCAGATCTATGCATTCTAGTGAACACTTCACTCATATATTCATTCAAGTCCATTAATGAATATTGGATAGTGTAATAGATCTCTTCAAGTTGTTCTACTGCCATGTAATACATAGTTTCGCAGCCTAAAGCAAGTCCACCCATCAATTCCCTGAAAAGATAGTTAAAAAATTCAATATTATAGAGTGCGGATCGTAATAATTTGTAATTAATTTACATATCACAAGTTGGCTTTGTTGTTTCTAATGTCACTTTTTTTATTTTATAACCGTCGTTGAACAGCCGACCCAATTTCATGGGTTTACGACTACTAACGTTCAACTCCGTAGCCTTGTAATTTTGAACCAATCCAGAAGACAAGGAAACTCCTGGATCAATACCCCCAGAAGTATTGATTAGTTGTGGGAACATGGAGGACTTTGAGACGCGACAGATTTAACTTGCATCAGTCACCATTTACTACACGGGGAGTCTTCGGACGGCGAGGATCGAACCCACGACCTCTTGGATATGGGCCCAGCGCCCTACCGACCAGACTATCCCGGCCCTTCTAATGTCACTTGCCAAAACCAGCAAGCCTGTTTGGTGAAACGAATCGAATTTAAGGCAGAGGGTGCGTTTCCTATTTTTCATTAGCGTTATCTATGGCCAAGAATATGACTTCAGCCACACACACACATCACAGTCCGTTCATAGAGCTGACCCATAAATGCATTCATCCATTCATCCGCCGAACGTAATTTTGACCTGAACCAGAGAGGGATCAATCTCTAATTTCGTACCCTCAGAAGTATAATTTGTTATGGGAACGTGGAGGACTTTGCGACCCAACAGATTTAACATGCACCGGTTGCCATTTACTGCACGGGAAGTGACTACTACAGGAGGATATCGAACTCGTGACTTCTTGGACATGGGCCCAATGCTCTACCAACCAGGCTATCCCGACCGCTTCACAAATTGGAAAAAGTATTTATCAAAAATGATCAAGTAACTTTTTCAGAATCACAAGAAAAATATATCTTTTCTGTACAGCATAAAAAACAGTTATCGTATTAACGTTTCACGAATTCATATTGGATAAAAAGAATCATTTGAAGTGATAGTTAACAAGTAGAGAAGATCCAGGTATCATTGACAGACATCACCATGGAATTAATTAAAGCAATTTATTTAAAAATTATTTATTTGCCCCAAACTTAACGATACTTATAGAAAAATTTATTTTTTATACCTTCCTGAGATTCTTCCCTGTTATTATTGTTTTTTTATTTTCAGTTTGATTATTATTCATAAATAAAACTTAAAGTAGTGTTCTATACTAATATTATATTGCTAGTTTAAGTTTTTAATTTGTATACAAGAATCTGTTTATCAAAGTAGTACGAAGCCTGAAAAAGGTGGAGCTCCTTATCAATTGCATTAAAGATAAGACAATAATAATAAAATTTATATTCTTAAAACAATTTGAAAAGCAAACGAGTTTAGACAGAAAAAACTTAGTTTAACTTGATTTTTTTCTCATCAGCTTTCTTCACATGCATCTTAGTATTTATCTACGTACAAGTTTAAACAATTTTGATAAAAAATTCAAAATTTGAATTTTGTTAATGGTATTATAAATTTATTTTATTAGAAATACCTGAGTAAAAGTATTAGATTAAGAGTGTAACTATTTCATTTA
Source organism: Parasteatoda tepidariorum (assembly GCF_043381705.1). Taxonomy (NCBI): domain Eukaryota; kingdom Metazoa; phylum Arthropoda; class Arachnida; order Araneae; family Theridiidae; genus Parasteatoda; species Parasteatoda tepidariorum. Next base: position 62,249,178 of record NC_092206.1, on the reverse strand, counting down.
ATCATCGACGTTTTCTATTTGTTTAATAGTATTATTCAGCTTAAATGGGTAATTCTAGCAGTAGTATTACTCTGCTATAATTGGTAATTTCATCTTTTTTATGTTATCCGTTGTTTATGCTTATATGTTTTTCTTTCTTTTTTTTTGCATAAATATATCATTTTGATCAAACAAACTTTTCTCCTATTTTTCCAAACAGAATCGTCAACAGTTGAATCTATAGCAATACCCTAAGTTAAAACAATGAGAAAATACATATTTTAAGTGCCCCTTTTAAACATACAAGATGAGATTTTTGAACGATTTTTAGTGTGCTGAAATAGCCACTTGCCCTCGCTGAGCAAATTTCTAGACCATAGCACAAACGATTCTGGGTATTTAAAAGCAACACGCACACTCACATACATAAACTTTTCTTTTTTTAATACAGATTATAAAACTCAAAAAAATTATAGTAAAATAAATAAAAAAATTAATAAAAAATGAGTTTACTTACGTCATAAATTTCTCCAAGTTCTGATAACCAACAACTATGTCTTTCATGCAAAATTCATTTCTGTTGTACATTGTCCAGAAAGCATTATTGGTGATTTTAAAGTCATTTTCAATTTCTTTCAGACCATTCTTCAAGTCATTGAGGAATGGGGACATAAGTTCAGACACTGATCGGGAGATAAGGTTAGCTCTTGCTGACCACTCTTCGTTGAGTGTAGAACTCAAAGAATTGTATCGTTCACTGCTTGACCTTCCTACTGCTCGAATAGTTTCTCCAGTAGCAATCTATTATGAAAATAATACAAAAATATTAGAACCATGGAAAATAAATGATGACTATTGCTAACGATCTTAAATAAGTGCAAAATAAATGCTTTTATTACAGATTCAAGTAAAATAATTGAAGAATAAAAAAAATTGATAACAATATACTCTAATCTAATTAAAAAAAATAGTTTAGCTTTTGATATGCATTGTTACTCCTCTTTCATTTCAGGAGGAAAAAAATCAATATTTACTCTTAATTCTCTCATGAGCCTTGGTCTCCAGATAGCCCTCGATTTGAGAATTTTTGATTGTTCCAGACCAATGTACATATCGGCATCGGTTATTACATTTCCGTTCTTACTATGGGAAATTTTGAGATTAACTGATTCGCCAGGGAATGAGGCAGACATCTGTAATCCAGTGTTTTCTGCAATAGAAGACAAAGTAAATTTAATAAATTTATTTTAGTATTATCAATTAATTTATTTAATTATGTAATTAATTTATCAATTAATTAATTCATTAATATATATATATATATA
>NC_092206.1:62151366-62247804 GCF_043381705.1 Parasteatoda tepidariorum | reverse complement strand
TAAATTCGAAATAGAGAGAGAGAGAGAGAGAGAGAGAGAGATAGATAGATAATTTATTTTTATTATTTCCAAAAATCAGCATTTGTTTTCAGAGATATTTATTACAATAAAATGTTATTTTATGAATTCTTAAAAAATTGGGAAAAAATGTAACTTATTAAACCAGTTATAATTGAGAAGCATACCATTGTTCATAACACTTAAATCCATAGCGTTGTTTCGTCTGCTGTATTTGACATTTGCTGCTAAATCCTTAACGTCATTCCTCATTCTTTCCAACATCATATCCAAATCTCCATTTCTTCCAGTCATTTTACCTGAAATGCTTGTCTTGTCTGAATTGGATATCATCTATAAGAAAAAGCAAGTGAAGTGATTATTGTATGCAACCACAAAATGTTTTATATTTAAGCTGTAATAATTATAAATAGTAATGTTTATAATAAGTTGAGTAATCACTTCCAATTTAACGTGGTTCTTGACATTAATAAGCTCTAAAATCCTTTCCTTAAAAATGAGTTTTTAAAGCTATTTCAATTATAAAAATTAAGAAATTTAAAAATACATAGAAAAATTTAACAATTCAAGTAAAAAGCAATGATGTATTTTCTATGCCATCTTATAAAAACTCGCTAGGTGATTTTTTTAATGCGTTTAAATAAATAAACTGCATTAATTTTTTTCATTGCTAATTGAACCAATGTATTTTTTTTCATTTATTTACCTTTGATTTTGAACAACAAATAGAAATTAAAATTTCATTTGTAGATATATTTTTAAAGCAGTTAATGATTTAGACAAGCTTTTCTTTTTTTTATCAAACCGAACTGTTAAATAACAGACAAATGAAAATTAAGAACACAGTTCCAGATAGTTTTGTTCTGACTCTTGATATTGATTTTTTAAAGCAGCTTATGATTTCCTCACTTCTTAACCTCTAGCATAGTTGTTGAATAACAGATTAAAAACAAATTAAAAATACAGTTTTAGACCATTTTTCTAAACACTGTAGAAATTTTGGATCAAATTCCGATGAAAATTTTGTTTTGATTTAAGGCTTTTTACCGTAAAATCTATTTTCTCTGGAACCTGTTACGGAACAAAAAATCTGATACACCGTAATTTTTACAGTAACGTTTACCGTAAAATCACTGAATCACTCTAATTAAATAAATATTACTATGAGAATTACGGTAAATTTTATAGTAAAAAAGATTTTACTGTAAAATGGACACTACGAATGATGGACCAAAAGTGCCGGGACTTTATATCGTAATTTGATAGCGATTTTTTTACAGTGAACCTAGTATTGACACTACAGGCACTATGGAATGTTCAGAATGCAGTACTGGATATTTTTTTATTTAATACTTAATTTGTCTCATTTGAAATTTAATTTCTTTTTTAACTAGTCACTTGTTTGTTTAGTCCTTTTAGTTTGTTTTTATACTAATTTTTCAAGGATTGAAATAAATTTTCAAATAAAGAAAAATCCTTATTAGACATACCGTCAGATCTATTTCTTGTCTTAGTTTCATAATTTTTGCTCTAACTTCTCTAACAGTTTGGGCCAATTTTGTGTCTAAAGTGTACATTATGAGGTTTGCGGATGACTCCAATTTGCTGTCCATCACTTCAGCTGATGAACGAATGTCTGTTCTGCTCATTGGATGTTTAAGATTAAACTCTGCTTTGTAATGACTGTCTCGGCTGTTTTTAGAAAGATCATTTGCTCTAAGTTCGAGCAACAAGTTGTGATGTCGTTCACGGGAATAATCGAGTTCGCTCTTGACATAGAATTCTCCTGGACCCATTGTTACGACGTTTGTCTGCACTATATCCTGAAAAAAAAAACACAATATTTAATGTGTTAATATTCGAATGAGTGATCTTATTAAATCATGAATCTTTAAATGGTTTAAGTATATATTAAAAGTCTAAATGGAATGCATTAAAGTTATGCAGCATATGGAGTTGATTGACATGCATTTGTAATAAGGCAATTATGATATCAGGAAATATATTTGTATAGTACGAAATTTTCAATTTTAAACTTTGAAACCTTCTAATATTCTAAATTTATTTCCGATTTGTCACTTTTTTAAAAAAATTATATAACTTAATTTTCATATTCTTTAATACTTTAATTATAAACAAAGTTTTCTTTTTTAACAATTAATCAATTTTTTTCATAAAACGAAAAGGCAACTATTTAAATGGTTACGGTTACGTAATTCAAAATGTTCATATTATTGTTAATTTGAACATTATGCGGTAGTATTGTTGATGCATATGTAAACCCAGAATACACTGATTGCAATGTAATATTGATGAACAAGATCTGCTTTAAATTCGAATATATCTACGGACCAATAAAAAGACTTGAAGATTACGAAAAGGTTGAAAAAATGGTTGCGTTACAATATATGCTGTTATTTAAGAAATTAATACTACTATGGTTTTTCCCAGAAAAAGTTAAAGTAATATGAGAAAATTTTTAGTCATTGAAAATGTCTAGTCTTAAAGATTTTGATTGAATTTGATGAAGAAAGCTTTTCGTCATAATACGTGATTTGACTTTTATGTACACTAATAATTCTAAGAAAGCCCATTCAAATTAAATTTTATACCTTATTAAGTTTAGGATGGTCCACAACAATTTGAACTCGGTGAGATGTTTGTTTGCTTGAACTGAGGTCGGTATGCATAAGTCCTACACCCATGTGTTTTTCTAATGAGCGAGCAGCATCCCAATAGAAGTCCACTCCTCCAGATTTTGCTCGAGAAGTTTGAGTGAAATTTCCTTTCAGCATGAGAGATCTTACAGGAGTATCCAGTCTGCTCCACAGTTCTTTTCCTGTATCTGTATCAGCCAATCTAAAGTCATACGAAATTCGTTTGTCAGATTTCTCATCCCAGCTGAATGCGGCATCATGCAGGAATTGCCTGTTGTCTCGTTGGTGAGATGTTCGGAAAGAAACTACCCTAGCCAAACGAGAGGATTTGAAAACAATTTCTTGGCCGTTGATGATTTGTTTTCTGTCAGCTGATATGGTCAGATCGAATGGCTTAATGTCTAGCACAAAATGTGAGGATTTGGCACCAAAAAGAATAACTTCCATTTTCATCTGCTTAGCTCTGTTGTAATCAACTTCTAAAGTGTCCTCAGTGTTGGTGTACTTCTTAACTCTACCGTATGATATTTTGACGTCTTGTAAATTGGTACGAGGAATGGACAGTTGAATGACACCTCTAACTCCATCTCTTTGGTATCGATGGTGCACTTTGAAGAAATCTTTGTAATCGTCTGTTACATACTGCGATAGGATAAGTACGCCTTGTGAATTAGTCTGGTGGCTGATGATTCCTTGAATATTACGATAACTGTAGTAAGGAGTTTCTGCTTGAAATTCAACTTTGAAATTGTAAAGACTTTCATACGCGATGGAAGTATTCAAGTTGTATCTTTGATTTCTGGGGCTGCTGTAAATGACCGATATCTGTTTCTGATTGTCCGAGCTTCCGTATGCACCCCCAAAGGTATACGAATCCGATCTTGGTGTCACAACAGTCAGGACAACATCTTTTTTAGAGTCCGAATGTTCCAATCGACCGGAAGCTGTCCACTTTGTGTTGTCCATTTCGATTTCCCCTCTTCCAGATATTCTTGATCTTCCAATACCATACTGACTGTATATTGAGAATTTATGTCTGGGTATAGAAAGTGTGAGCCTTGAATCTGAGCTTGAGTAATCTGGATTGTAGTGGACATTACCTAAGAGTTGAATATTTTGATAGTTTCGAATGGGAAGTTTGAGCATGACGGACATTTCTTCCGAACCTCTTGTACTTATGTACTTTGATGTGATTCCTAATGATGGCACAATTCTGTTTGAGCTTTCCATTTGAAAGCTACAGTCAATGTTTTCAAATCTATCATTCTGCAATCGTCCATCTAATCGAAACATTGTAAATCCTTCAAAAGGTGTGTTGATTGTAAGGAAACCTTCAATATTTTCCCACCTAAAACAAAATTTATGAAAATTTATAATAATTATAATAATTAAGTAAAAATTATTTTATAATTATTGGGAAAAATATATGCATATTTTTTCAAAACATATTTAATTAAATTGAATTAAATATATTGAATTTGCATGATAATTCACCAAACTGATTGTACAAGAGTACGATAAGCAAGTCAAAGTTATATAATGATCAAAAATTATTTCAATGGTGATATGTTAACGAAATAGTTAAATTTTCGATTTATAACTGATATCAATAATTAAAAAAATAACTATTAACAATTATGAACATTAAATCGCCTTTTAATGGTAACATTTTACAGCAATAAATTAATTAAATGCTTGTTGGGTTCTCTTTTTATATATAATAATGATTTTCTACGGTTGAAAATAATGTACGATTTAAAATGTCAACAAAAAAATAGTTTAAGTTACTTTTTAGTATTCGATTTATTAACATGGTTTTTCCATAAATAAATATCTTGATTTTAAAAAGTCTTTCCAGTGCATAAAACACTTTTGTGAAGACTTTTATGGAATAATACAAAAACTTTGACTAGGAGGGAGTAATACGTAATACCTTGAATAGTTAGAAGAAAACTTGTAATACATAGTAATAATAATAATAATATTAAGCATTACATCAATTATAAAAATAGATATGATATCGCAGTAATATTAAGAATAATAAAAAGTTTTAAAACAGAATTGACACACATTTTACGAAATATATATAATAAAAGGGAAAAAAATTGATTAAACTAACTGTTATTGTATTATAGGTACTTCATTTATATGATCTAACTACATGAAGGAATACCGGAAACCGTATAGTTTTTTAATAATAAAATAGCCTAAGAAACTGACTGATAATTCATATAACATACCCGATTCTTTTCATATTTCCTGCTATCCTGACTTCTTTATTCAGAGTAGAGACAGATAGGCTTACATCAGACGAATCCCCTTGCTTTAAAGTTCCAGTAATAATTAAAGAATTCAGGAAATCAGCAGCTGGGCAATCTGCTTTCACTTGAATGTATTTCTCTTCCTCATAGTTTCTCAAATTGGCCACAAACACGTGATCCACGTCGTAGACTGAGATCGTCAATCGCCCCTCAACGTCTCTGCCATTATTGTTAATGTATTTAGCTTCGCTTTCCATTGTGAAAATGTCACTGTTAACTTTAAAACTGGCTGTTAATTGGTTTCCTTTGTTTTCATATTTAGAAGAGAGCGTGTGAGAGCCGCTTGGCAATGTCAAACTGACTGAAGCATCTATATTTCTGTCATTACGACGTCTGTTGAGCAGTCCTTTCAACTGAGCTTTTCCTTCTGGTAGAAGGTAGCTATCTGCCTCAACTAATACTTCATAAGTTCTACTCGATTTGAATTGTCCAGATAGATAATGGGCTTTTCCTAATGCATCTATTGAAAGTTCACCTGAAATTTTAGATGCATCGTCATCATTAAATTTGATTGAAAGAAGAGCAGTTTTTGATGGTAAGAAGGAGGATTCAGCTTTTGCTTCGAAATTTAGCAATCCATTTTCTTTCATGGAGGTGATGACTATTTCATGAACAGAATTTAAAGATTTCCCTGAAAGTGCAATTTGCATGTTGCTTAAATCATTGAAATTAATCTCCGCAGACGATTCAATATTTTTGAATGACATGAAAGGTGCTTCAATATTCAATGAAGCCAACAATGGTTTGAACTGGCTGTTTGTCATCTTACCTTCCACTTTAAGAGTAACAGGTGTGTCAACTTTCAAGACTGCAAAATAGCCAGAATCATCATTTTTGTATTCGGCATATACATCCAGATTTCGAAGTATTTTAAATGGAGTCACCACAATCAAACGACCATCCATGAATTGGTTTTTATCACTTCTCAGAGAACTATCAAAACTAAGTGTTCTATAACCTTCGAAGGGAGTATTGAGTTTCATTTTAGCTTCATAAAATTGGCCAAGTCTCTTGTTCAGAAGAAGTTGAACATCTGCTTCCTTTTCTTCCCATTTCAGAGTTGAAAGGAATTGGTACAAATCGGGATTTGAATCGATGGTTGCAATCCATTGTACATTTTTGAAAGGTGAATGTGGAGAATTAAAGTTTAATTGAATTTTAGCTGAGTGCTCACCGCCATATTTTGCATCGACTTTACCGAAATAAGCTTGTTCACCGTTTGTTTCAACTTTAACTTCAGCTACAGCACTATCTCTTTTGTTTTCGTATCTGCTGTTGAATGTTACTGTTTCGTAATTTTTGATTGGGCTTTCAACTGTCAGAACTAAATAGCCGTCTTCTCGAGCAAAGCGCATGTTGCATTTAGCTCCAACTTTTTGATTATTACCCCAAGCGAAATTGAGTTCAGATCTTGCCTTATTGTCAGCGTAACTTCCAGAAACCATAGCATTAACATTCTCATAATTTTCAAAAGGTGTTTTTACTGTCATCCTGCCGCTTATAGATTTTCCCTGAAGTTCGTATTGTAGCATTGTTTCATAGTTGTTATTACGACCCAGCTGAAGTGCTAATTCTGCCTTTTTGCCTTTGCTTAGAGAATAGTATTTTGCTGAAGCACTGATATCTTTAACAGGCTCGTAGGGTGAGTCTAATTCAAAGCTAAGCTCAGCAGACGTTGTTCTAAAAATTGTTTTTCCTTTTAAAACAACTTTCCTCCAACCCCTCTCATATAAAACATTTAAGTTCCTTTCAACGTTATTAAAACTGTATTCTTTGGTGAAGGAAATCTTTTCATAATCAGCAAAAGGTGTTGTTAGAGTCATTGTCGAACTTATCAATCTGTAAGAATTCAAGAAATTGCCGTTAAAAACTATTGATTTTCTATTGTTGTTACCCCATTGCACTGATGCTTCGATTTCTTTTTGTGGAGCAGTGAAATCGTATTTTACTGCTGTAGAGTAAAATTCAAAGCCTTTAAAAGAACTTAAAAATTCGACTTGGGCATTAACACTTTCCCAACGGAAGTTATTCAGATTACCACTCAAAGTCATTTTGTTTCGTCTGTCCCAGACAGCAGAAAACACTCCTTTGTGATCCCATTCTTGTTTTTCATAGGTCGATTTCAATTCCAGATCTCGGAGTTTTCTGAATGGAGTCGTGAATTTTATTACAATCTCTTTCAGGAATGTCTTATCGATGTATTGAGCATTTAGTTGAATCTTTTTATCATTATCCCATAAAATAAAGCTATTATGTTCTAATTGTCGTCCGTTGCTGGCGTGTACTACTGAAAACTTTCCGTTTAAGCCAGTTATGGAAGAAGTTGCTTCTAGGGCTGAGTCGAAATTCCAGATGTCCCTCAAGACTAGTTTATGAGACAGTGAGCCGCTGAGGCTATTTTTGTTCATTTGAAGTTTGGTGAAATATTCTTGGCCTCTTTGGTTATGTGTAAAATCTGCTTTCATTTCTTCGAAATTTACAAAAGGCGTGTTTAAAGTGGCTGAAAATTCCATATTTCTTGAATTATAGTTTGCTTCTGACAGACCTATTAGAAGAACAGTCAGTCTGTCGTTATTGATAGAAGTGTCAAGTGTGCTTCTTAATTTTGAATTTTGAAGTTTATGAACTAGATCAAAAGAAATGCGCTGATTATTCATTATTTTAGGGAACTGGCCAATGGCTACTGCATTGATTTCTAAATCATTCAAACTTGTCATTTTTCCTTGGGAATTGAAAGAAGCAGTTGATCGATGGGGTAATTGACCATCAATATTGAATTTATAGGAATTTCTGTTCGTGTCTAAAGAAGATGTTATTTGAACATTTTCGTAGTTGCGGAATGGGCTTGTGAGGAGGAACTTCCCTTCTATGTTTTTCTCATATCTTTGATTTCTTAGGGTCACACTTAAAGATGTGGAAACTTTGTTTTTATTCCAGCTAGTTTCTGTATCAGTATTGACGGTTACACCATCGTTGCTGTATGTTATTTTCATAGCAGTATTCTCATATCCTCTAACTGGTGTAGAACATTCCATGTTTACAGTACAAATACGTCTACGACCGTTCAACTCGTGACTTCCATCAAAATTAATGCTGACTTTTTTTGTCGGGGCCCATTTAAACTCAGCTTTTGTGCGATAGTTGTTACTAGTATAGATGTTGGTTACTTCTGCAGACATTTCCTTAAAATTAGAAAATGGAGAACTCAATAAAGCTGTTCCTTTAAACATTGAGGATTGTTTGGCTCCAGTAAGTTGTAACTGAATTCTCTTGTCAGTGCTCCATTTCACTTCGGCTTTGTTTTTCAGTTCATTCATGTTTTGGTTGTGCGAAACAGTGACGTACATTTCTTCGTAGCCAGAATAAGATGTTTGGATTTTACCCAGTGCCTCAACTGTAGATATTCCTCTAGTAAACGTATATTTTCCAGATGATGATAATGAGAGGTCATTTCCATATGGGACCAATGTCGCAATTTCACTGTCCCACTGTTGATTTGCATATAAATGAGTTACGCTAAGTGTCAGATTTTCATATCCATTGAATGGAGTAATTAGTTCCATATGGTTATTTATTTGTTGCCTAGATCTATCTAGCAAAACATTTGTGGAAAGTGTAACAGCGATTTTATCTCTTGTTGACCATTCTACAGAGAACTTATTGTTCGATTTCCATTTTGAGCTGAATAAAGTGCCTTGTAGGCCAGTATTGAAAAATCCCTTAATTGATCTACGAAGTACTTGCATGTTAAATTTGCCTTCATAACCTTCGTTTTGGTCACGGAGTTCGCCATTAAATACAAAACGTTTAGATGTGTCTCTATCAGCGTCCCAATAGGTTTCGAAAGAACCAAACTTCAATGAATCTGCAATTTTCCCTTCAAGCTTAGCGTAAACCCTGTGGCGATTAGGCATTTTAAGTTCAATATTTCCATTAAGTTTACTTTTTAAGTGACTAACGGTAGCATCAAGAGTGTAAATTTCATTTTTAACAATCACTTGACTCGCTAAGCGTTGATTCAAACCATTTCCAACAAACAAATCAGATTTCAAACTATATTTATTGGTGCCAATATTAGCTTCTAAGAATCCATTAAATTTATTTTGTTCTTGTCCAATTACCGAAGAATACGTGATTTGAGGGTAGTTAGGAAGATTGAGATTACCACTGACTTCATGTTTAAAACGTCCTTTAGAGCTCTTGTTTTTGTATTGAACAACTGCTCCAACTTGCTTTCCTTCTTGCCATTGGCAGAAAAGTGTTCCCCTGTATTCGTTTGAGCTAGATTCTGTAAGTTCAGCCTGGAGAGCAGTTTCACGTCCTGGATATTTCATTTTAATTTCCCCAGCTAGATTCAATGGTCCATCCAAGTTCTTCTTCAAGTTAATTTCTGTTTTAATTGCTTTCTTCGTGTCGTATTGTAATTGCAGGCTGTTCTTTAAGGCGTTTGCAGAATTCTCATGGTTCATGCTAATTCCGTAATTAATTCTTTTTTCTGGGTATGAAAGGCTTAAAGAAGCATCGACCTTATTATTGCTGAGATCGCCTTCATATCTGAGAATCTCTTGCATTTTGATTGTATGGATTCGACTACGTGCTCCATCGCCCAAAGACAAGGTAAGGCTGTTTTCAATATGACTCGTAGTTTTCATACTTTCAAACTGAAGTTCTGTGTTCCATTCCGGTAAAACCGAAGCTTGGATGTTCAACTGACCCTGATACTTCATCAGGGCATTGGCTGACAGGTTCCTCATTTTACCCACAATGCTTAATTTATTCATTTTGCTTTCCATTATTCTGTAATCAGCTGTAATTCTTGATGACATGCTATTTCCAAGTTGAGCGTATCCTTTTACTGTTCCATCTAATGCGAAGCTGCTGAGACTGACTTCCAAATCGTATCTGTCTTTTTTGCCCAATTCCACGTTAGCTAAAAGAGAAAAAAAATCATTTTTTCGATATCAGTTCTGAAATTATAGTTTTGATAGTAAATAAGAGATTTTTGGAATAATTTGTTGAGTGATGTTTCGAAAACATTTAAATTTCCAAAATGTGTTCAGGTGAAAGCATAAAATAAATTTTGCGATACGTCTTTACACTGTTAAAATTTTCGAAGTATGTTTAAATAAAACAATGCTTTAACATGTTGTAATATTAAGTAGTTTCTAACAAGGAAAGGTTCCTAGGCTAGACTCCTCATCCGATAAAATCCGATGAAAATTGTAAAGGTATTAGAAGAACCGGTGGAAAATCTATCACTTGAAAATCAGCTACTAAATTACAAAAACTAACATTTTTAACGCCAAATGAATCCTTGCTTGGCGATAATCCAACTTTCACTTTCCGAAATCTAGTAATTCATGTTTTCATTGTGAGTTTTTTAGATTCTTGGAGAGTAATGTGCATTCGAAATTATTTAAATTCTGATTTAATCATACATTTTGCATTTCATAGTTCATTTTATGTTATTATTCACAAGAAGTTTAATGAATTAACTAGAGGGTAAATTTTTTTTCTATCAAACTGAAAAGATGTTTTTACGTGTTTAAATTTAATCATGAATTCTTACCATTTCTAAATTAAAAAACAATAACAAGGTGCTATTTCTTATATACATGATGAAACATATTATTGGAAGATAACTTATATTTTTTAAGACTTGATTTTGTTTAAAAAAAAAACTTTTTTATTGTTAGTGACTTTAAAGTAATAATGTCATAACAGTTAAATATTTTTAATAGGATATGGAATTTGTATAGCGAGTTTTCCATTCAGTATTTGTGATTTTAAAAAAATAAAGCATAGTTTTGATAATTGTAATGATTTTGATTACCATAACCGATTTTCAATATTACTTAACATTCTTCTAATGCATTTTAGCAGCTAATTTTTTTTAATATGGTTTGTCCGTAAGTTCTTCGAACACCTACAAATATTTCATTAAACATATCTGTCAAGCTCTTTGAAAAAGTAAACAATGATTATCTATTACTGTTTTACCTACCTTTGGCTAGTATTGGTTTTGCTGTCAAATCTTCAACTTGAATCTGAGCTGTATATTTCTGTCCATATTTAAATTGCATGTTTCCTGTTACAGAAACCAGTTTCTGAGATGGAATTTTCATTTCAAAGAAAGGTGTATAGCTCACACCATTCTTTTCTTCTGCGATTCGAAGATCCGATTGTAGAGAGAAGTATTCCTTATCATCCATCGCTACACTGAAGTCCAATTTTTTCTGGAAGTTTTCATTTACTAGTTTACCTGTAAAATTTAAGTAGATAATATGAATGATCTTTAAAAGAAACAATTCAAATCTATTTAAAAATATAAAAACTAAACTGTTTAAAAATATTTAATAAAATCACATTTCTTTTTCCTATAAGTAGTAATATTTGTAAATAATAATTTTTTTAGCAGAAAATAATATGATTCACAAAATAGTTTTATTCTTCAATTTTTAGAAATGCTGCTTAAATGGAAGTACAAAAACAAATTTAAATGTTCTTATAACCATTGTTTAAAAAAATTATGCTATTTATATCTCCTAATTGCACAATAAACTAATTATTAAATTACTGTTATTGATAAAAATGCAATTCAAAATAAAATTGCGACTTCCTTGATTATAACTATCAGCTAATTTTAATAATCCCATTGTTTAAAATTAATTTTCGTTACTTATAGGATTTAACTTAACATTTAAGCCTTCTTTTCATTCGAAATTGTCAAATTTTAATTAAAATTGTGAAATGATAAAACGGCAAATCAAAATAGATTTGCTTCTACGTTAATTATATAAAGCAGTAACTAATTTTAGCGAATGCCTGCTGCTTCAAATTTACTCTGATCGCATTTAAATTTTAACTTACCATTCAAACCTATTTTTTTCATTGGTGATTGCAACTTTAAGGAAGCTGTATAGTCTTCTTGATTGAGATTCATCTCCATTTTAACAGCTCTATCAATTCTAGAATTGGGAGTATTGAATGATAAAACTCCATGTTTAATGAAAGCTCCATTCTTCTGTAAAACACAATAAAACACAAATATTCTTAGACTATTTCTATAAACATTTTGTGAATAATAAAAGGTAATCCAAAAACGGCAATTGTATTAAAAAAATAATTAGAATTAAACAGAAGTAGGTAGAGATATCATGATCGTTGTATTTATTCTCAAAATTTCAAAATTAATTTCGTCAACTTTTGTTACTATTAACTTAAGAAAAAAACAATGAAACAATGTTTTTTGCTACATCGTTAAAAGTTAAACAACATATAAAGGTGTCTGTTAGTCTGGCCAAGTTATTTTCAAAAATGGTGATTATTTTGAGAACATTGAATTTTTTTCCCAGTTATAAGCGCCATCTTCCGAGGAACTTTATAACTATTTTTTTAAATTTTAATAAGAATAGCTGGTTTCTTAAGCAGAACATAGCAAACCGTGTCTCTGTCTCTATACATTTCCTTAAACGGACATTTTAAATCACCGATTTTTTTTTAAATAACCGGTAGATTCTTAGTAACAGTTTTAAAAAAAATTGTTCAAATATTAGAAACGAATAAAAAACTTCTAAAATTACATCGATTGTATCTCAAAATGTTAACAAAACTCATAAAAATGATTTTACCAGTTCAGTTTTCCATGAAGCATCAAAATTATAACTTTTCAGAGTGGGATCTGTTTTCTCTATAAAGAGATTGAAACGAGCCGGTCCGTTGAGTGGATGTAAAGGTGTATTCGCCCGATAGGGTGGTATTTCAATTTCAGAACAGAACTTGACTCCAAAAATTTCGCTGAATCTTTTTCCAGTACAACTTTCTATCTGGGTTCCAGATTTTTTTTCAGCTGTCTTCTCCCTTTCTTCCATGCCATGCACTAAGTAAACTTTACTCCTAAAGAATACAAAAATATTTATTCTCAAATATTTTTCTTGAAAATATGTAAAATAAATATTTTAGAAAATATCAAAATAGTACATAAAAAAAAACTAGTTAGTAGTGTAAACTATCAGTTAAGTGCTAATGATATTTTAATGAATAGCTATTTTTACGAATTAAAATTTTTTTTAGAATAATTTCAATTGTTATAACACTGCATTGATTTATAATGTTCATTTCTACAGCAATTACCTTCATTACATGCTTCCTTAAATTATCTGGGACTTAGAAAATCAATAGAAAAATTTAATGAGTTAAAAATATATGGTTTTTTGGTATTTTTTTTCGGATACCAGGTAAACTTATTTTCACCAAGATTTCAAATTAGATAAAAATATATCCTTCAACAGGTAGTGTTGTTAACTGAAGGAAACTATTTAATAGTGTTTTCTGCTATAGGTAAGACAATACCCCTGAAATATTTATATGGGATTCTTTTAATTTTTATTTAGACTGCGTCACGTTGTTGCTGTATATAGTGGTTATTTTAGAAACATTCTTTCACAGTGTTTCTGAGTAAGCAGGTCCCTCTGTTGATGAACTAGAAAATTAATATCGAAACATAGTGACAATAAATACCTAAGCAGAATGTAACAAAACCTACACTTCTATTTTCTATAATTTTTTAAAATTGGTTTTTTAAATTGGCATTTTTATAATTAAGTTTCTCATTTTTGAGAAACCTTCTTATAAAAATTTTAATCATTTAATTTTCAATTCTAATTTTTTCAATTTTGATTATCTTTTTTATTAATAACATTGACATCAAGTTTGATGTGATAACTTTACGATAACAACTTTTTTTATTTATATAACAGAAAAATGTTACATTTTGAAAAATGTATCAAAGTTTCAAATGATCAAATTATAATATTATAAATAATTTTAATATTACCTGAAACTAAAAAAAAAAAAATATTAAAATTTTTTGTGGTTTACTTACTCTATGTTGAAGACGTCTATTCTCTCTCTTGGCATGTTGAGCTGAACTTTCACTACTTCTCCATTCTTCACTTCAACTTTACCATCGAGAACACTGGATGAGTGCATTGAGCTTACCACACGCAATCCAGATCGAGCAATATTTCCAGCATCGATTGTCAACAAGCTAGCAATTTCAACGGCACCGCTGCAAAAGTAAAGAGCGAATTACATATGGATTTAATTTACGTAATTAAGAAAAAAATATTGTGATAGAAATTTATTGATAAAGTTTCATAAAACTTATTATTGTTGTTTAAAAACAATTTAGCTTCACATAATTTTTTTAAATCATAATTGGGCAAAGCTAGAATTTTCTCCTTTTGAAACATTATATGAGAAGCATACAGGCGGCATTTTTATGGAAAAAAATCTTAATATTATTCTATAATGAAATGTAGTTCGATTTCTTAATTTTGGGTAAAAATTTCAAAGGTTTCAAAAGAGTTTATTTCTAATACTGTAAAATTCAACGTAATTTTTTTTTAAATTTATTTTTCTTTTCTAAAAAGAAAATGAGTGATTTGCTATACCTTATTATTGATATCATAAGTTAAAGGTATATCCAAGTGTTCAAGTTGAGTAGTATAGAAACAGAATATAAAATAAAGAGTATAGAAAAAAGCATAACATAAAATAGCATTGTATAGAGTAGAATATTATTTAACCTAGTATAAAAATAGAGCAATATAGAGGAAGAATATAAAATTGACTGTTAAAGTAATAGCATAATATAGAAACAGGATATAAATAAGAGCATTCTTACCTGGGTTCAAAGTGACCGAGAACATCAACGTGTTTAAAAGATTTAACATCGAATTTTCCTCCAACTTTAAGGCCAACGCTTGCTGTTCCATTGACTGCAATCTTCAAGGGCATTCCACTGGTCATGGGAATGGTAAAGGTGGTATCTAAGAACATGAAACTTCGAGAATATTCTTTTTCGTGCTCCTCAGCCAAGTTCGAAACAATATCAAGCAGATTGATTTCAGTTCTTGCTTCGTCATCGTGTCTGTATTGGTTGTACCACATCGAAGTGCCAAAAACTTTTATATCTAATGAGCCATATGGTTGTTGAGCTGGACGAGCATTTTCGTTATACTATGGAATACAGTTTTTTTTTAATTACTTTTATTTCTTTTTTTTGTTGCCTGAGAATTGCTATCAATGGAAAATGAAGTACTACTTACCTTACTCTCAATTTGGTTGAGTTTGTTTTGATTTAGTGATCGCTTCTCTCTAAGAATCTTGGCAACATGTTTCTGGGGGAAATATCCACTTGGACCAAAGAAACTTTCCACTACATGTTCTAAACCCTCTAAACGTCCATCAAGCTTAAAGTAAAAGAAATAAAATTTTTAGATAAAAAACTTTTAAAAGAAAAATTTTTATTTTCAGAATCGAAATTACTTCTCAAAAGTAGGCACATAGAATATGTTGTAAAGTAAAATTATACCCACCCATAGTTTTTATTTTTCATGACTAGCTATAAATTACGGCTGTAAATGCTCGTTAAAATATTAATAAATTAAATATTTCTTTATGTAAAAAGATATTGGTAGAATTATTTTTATTTTAATAGCTTTTTATTTACCAGAAAATGCTTTAGTAGGGGTTGCCAATTACATGAAACCACATCTTAAGATCTTTAAATGTTAAGTATGGAACTGAAAAGGGTGGCAGAGTAACCTATAGCCAAGCAGTAATCGAAATGGAATATGGTCCCAAGAAAGGTTTCGGCCAATCAACGGCTGTCGATTCGATGCAAGAGATTTTTCTGTTTCATTTTTAAAAACAGTATAACAAAATTCTTATTATTCACTTTAAATAAATTAAAAATATTTTAACAGATGAACGCACTACACTTCTTTTGGAAATAAATAAAAAAATGCAGATTTTTATGTAGCAAATATTATAGATATTAATATTTTCTGCTACAAGAAAAATATCATATGCGAATTGCTTAAGCTTTACAATCGAGTATGGGTCTTACAAAAACATTTTATCGTTTATCTTGTACTGGTAGGATCATAATGGAGGACGCGCTTCATAAATACTAAATTCGAAAGGAAAAAAAAACTATTTTTTAGCTTTGTTGAATATGGCATCTTGAAAATATAACTAGAGATATTTACATCCATTTTAGAAGGGTTATATAAAGCAATAGACTTACTTCCAAAAGGTTGCAGGTTTTTCCGAAAACATCGACTGTGAGATTAAACATTGCTGACCGAGGTAAATATGAGTCTGTTGAGTAGATTAAGTGACTGTCCAAATGAAGCCCCGAGTCAATAGATTCCAAAAAGTATGTTGCTTCATGAGCAGTGGAAAATTTCCTTGAATCCGATTCAAATTTATTCATCAGGTATAAATTGGAGATGATTTGGCGGATATCCTGTCTTTCTGGGTGTTTGCTTTTAGCCAAGGCATTCAAATGAGTCCAGATAAAGGACCCAACTGTAAAGGAACAAGTAAAATATTGCTTATTTCTTTATGCTTAAATACTCTTTAATTGTCTAAAAATAATTTTGTCTTATTTTTCTTACCATGATTGATCTTTTCATTCATTAAAACACCTTTAATATCATCAATAACGCTTGTAGATGGACACCTCATCACAGCAAGATATGCAGCAATTCTAATTTCGGTATCTTCATTGTAGTTGCTGTAAGTTTTCAATAAATCCTCCCTCTATCAAAATAAAATAATGACTCTGTTAAAATTTATTTTGTCTTATGTTGCTACAAACTACAGATTATTAAAAATAGTATCTTTTTGCGTAAAGATCGTTTAACCTGATTTGTTTCAAATTAATTTTTTTAATTATTCTGTAAGAAATGCAAGACCAAATTACGGTAAAAAATACCGCCACTCCGGATGCTGATGCTTTTTACTGTAAATTCCATTTCTATTGGAACGTGTTACGGAACAAAAAATAAGATATACCGCAATTTTTGCAGTAATAAATTCCGTAAAATTATATCACTAAATCACTAATTTAATAAATATTACTGTAAAAATAACAGTATAATATATTACGGTTAAAATGGATTTTAAGGTAAAATGATTTTTTTTGATAGTGCACCCAAAGTGCCGATACTTCATAATGTACTTTGATCAGTAATTTGTTACATCGTACTTGTTTTTACTATTTAGAAATTATTTGCTTTTTACTAATTGGATAACTTTGAAACACACGAAATGATAGAACTAATTAATATTTTGCAATTTGTTACTCTAGGTAAAGAAGGAGAACAGTATGATCGACTTTTCTTTCAAAACTAAATTAAATTTCAAATTATTTCCAACTGAAATAAAAGGAAAGTATTTACGTCATTGCTTATATTTTTAAAGCATAAAGAGATTACTCCTTCAAAATTGACTTACGTTTACTTCACAATTAACTCTTCGGAAAGCTTCAATGGCAGCAAGTCGAGTTTCAGTTCTGATTTGAGGATTTTTGTAGCAAGCCTGCAATATATTCTCTCTTCCAAATAGATGTCCGATATTGCCAATGGCTTTCAACGACAAAATAATCTGCAAAACAGAAATTAATATTTAAATAAGAAAAATACGTTTAAAAAATTCTTCCTGAAATTACAATAACATTTTGATATCTCTTTAAATTACAGAAGTCTAATCTTAAAAAATTTACCTTTAAAGATCATGTATTTTTTTAAATATATACGACTTCTAAGTTTATTTTAAATTGATGTTTTATTTAAATTCTTTAGTTTAAAAAATTTCTTACTGTTTTTTCGTCACCACTGAAGCAGTTTTCTCCTAGATTTTCAACCAGTTTGTTAACAGCTGCTCTGACTTGAGGGATGGTAGAACAATCTTTAGAAGAACAGAAGTTGTGGATGAAAGACGAAACTCCTAGTAGAGCTTGATCAAATTTACCATCCAAAAGAGGCTAGAAAAAAATTTATTTTTAATAATAAAAAAAAATTATTTCTTACGCACCATAAAAACTGCGTGAAATTAGTTTTATAAACAAGTAAACAAGTGCTGTTGATAGTATAAAAAGTTTGAGTTACACTGCATTTTACTTTCTAATGGTTTATTTTAGTTTTATTTCTCATATTTGTCATGCACGATTATCCTTTTTTGGTGATATAGATACAAATTAAATCTTTCTGAATGATTAGATCAATTTGAATATAACTTTTGTAAATAGCAATAGTTGATTATATTGTCAATAAAAAAATCTAAAACTTATTTCGCATTATTTTTTATTTCTTTTAATATTCAAAGAATGTTTAAAAGAAAGCTTTTAAAATGTTACAAAATTTGACTTAATTTCAATAAATTTGACAAAATTAGACAAATGGTAACATAAATTATGCATGAGATTGTTATCTCGACAATGGCAAATAGATCTTTTTGTATTCAAAGACAGACTTTAATTCATGGCATTCCTAAAAATTCTCATATAAAGTCAACTATATGGCGTTTAGTTCACAGTTTTGCTTACAGTACTCGTACGTTGAAAGTATTAATTATTTGCTAATAAACAACTCAACTAAAGCATGCATTATAATTCTCCTGAATAATACTTTAGAATCGAAAATTTTTGACAATGAGTTCTCTAATTATTAACTATTCAATTAAAATATCAATGCTATTCTTCAGTTATAAACAATTCAATTATGCAAGCAACTCAAACACACATAATATAATAACATTAGTGGAATACTTTTTTTGCTATGCAATTTATGTATATTGGGAACTTATTTGAGAAGTTGCAAATTTTGTGCTTTCAAACTATAGATGGATATATAAATCATTTATGGGAATATTATTTGCCATTGCTAAGTGTAAGAAATGTAATCAGAAGTGAAGGATTATTGTTAAATTTAAAGAGTGTGTAGAATTTCACATAACCATATATGAAAAAGCAAAAAAAGAAGGAAAATTACCGTATATGTAGCAATTATTTCTGGAGTCGCATCATTCAGGAAAGACAGAGACGTGAGCCAAACTTTGCTTTCAGATTCAGAGACTTGCTTACTTGAAATCATTTCATAAATAAAATGTGCCGAATCAACAGAGTTAACTAGAGGGATGGCATCCATGAAGAATTTTCTAAAAATAAACATTCAATGAAGCAGAATATTAAAAAAAATAACTAAAAAAATCCTCTTTTTATTTATTTCAGTTAAATAAAACCGAATTTGACAAATTATTAAATATGATTAAATTTTCATTTTCCTGAAAAATGGCCCTTTGTTATTTTGGGAAACATGCCGTTTTAAGACATTATAGTATTATATCCAATTATTACTTAAATTCTCGCCTATAATATTCTAATCAGCATTGTTGTGCAGCGATGGTTCAGGGAATAAAGCGTTCGCCTTCCAATGAAGTAAACCGGGTTCGAATCTCAGCGATGGCTGGTCGATACAAATCCGCATCCGGCTTGTACTGACCACAGTGCTGACGTAAAGAAACTTCAGTGGTAGGCGGATCATGGCCTTTCAACTTTGATTAAAAAAAGAGTGTCTAGTCACACTGTAGAAAATTCCGGATCAAATTACGGTTAAAAGAACAAGTTAACTGAGACCAGAATCTGTAAAATTCGTTTAACGGTAAGATTTTATATCGCAACTCTTAGTAATTTTAGATGAGTAATTTTAGAGTAAATCTTGCTGTAAGGTATATCAAATTTTACGCTGCGCAAAATTATGCTGTAAAAAGTACTGGTACCCTGACCACCAATCCAATTTTCTACAAAATTTTGTACCTCAATTTTTACAGCTATATTTATTTAACTACAGAGATTCAGTAATTTTACAGTAAATATTATTGTAAAAATTAATGTATATCAAATTTTCGTTCCTTGAAATTTTACGGTAAAAATGGATTTTGCGGTAAGAGTATCGCTCTCCAGAGTGTCTGTACTTTTTACCACAATTTAATCTGGATTTTTTTTACAGTGTACAGTAAATTTGCTATGCTTTAAAAGATGAAACCCCTTACAGCGCCAAATATACTTTTTTTAGATTAGTTACCTTGCTTTACTGTTATCTGGGCAAATCTTTTCAGTTTTCTGGTGAAGTGCCTTTAAAGCTGAAAGGGATAACTTTTTAAGTTTGTAGACAAAAGCTGAAAATTTCCTGGGTACTGAAATTGTGATATCTTCTTTGGATGCATCACAAAGTTCCTTTAAGGCTGTTTCGCTGTCTTGGTTGACTTTTGCAGCGTCGATAACTGGTTGCTTGTGTTGGTAAAGCAGAGGTTCTGTTGTTGGGCGGTAATCTAAATAATAAAAGTAAAAATTCTGTTTTAAATCTCAAATACATAAGCATGCGTGCAAAAGAATTTTTATTAAACATATTTTTCATACTTCTTTCATTTTAATAGTTTAGCATTTTAAGTTAAGTTTACAAACAGTCCTTGAAAAGTTATCTTTCTTACTTAAGTTTTAACTTTTAAAATGGTAAAACTACAAGCCATATATTTCAAAAAAGCCATGTACTTAAAATTCCAAGCCATATATTTCAAATCATCAGTTATAAAGCTAGAAATAATTAAAGAAATTGTATTTCCTATTTTGCACCCATGCTTTGTTTCCAATTTACATTAACAAAACATCGTCGGCAGACAAATTAGATAAGAGCCAGCTAGTTAGCTAAAAGCTAACTAGTTAGTTAAAGGCCTTAAGTAATTGCTTAGCTAATTTCCTTTCTATACAACTTGATACAGATATTTAAATTTATTTTCTTAAAAATATATTTTATCGTCTGAAAGAAATTAGTCCCAAAAAAATCACTTTAATTTGAAAAAAAAGCAAGCGATTATTATAAAAACTGCATATAAAATTACACTTCTTTAACTCGTATTATTTATTTATTTACTATTTTCAGCATATATTTTAGTAAATATTTATGGAATTTTAAAAATATTTATTTTATTGTCTGAAATAAATAATTTCCATCATTATTTATTTTTTATCTGAAAAAAGCAAACGATTCTTCTGAAACCTGTATTTTGACTTCCACTTTTATAACTCTTTACTTTTAGAATTATGTTCCATTATGGTGAGTGCATTGAAAGGTTTTGTAAACCTTATTTTTATTTTAAATATTCAAAATAAAATAAAAATATTCAAAATAAACCATTTATAATCTGACAATTCAGGTTTCTTAATTCGTCTGAGGTAATTTAATATTACTTTATTATGCTAAATGCTTAGTTAATCTATGAAAAATATTCTTTTTTTAAAAAATATAACGTGAATATTTTTTTAATATTTATCCGCATTATTATTATAATTATGTATACTTTTATGCAAAAAAAATGAATTCATAGTGATACATAAAATTGTTAAATGAAAAGAATTCAATTTTTAAATATGAAAATTTTATGGAAAACTTTGCTTTTTTACAGTACACTTTTTAATTTTTTTTTATTTAGAAGAGGTCTAACTATTTTACTGTCTAATTTTTTTCTGATAAAAAAGTGTTAATTAATGTTCAACCTTTCGGCTATTCACTGACTAACAAAGAATGCTTGGACTTCTAAGGAGAAATGTTCCAATCTTAGGAATAATGTTTTATTTAAGGAGCAGAATCTGACCACGTATAACATTAAAAGAAGTTCTTAGTCTAATGTATTATAGATATAATATAATAAATTAACGAAGTTTTTAAAATGAATACAAAAGAGCAAATGTTAGAAATATAATATAATTTTTTCCAAACTTTTTTTTTTAAATTCACGTATATTTTTTAAACCAACTTTAAGAACTTTTATTTTTACTTTACACAAAAAAGCGTATATTTATATCAACTTGGAGAAATTTTACAAAATTAAATTATTTGATTTACTAGATATCCTATTAGTCGACTTCAAAATTACAGCATCTGGTTATTTGCGTGTAAAACATTTTTTAAAGTGTTGCGAGTATATTCATTGTCACATTCAAATTTATAACTGACAAGAATGCTCTAGCTCTTCCAAATTTTTAACCTTATATGTATTTTTGAACTTTTTTTCTTCAAAATATAATTATATAAACTTTTTAATATGCATGTTGTTCTGCAATCTCGGCTTTAATAAATATTTTTAGAATCCCTGCCAAAAACTACGCATGTTAGTGGTCGCCAATTAATATTTCAGAGAGGAAGTAACAGAAGCAATATATCAATTAACTATAAAAACTGAAAACTTCTGAGGAAGGCAGCTCTGAAATATAACTAAATTTGTTTGGCAAACGAGAAAAAAATTCTGGTAAAATTACTATACGGTATGGTAATGGCATTTCTGTTAAAAATATATATATAATTCTGGTAATAAAACCCAAAATATATGATATTTAAACCATTTATTTGGTAATATTTCCATTCATATGGTAATACTTTACCAAAAATTCTGATTTACAAGACTATAGTTCGCATTACCACACATTAAGTAAGAAATATGAAACTGAAAAGTAAATTTAACCGAATTAATAGTTTTTATGCCGTGCTCTGAGGTATCATGAAAAATTACTGAATTTCGCCAAATTTACCAAATTTTATGATATAAATTAATAAGCATATCTTATGTTAATTTTATCAAAATCATTGCCAAAGCACTTCGGTAAAATTATCCAGCTTTTTAATGTTTCCATACAGCACAGTAAATTTAATCTTATCTGGCAGTTTTGACCTTACTTTGTTTCTCTGTAAAGAGAAAACAGAGAGGAGCTGAAAGTCAATTGCAAGAACACATCCAAAGGCAACCAAACCAGTTTTGATGTATTCTATTCCGTTTTCCACTCTACTGTTTGCAGTTTCCTATTAACCGTCAGTAAAATATATTAGTCTGCAATCCCTAATCTGTGTTTTGTTTGTTCTTCATTTTTGACAAAAATTTCAAAATATATATTAAGTAGGGTAATTGTGGAAAACCCTGAATATAGACTTACTAATTTCTTTTTCTTTCAATAAATTTTGAAACAATAATGGAAAATAAAGATTAAACAAATTAAACTTGCCATTTCCGGTAAATGATCTGGTTGTTGTGACGGAATAAATAAGTTTCTGAGTTACTGTGGTGACAACTCCATTGCCCTTACTAGAGAAAGGTCTGAAAACTAGTTTCTCGTTACAGCTAGAGGTCTGTAAGAAGCCATTGCCAATTACTTGTTCACACTCTTGATGTCCCTTCACCACAGGTAGTGACTTCGATTGCTATGGAATAAATTAAAACACATTATACATTTACTACATTTATACTCATTTTTAAAAAAAAAATTTAAGTAAGAATAAAAATTGAATATACATTTAGAATTTTACACAGATAGTTATTTAATTCTTAAAGTATATTGAAGATCTTTTTTATTATATTAAATATATTTTATGCAATTGAAATTTGATGATGTTATATGATACGTAAACAAGAGTGTTTAATTATTTTTTTGAGTGATAAGAATTTTAACTGACTGGTTTTAAAACGGATTTCTGCTGATCATAGTCAGTTGTTAATAATAGTGGCGAATTAAATCTTTTTTGGAACTGTTTCAAATCGTAGTTTGTTTAGAAAGTTAAATAAATTATTTTCGATTTTTTTTATTTACGAATGAAATATATGTTATAGAATTTTAAAATAATCATAAAGAGATATTTTTTACTTACTAAAATGTAAAGTTTTTTTACATTCCTAGAATTTTTTTCCTTGGTATATTTATTTGAAACAGATTGGTTTATCATATATCCCACTAAGAAATAATTTTATTTAAAACCAATATATAAATTTTACTTGCATTCACCAATAGTATAATACTTTTTTTTGCAATAATAAAACCTTATATTTCTAAAAATGCTTTGATAAACGCTCCTATGTAAAGTGAATTCTTTTATGCAAAATTTACCTTCACATAAGTATAATCTGTAATATTATCGTTTAATGCATACTAATTTGTTATTTTACTTATCTGGACCTTTTACTCTAAATTGACAACATTGAAGGGGGTCTTTAAGTTTTATGTTTTTAATGCTTGTAAAGTTTTAAATTTACTTATACTGCTGTACCATAAAAAATATATGCTGAAAATGCTCATTATTTTTATTACTTTATAAGAATATTATTTTAGAGCATTAGATTTTGAAGTATTAGATTATTAAAGTATTATAGTATTATTATAAATAGAGTATCATTGATTATTAGAGTATGACTTTTTGGGAATTTGAGGCTTTTAATTTTTGATATTACTGAAAATAATATGAGTTTTGATTTATTTTGAATAAAAATATATTTGCTTTAATTTTTCATTAGCAATTTTTAAATTAGTGTTTAAAAATATACCTAATACTGCAAAATTCATATTTTTTCTTCTCATTGATTTTTAAAAACTTATGAAATAAATTTAAAACGTGTTTTATAAGATCTCTGAAAAAATATCGCTTGAAAGACGGTAATAATGCATGAAAAATACATTATCATCAAGATCTCGAAGTTTTATTAAGGAATAAAAACAACATTTTTCTCCATATAGAAAGAGAATTAATCGCTTCAGTTTTAATGTTATAGAAAAGTTCATGAATTTCGAAATTTTTGCTTTCTGCACCATCTCTGTTCTTAGAAAAGGCTCAAGATTCGATTCAGTTCTAAAGTAATAAGCACTTGTTTAATTAAAGTTCTAATACAATATTTAAAGCAATAAATATTCGATTAATACATACAAAGTCTGTGGCATATGGAGTTCCTTGAAGATAAGTATCGACATTTTCTCTTTCTGTACACGAGGAAAGATCTTTTGTTTTGCGAACCGTGTGCATTCCTTGCCAACTCCTTCCCAAAGAATGATACTGCGCAGAACATTTTCCAAGAATGTCAGTCTGAAAAGAAAACAATTGGTTTCAGGGAATGAAAAAAAGTGGCAGTACTAAACTAGATAAAATAAGTTTTGGTCTAGTTTTGATGGCAAAAAATAATAAAATTGCATAAATGGTAGTATTAAATTAGATAAAATAATTGATTTTAATTAATAATCTAAATGGTATCATTCAATAGTGTAAAATAAATAGAAGTATTAAATGGTATAACATAAATGTCATGAAATTACTGCATAAAAATGTAAAAATCAAATGCCGTCTATTTTTCTGAAAGTTTGGCTATGTAATAATGATATGTTTTGATTTATTGAACTTACTTCATGTATAAGTGCGTTCCAATCTGGTTTAAGTATGTATGTTTGGAATGCAGACAAAACACCTTTTTGTATGTTGGTAATCCAAGCTGGTACGTTTTCTAGTGGACAGACGTGCTCAACTTGACCATTTTGGAAGGAGAACCTCAAAATGTGTTTTTCAAGAGACCGTCCGAATTCTCGAATCCCTCTTAAAGAAACTAAATAATCCGGGCTATCTGGATCAGATAGTTTAAGCTGTACACCTCTTAACTAAAAAGTAAATGAATAAAAATGCATTCGTAAGTAAGCGATTTTAAAGATGATTCTACAGATTATAAAAAACAATTAAATCATGTGAAAATATTTAAAATATTAAACAAATTCAATAATGATACTAATCACAGGAAAAGAGAAATATAACACTACCAGAAATTCAAGAATGTTTAAAGTGTAATGTCGTGTAAATTTACAGCAAATCTTAATATAGTTCCAAGTTATTACTAGTGTGAAATCTGAAATAATATTAAATAAATATTTATCGAAATTTATCATGATTTAAAGATTAGTTTGTTAAATTAATTAATATTTAATTAGTAATTATCAGTTTCACTCCTTTCAGTAGTTGTCTGAAAATGGCAAGTGCTTATTTATTTAATCGAGAAAAATCATTGTATTTTATTTTATTTCTTTTTATCTTTCTTTTAATTATCCCATTTTTAAACGCTTCATCCTTATTTAAAATAACATGATCTCTTTCTTAGAGATCAAGATCTCTCAGAGATTTAGAGCGCTTTTTAGGACAGTCAAATTTATTATTAAAGTGCTTTTGCAACTAAACTTTCTTCTTAATAAGAGAGAGAGAGAGAGTTAGAATTATTTTTTGTGGTCGTTCCCTTTTTATTTTCATTTTTAGCAGTTATCCCCGAAATATGTTTGATTGGGGATATGTCCCGAGAGTTTTCTAGAACCAGAAAGTCTGGCCAGAGAACCTGAAAGTTTTAGTAGTATGAATTTATCACTCGGCAGTGTAAAATATGTGTTTGATATTGTTCGAAAGCTATAACTAATTAGAAGGAAATTAGAATGACTTATTTTCCCCATATGTAAGCGGGGTCTGATATCGTATTCTAAGAAAATTCTTCTCAATTCATGTCTCCCCATCTGCCTACTTTAGTAGGCAGATGGTGAGAACTCATTGGAACTTTTAGTTATTTTTGCGTAATAATTTGGAGCATCCAAATAGATATTTTTTAATAATTTGAAACCTAGAATTTTTATTGCTTACATTATTACTTTTTACTGATATTACACAGTATTCGAATTCTAATATTCTAATTTATTTTATCGAGCTTTGATTATAAATTTCAAAAATACTATTCGAATTTTGCAAACAGTTTATCAATGTTGTAAATCAATTATATCATTCTTTAGAGCATAATTCTTATTGAAACCTATGACCAGTTCTTCATTCAAAATTTCACAGTTCGAATTGATTTCTTTCAATTTTTAGAACGACTTTCATTGGAGATTAACGTCAATATATGAAAAATCAAACTTAAACATTAAAAACGGAAATATTTTACATTTAATATTACATGAAATCAATTTAAATGTCGAAATAACGTGAAACCTTATTTTCAATGAGATCCTTAAAAGTCTTTGAACAAACTCAAACATAAATAGAACAAATTCAAACGTTTTTATTGTTTATAAGATAGACTTACATAGAATTAGCACTTTTGTTGCCCGTTTACTGTCTCTATTTTTGGAAACGCTATTTTTTTTCTAGTACGAAATTATTTAAAAATTTATTTCTTCTAAAATTGTGCTATTTTTTACAATAATGTAAATTAATATTTGAATTTCATCTGCGTTAATACGCATTTATGAAGCAAATAAACAAGGGATTTATTTTTTATTCTTATTCAAAGCATCAGTGCGCTTCAACTAAATTGTTATTTGCTTCTAGAACAGATTTGTTTTGATTATTAGTGCTCATAATTGTATTTATATTTATTGTATTTATGCTTACTAAAATTGTAATTTGTTCCACAATTGATTTATTTCATTTATTAGTGTTCGCTATTTGATTCCCATAGCTGTCAACTCTTCTGTTTTTATTTTCATATTTAAAGTGGTAGCGAAACTCATGTTATTCCATTAAATTTTTAAAATTATAATAATAATTAAAAAATTATAAATAATTACAGCATATATATAAAAGAATAATAGACTTTACGATAGAAAATTTAAACATCATCAAAATCTTAATATATTTTTGAGAAAAGCCCATTCTTGGAAAGAGAGAAAGTTGGTAGGTATAAATTCCCATTTATTGTATAAAAGAGTAAAATCCGTATTTATTCCAGATTAATAAATACCGTATTCATTTCATCCTGGCTGTTTTAAGCATGTAATTTAAGTTCTATTTATTGTACTTGAGTACTTATTATCTCAAGCAAAATTAATTTTCATTACTAGGGTTCATTAGTCAGACCCTATATATTTAACAAATAAACAGTTTCAATATATATTTAATAAGCAGGTTATCTGACTTATGTACTACAGGTTATTTGCTTATGTATGCAGTTTAACGAAATGTGTTTAATATTATCATAATGAAATTTTTACAAGTATATAGTTACATAACCTTAAGATGATTGATGAATCAATCGGTAATTATCGATTAAATTATCTTTTTTTTTCTCACGTCAGTCAGTAAGCACTCATGTTTAAACACAAGCATAGTTTCAGCCTTCAGCTAAGTTAATATTCTCACGGTTCACTGCTTTCAACTACTTAATTGAGAAGTTTCAAAGATCAGGGTAATCTTGCTTTTTTTAGAGATTGTCAGAGGTTAACAAACACTTTTTTTGTTTTTCTTAGATTAGTAAACAGATATTCGGTATCGATTGATTTGCTTTAGTATCGGCTATACAGAAAATTCCGAAGAATAGATATTTTAAGTTGTTTCGCAACTAGTACGACTGCTATCAGATAACTATCTCTTAGCAGATACGTAGAAAAAAGGTCAGCTGCATGTCAAAAAACTCACTGTTAACAAATTTAAAATCATAAAGCCATAATTGAACCCAAAATAAAATATATCAAAGGCGTTGAGAAAATGTGTTTTCTATTTTAACAGTTTTGATTTTTTTTCTGTTATTTTTCAATTTTTTTGCAATACAAAGTTTTGTAGAAATTATTTAAATGAATGGTTTGTAACTTTTAAAAAAATTATTTTCTCACTTAGTTAAAATACTTTTTACTACTCTATGAAAGCAATGTGTTCAAAACTACCAAAATAAGGTAAAATTTACGTGGTTTCTGGCTGTATGGTAACACCTTAAGATACGGTAATTTTTACCTAATCACTCAGGTAAGGACTCTTTGGTAAAATAAACAATGAGATATGGATTTTATTACTATGCTGTTTGGTAGTAAATATGATAAAGTTTGGTAATTTTAGCTAAAAGTCGGTAATTTTAAG
Organism: Parasteatoda tepidariorum; assembly: GCF_043381705.1. Classification (NCBI taxonomy): domain Eukaryota; kingdom Metazoa; phylum Arthropoda; class Arachnida; order Araneae; family Theridiidae; genus Parasteatoda; species Parasteatoda tepidariorum. Next base: position 62,219,277 of record NC_092206.1, on the reverse strand, counting down.
AGCTCTAGTATTGTTTAAAATTACGAAAAAAAGTTCCGTTTGAGTCTCTATTTCATTTAGTAAACAATTATTAATTTTGTTTCATAACGGTAAATTATTTTTTCCCTATTATTTTTTGCATTTTACTATATACAGCTATAGTTAACATCCACGAACATTTAAAACTAAAAAAAAATTTACATTTGAAATGTACAAGGCGAAACTAAACCAGGATCTTAACTGTTACGCATCAGGGAATTCCCGCCATCCTAAAATAGAATCGCAGTGCCATCGGGTTCAAATCAGACGGTAACCCTGGATGCATCTATTTATTTATATTTATTTATTTATTGGGACGCTCACATACGCCTAATTGTTCCCTCATTACGAAGCCCGGTTTATATAACACGGTTTATATATCCGTGTCATATCGAAATGAAAGATAGAGAAAGACACAATAAGCATACTTCGAAACCGCTATCCCTAGATGCATCTTTGTATTGACTTTTTTTAATTTGAGCAATCTGATCTATCACTTAATAGGGGCTTATAATGTATTACTTTGTAATGAATACAAGCCTGCATAGGTATGTGTATGTATATGCATATATGCACCTGCATATGTATATGCAATAAATAAATAAATACATTTTTGTAATAGTAATGTTTTTCTTAACTATTCTTTCACAGCTGTCTCGTCTTTCTGCTTAACGCTATTAAAAATATAGGTAACGGGTTCGAAATCAAAGCGCAACCATGAATGTGTAACAGTAATTAAATAAGTTTGATATACAGGTTCGTGTGCTTAATGCAAAGAATGGCTTGCTTTTTGTCAAATTATTGAACACATAGCACAAAAATGAGAAACACAGTACAAAGATTTTGAATTCGCAACCTCTACGCTTTGGTGTGGTTAGCGGGAGGACAACATCTCACAAAAGTGGATGCCCCAATAACAAATGGTTGTTTTACTTACACATCGTCATCGCTAAGCAGTATTACTTTTCCATTAACCGCTCTGAAGCATTCGAATCCAGAGTTATAGCTGGATGTATATTCTGCTGTCTTCCGTAAAATTGAGCTTTCTGTTTTCAATTTGAAAAGAGTATTTAAGCCGTTCTTTGTATTTACAAAGAAACCAACATATGTATGCAAATAAATAAATAAATAAATCCCACTACATCTTAGAACATGGATAAAACAGCGACCTTAGTTTAGTATATCCGAGTTTATAATCCTTAAAAAACTTTAATTAAACACCAGAAGTAATCTTTCATTAAACTTTTCTCCTCTGCTTTCACTTCTTTGAAATTGATTTTTCTCGTCAGTTTACGTAAGATTTAAAATTAAGAGAAATTTCACAAGTTTTATGAGAGAGTACAGTCTTATCTAACAATCTCTATTTTTTAGAGTAAGTTTATTTGATGCCCTTAAGGAAAACTTCATATTGTACAAATGATCTTAAAAAAAGGCTGAAAATAATTCATGTAAATCTAACATTTCAAAATGCTGAATGCAATAATTAAAAGCTTTATTCAGGCTAAAAGCGAAAAAGAACAATTATTCAAATTTCAAATCGTACTTGATGTATTGTATGAGCATTTGTATTCATTTAAAAATTATATGTATTTTAGATGTTTTTGAAAGTTAAAGTAATTCTGATAATAAGCATTTTGTAATCAATTTCAATCTAGTATAGTATTAAAATAAATTTCAAGAAGTTTATTATTCATCCAGAATTATTTTAATAATAATTCTTTTTTAATTGAAGGCTATAGCAATTATTTCATAATTTTATATAATTCTAAATGATAAACTTCAGTGTTTGGATTGAATTAGTCAAATAGTTCTCCATAAACTTAAATTTGAATGAAAATGAACTTATCGAAGTTTTGTTATTTAAAAAAATTATTTGACCATTTTCATAGTTTGAGTGCGATGTCGAAAATACGAAAACATATTGTTCAAATGCGGGTGCTGATTAAACTGTCCTTGATATATTTTAAAGGATATATCAGATTAACGTAGCGTTTTTTCCTACAATTTTATACAATTGTTTGAATTTTTCTGCCTTATTTTCAATTCTACTCCAGACAATACCCGAAAAAAATTATTTTTATTAGTTCATCACGGAAACAGATTCGTAATGAAAGATTCATATTTTTGAAAAAAAGAGTTGAGTTAGGCTTAATTTGGCAAAAAAACTTCCGTTCCAACACAGAATTCGTTAAGCTCAACATCAACTGAACCTTAACAGCATAAGGAACAGCATTTAGTGTTAATGGTATTTTAGATGTTTTTTTAAACCATATGTTAACCCTTCAAATCTGAAACTCGCATTGGATAACAGAGATAGTAGAATTTCTACAATATTTTCTTTTTGTTCCTTCATTTAATTTCAAAACGGGAGATAAAGAAAGGAATTTTGATTGAAACACACAGTATGATAACATTTTTTAATGAAATTTGTAGTCCCACACAAATAAAATTTGTCAAATAGCACATGGAACTTAATTATATATCATATGTTTAGTGTCACTTAGTTGAGTAATTCTTCCTACAAAGAGCTCTTTGTTTTTTTTTTGTCAATTCTTATTTATTTCACTATGCTTCATTTCATTTCTTTAATTTTTTTTGTTTATTTTTTTTTCTCTCTCTCTCTTTTTTATATTAGAATAGACAGCTTTGCTTTCTTTTGTTCACGATGATACCCTATTTGCTCTATATTAACTTGTTATGGAGAAGCATTAAGCCGGAAAAATATTAGACTGGGGTCTTCAAAATTCTAGCCAAGGGTTAAACCTAATTCGCCTACATCTCAAATCTGGTTTTAAGTTGCGGATCACTCATTGCTTATTTTAATCCTGTTTAAAAAGTTTTTAATGCTAATATTCGTTAAAAGTTTTTAACACTAATGTTTAAAAAGTTTTTAACGCTAACGATCCCTCTATTAGTTTTATTAAAAAATCAACTCATTATCTGATACACATATTTCTATTTTTGATTACCTCTATGGAATTTCTACTTTGAAAAATTTCCCGCCCAGAGACTTTTTCTAGCACCTCGCATTACAAATAACTTATTTGCTGGATCCTTCCAAAGCAAAAATTTGTGTAAATTAGTGAGAAAATTATTAAAAATACTCAAATATCGATTATCTTCTAAATTTCTTAGAAGGAAGACAAAAGTTTCAACGTACATTGAAAATGGTTGCGAGTTTGAAAACCGCAAGAACTGTGCAATTTTTGATACCTTTCTAAACCTGAGAGAGGACCCTTAAATTGTGCTTTTTCTCTTACTTGGTATTTTTTTATTGAACATGATGGAGAAGGCACTGTGGCTCTTAGGGCGACAAGTTACAAATTCCTGGCAAAAAATATATTCATTTTTCGAAGAATTTAATTATATTTTCCTTAAGAAAACGCGCTTTACACTAACATTTTTAATTTATTAAAATCACCATTCACGGGATTAAATTTCCTGCAGGAAAATTAAGTACTTTTTTTAACTAAATCATATATGATTAACTATGATTAATCTATGATTAACTATGATTAAATGATTAATCTAAATGATTAACTGTAAAATTTTTAGGCACTGGAATAAAAGCCTTCATTTACCCTTAGAGAGAGTTCGCATTTTGATAAAACTTCTATGTCTGCATGAGCTGTGAGCTGAAGTTGTGTTTTATCTTGAGTAGCTCCTTGGACGGTGGTTACTGCTGTCGTTTCATAATCATATGTATAAGTACTACCTGGCGTTAATTGAAAGTCGCTTTCGTCTGAAAAAACAAGGTAAGACACATATTCAATCTGAAAACCAGTTTTAATGCATGAAATAATTTATAAACTTAAATTTAATTAGACTCTGAGATTTTAAGGCATAGTTTCCTTCACAGATAAAAATTTTATAAATTGAACAATGCTCGTCAAAAATGTTTAAAGAAATTAGGATTATTGTAAACGTAAATAAATTTCTTGGGTTGGCAAATAACTAAAATGAATTTACGGGTATACAAATTATTTGAACCAAAGCTTAAAAAGTCAAAATTCTTCAATTTGCATAGTATTCTTATGTTTTCAGAGTACATTTTGATTCTAATTTTTGGCGCATATATTTTTCGATTAACAAAAGAACAGAACTAAAAGAACATTTTGATTTTTCCATGCATTACTACAGATATTAAAACAATCCTTTGAATACAATAATTCGATTACTATTTATTTTAGTATAATATGTTTTGTTTTACATAATACATCCTTTTTTTAAAAACTCAAGCATTAAATTTCCCAAACTATTTCATATTTTAATATTTCAGTATTTGTTATTTATAACTTTTTTGAAATTACTTCAAGAAACACTGAAGGAAACGCCATACAAATCAAATAAAAATATTAATGAAAATGATTTTTCCTTTTATCGTCAATGATATTAATTGAAAAAATATTCAAATTTGTAAAAATAATTATCAAATATTGATGAGATATTTTAAATTGAGTTAAATTTTTCCGTAGTCTTGGAATATATATAAAAAATTCATATAAAAAGATATAAATGTGGATTAAGCAAACGAAGAAAAAAAGAAAAGTTATAACAAAAGTGCCTGGAAATAACCATACCGATAGATCAGCCTAGCTAGTTTGTCATTTTCTTCAACCACGCTGTAAAAAATTCCAGATCAAATTACGGTAAAAAGTATTTGCACTCAAGGTAGTAATTTTAACAATAAAATCCATTTTTATTGTAAAATTTTACAAAACAAGAAATCTGCTATGCCTGAAATTTAACAGTAATATTTACTGTTAAATCATTGAATCACTGTAATCAAATAAATATTGCTGTAAAATTACGGAGTATTAAATTCTACGATAAAATGGATTTTAAAGAGGCTACTTTCAGAGTAACAGTGCATTTCCTACCGCAATTTTTCTGGAATATTTTACAGTGTAGCTAGCATTTTTTAAGTTTTTCATGAAATCAATTTAATGATTTTCACGTTCTTTCTATCAAAATTAAGCACAATTGCTACTATTCCCTACTAATAAGCTGTATTTCTTTAGTTCTCCCTTTTTAAAATGTTAATAATTTTAAATGTTGATAATTTAATAGTAATAGAGCATAAACAACGCTTAAAAGTTAAGTTTGTCGGGATTATAGAAATAATCATACATATAAAAAAATACTTAATCTTTACAGTGGCCAAAAATATTAATATGCTTTAAATTGTCAAACGGTGTAAACTAATAAAAACATAAATAAGAATATTTAGTAATTCTTACCTGAACAGTACCTTGCACACTGACTTTTTTGAGAAACAGGAACTAGGGAAAAAATGCAACATGTATAAAATTCATAAAAAAATTTATATGATATAGAGTTGCTAATCTAGATTGCTAATCTTGCTAATTAAATAGATTGCTAATCTTGCACAACAGTATTTTTTAAAGCTTATATATAAAGCTCATACATTCATCACTTTTTCTTTAAAATTTATGGTTATATTTTTTAAGAAGATTTATGAAACAACTAATCAAAATTTCGTACAATATTAGTCATGAAAAGCAGATATATTCTACAGATATCTAGATTTCTTAAACTATTTTATGTCGCTTTCAATACTGAATTATGAACTTAGAAAAGGAAACAAAAAATTTAACTGAAGCTAACAAATTAAGTCTCTTTTGTAAACTAATGGTGAGCTATGATATTTTGCCGTATATAAAGCTTAGACACGACAATAAAACTTGCATGTAATTTAATTCCCATATTTCTTCAAAAAGATTTGAAGACCAATCTGCATTTAACTTAAAATTTGATGTTAAAAAGAAACATTAAAAAACTATATTCTAACAATGATTACTAATTAATGATTGAAATTTATGATAATTTAAAAATTGAAATTTACATTATTCTGCTTATATTTTTACATTTTAAACTTTCCACACAGCCCATACCAAAAATATGATACATTAAAATTTTCAGAATTTAGAGCATGTTTGAATACTCTAAATTAAAGTTTCTTTGCAAATATTAATAACTTTAATAATATTTGGGTTAGAAATGCATAGTGGAACAGAATGTTAGAATTTTTTTTAAATTGTATAATATAACAAAAAATATTCTAAATGAGCTGAATTCATAGCTTAATATATGCTCATTATTTTAATAACTATAGACTTATAATAATCGCAAAAGCCTTAATTGAGAAAATTTTATTAATAAAGAAAACATAGCCTGATTTTAGCAGCAAAAAAAAAACAGCGAAAAAAATTACTGTAAATACATAACGGAGTTATAAAAATACGTATTAAATTTTTGCTAAATATTTTTAAAAAAATCACTTAATTTTAAAAACTCTTGCAGAGGAACTAAATTCGTTTTTTTCTGGATTTTTAAGATAGTACCACAGATATACTGCCAAAACTGACTATGGTCAAATACGTAAATGCAACTCGAATAAATTTTAGATTAATCAAAATACACTTTAAGCAGTTAAAAATACAATAATATTGAAATGAAAAGTATCTTTCTTTATGCTACTCTCTAAGAAATCAATATTTTTTTAAGAATCCCTTTAATCGTAAGAACACTGCGGTTTAACTTTATTTTGCATGTTAATTCACGTTACATGTTGTTTTGCAGCAACAAAATCTATTTGGCAAAGAAGCAAAAAACTACAAGATAGCGTAAAAATATGTACCTGAATAGAAAGTACGATGAAATTAAAAAAAAATTACAATAGATAATTAATTGGAGAAAAATTAGCTGTTAAACTTGTAGTAAAAAACACCATTCAAACAGCTGTACAAAAGGCAGAAATGCAAAGAAAACAGTATTACGTTAGGAAATGATCATATTTATTTATAAAATTAATAAGCGTTTTTTTTCCTTCTTCAAAATTCTAATTTTGCAATTTTAAGTGGGATTTTATTTCATGAGTTTTTCTTCCTTTCCTTTTTTCAGTGGTATTTTGTTTTTTGTGTAAAAACTATGATACCTCAAATTGGAAATTATGCATGGGGTATAAAAATTTACCAGTTTACCATTAATTATTACCATCAATTAAATGGGAGGGAATTAGAAAAAATAACATTCGATTAGTAGTTCAAGAATTATTTACTGTTAAATTTGTGGAATAAAATACCATGAGACCGATCTGCTGTCCACTGCAGTGCAAATACGCAGATCAAATTCGAAGAAAGAGCCATTTTTTTGTTCACTTAACAAGAGTTTTTTTTCTTCTCAAAATTCCATTTTGTTTGAAAATTATTGGAATTTAATGTACTTTTTCTCAATTTGGTTTAGTTTTTTTTTCCTAAAATGGTGATTATTTTTCCCTTTCTGTAGAAAATTTTTTCTTCTCCCTCGAGTTCTTTATTTTATAAGCTCGCTCTTAAGTTGAATTTAAATGTAAGAAAAGAAAAAGACAGGAAGAAAGAGATTAGATGACACTAGATCTGATTTTAAACATTCATATTGATATTCTTAAATACAAAAAATCTCAATCCAGGAAATCATTCATTACTTTGCAATTAATGGCAATATGTTCTTATTTAAAACTATAGTTATTGTGTTTTTTTGTTAGAAATGACTTCTAAGAAATAAAACAGATGGCAAAGGAAAAATAATAATGAGAGTTTGTGAACGAAGTGAGAAGGGATGGAGTCACTTAGTTTTATCAAAAAATTAAAATTTTCTTGCACTTATGTAAAATATAATTTTAATCTTTCAAGATTATATAAATGCATGGTCCCACAATCAGTGTTAACATTTTAAAAGTCTCCTCACACTTAAGAAATCAATGTAAAGGTACATATATTTGCGAAATTTGTAATTTTTATTTTTTAAGGGAAAGTTAATAAAACGAAATTTATGATTTAACAATTAAGAAACTACGTATTTTAGATTTAAAACGTGTGTATAATCCAAAATGAGAGAATTTAAAGTAAATGAGAATTTAATTTGCTATTTATTAATACTATTAACTTACTATTTATTATTATCTGACAAAGAATGTGGGATCTACCGATACATACTATATATTGTCTGAAATTTACGGAGAATATTCAGTTATATTCACCTTTGCCATGTTCTGAGGAAAAAATGCACAGTTAAGATTTTCATTCTTAAACTATGGTGTAATAACCTTAACGGGTTTAAAACCGTTTACAACTAGGTTGGTCAAAAAACCATGAATACAAAACTATAAGTTTTTTTTAACGATTTACAAATAACATGGTTTTGAAACCCTAAATGCGAAATTTTCACCGATTTAGGGCTTATCTTTCTCTTAGGTAATAGACATTGGAGTTAGGTTGTGGCTTATCAAGGGGAAATATTGTGATGTCAACGCGGAGACTCGAACTCTTGCTCTGTCGATAATGAGATTGGCAGAATAGCCCTCTCGGCTATGACATTTAACCAGCTGCAAGGAACTAAATGGCTTCGTTAGGTGAGCTCAGTTGCTGCGATAAAACTCTGGTGGTTTAATATTAGGTGAAAGCACTTAATCAACGGTTTATTCTCATAGTTAACAGTTTGAATACCATCTTATTTACGGTTATTTGAAAGTTTTTTTTGTTCTGTTTTGTTTTTGCTTTTGTTAGTGAAATAACAATTAAATAAATTGTTATTTAACCAGAAATTTCTGACAGAGTGATATTGCGAAGGGAAAGTTTTTTGAAATTGAAGCTCTCCAGAAAAAGCTAGTTGACCACTAACTGTTTTGATAACAATACTCATTAAAACCATACATGAAAATGACATCAATGCTCAAGATTAATTTTATCTTGAACATTTTGCCCATTTTGTAATTTCAAGTCTCGCTGACTTGGAATAATAATTACTTAAATACATGAACATTGAGTCAAAAAAAGAGAAAAACGGAATGATTTCTGTAGGAAGGATAATCGAAATGATAATCGGAGTTTCACGTAATATCATGCAATCATATTCGTTCAATGGGCAGATCCCAAAAACAATTAGATCTTAGTACAGAATAATATTTTAAGTTATGAAATCTGTCACTAAATTTTACCCTGCTCTAAATAAACATAAATGTTTTCGATGCATTCCAATTTTCAAAATGGAAAATTCAATTTTTCCTCTGAATTTTCCAGGAAATAACCTAATTTTGATACAACTGAAAATTTATGGTGAAAGGAAATTTTTAAAGTGAAAATAAGAATGAAATAAAAATGTGTACGTAACACTTCAGAATTACGTCAAACTGTCTCAGGGTCTACTTTAACTTATTGTTACTAATTGCTGCACTGCAAGAAATTTCCCTAAAAAATGATTAGATATTGCTTTATTTAATTGTTATTCTGTCATGTTCAGCTAAAACGGACAAACAACCATAAAAAGATGGCATGCACCGTTAAATGTGAGAAAATCTTCTCTTGACTATTTTCCTCCAATCCAACTAAATCTTTATGTGCGACAATTAGACTCATAGCCAGTGAGAATCGAAAGCTCGTTCTTGGAAAGGAAAGATCTAAGGATAAGGATTACGAATTCATATTTTTTTCGATCCTCTTATGCCTAATGCAAGAGCGGAGACCTAATAATTTTATACACAGCTTATACACTAAGGAAACCATTTAGTTTCTTACGGATGGGAACATGCTTTCGCCGTGAGAACTAATCTGCCAATCTCGTAACCGGCTGAACGGAATTTCGTATCCCAGCGTTGACACACAAAATATTTTCTCCATTCTTTTTACACATGAGGATTTTCCAATGTTCTGTACTCCTTAATTGGTGACCCGGAACAATTGGAATGCGAAATTCTCATTCACGCATTGATAACAGTCCTACAGAGCTGTCTAGTACAAAAAAGTCTAATATTCCTCTGCTCTCACGATACATGGCATTACTAAATAAATCCTATTCTATGGTTCACCTGACAGAACTGAGCCATAAACGAAATCTAAAGTAAATTACTTATCAAAATGGCTTACATAACCCAACTCTGAAGTAGATCCAATGTCCAGTTAAATTTTATTTCGTGGTTTTGAAACTATACTAGCTGTAAATGGTTACAAAGTCGTATAGTTTTGTATTCATGATTTTTTAACCATACCAGTTGTAAATGGTTTTAAACTCGTAAAGGTAAAAAAATTTTCATAGCCGTAAACTTTACGATTAATTGGATTAACAGACTGTCGCAGATTCTTTTACCACAGTTCAAAAAATATTTTAACCGTGTGATTTCATTTATGCATTTAAGGACATACAGTAAATTAAAGAACTGCTATTTTGCAAAATAAAAAAAAAAAATAAAAAAAAAATTTTAAAAAAAAATTAAAAACTTTTTATCACTTTTTCACAATCAATTTGCATAATATAGTCAGAATTAAAATATTTGAGTAATGCCTTTATTTCCATATTTTAAGTATAAAAAATCGGTTTCGAGTATTAAAGAGAAAAAAAAAAGATTTACGTTTACGTGCCTGATTTTTTAAAATAAAATATCGTTTGAACTAACTAGGTAACAATACAACAACTATAATACTGAGGCCTAGTCCTTGAACCATTAAAAGTTTGATCTTAGTGTATAACCTGATAAAATCAAAATTTATTCTGGGTGTTTTCTTTTAATTTTGCACATTATTCATGTTATGTTTTAAATTAAATAAAAAAACTCCAAACATTTCATACGTAGTTATAAACACAAGAATTAATTGAAGCCATTACGTGGCGGTTTATGTGGTTTCGTTTGAGAATTTTTTTCATTGATTGAAGAGGAGATTTTTAAATTATATAATTTTATTTTTAAATTTAGGCAAGAGTATTAAACATTTTATTCATTAATGTAGTTATTCCATACGCACACACTCTTAATTTTTTATATACATTTTTGAATTATTTTTCTAATGATATTGCTTTATGCTTTTATGTTAGACAAAATGGCTTATCAACTCTGAGCCAAATAACCAAATAATGTGATTTCATTTTATTTCCTGATTTGAAAAATTTACTTTGAATATATTTATTTTTAAATATTTTTTTACTTCTTGTAATTACGATAATAATGTAAACGAACAAAATGCATGGCGTGATTTCAACTTACTGTGTATTAAAATATACATGAAACTATGAGCTTACTGTATGCTTAAATTCTAATCTTATAATAAACTGAGATGTCAAAAAATTTAGCTGAACCAAACTTAAAAAGCTTGTTTTAGTTAAGACTTTATGTGTAAATCAAAGTAGTTTCAAAACTGGAGATGGAGTTTATATTTCCTATTAAATATAGCTTTGCAAAATAAAAGATTATACCATTACCATTACAAAATAAAAGATTATACCATTACCATAACAAAATAAAAGATTATACCATTACCATTGCAAAATAAAAGATTTTACCATTACCATTGCGAAATAAAAGATTATCACGAAGACAAATTCAATTATTTATGAAATATTTACAAAATAATAAAAATACTGCTTAATAATCTTATTACATAAGAAAAAAAGCAATAGTCATGTCTTAGAGTAGTGAGTATTTCTTCTAAACTAAAAAAGGCTAATAGCAAATTTCCTTTAATTTATTTTTTTTTATTTAAAAGAAAATTCAATTCCCCTTTATTTGTATAATTTATTTAATTATATCAGTTAGTACATTGTGCTAAAAATGAATTTTAAAAGCAAATATAGGATATAGTATTAATCTTGAAAAAAATAATGGTAAATTATGCGTAACAGGTTGTATTAGTTAGCCATAATTGAAGTATTATAAAGCACATTACACTCTTTTTCAAGAAATCTTTTGCATAGCAACAGCAATAAAGATAATAAAAATTGAAGCTTAATTATCTTAATAAATTATTTTAGAGAACTATTCAATTTTTTAATAATGTGATCAATTATTTATACTTATTTTAATTAAATTTAGATAATTTAAAATTTTAATTTTTGCAGAAAAAGTGTTTCTACAGGCAAGATCAAGACTTTATATACTTTTTATTCATCTGAGTAAAGGCAAGAAAAAAATATTAACTCAAAGCAATGTGATGCATTTAAACTTGTGTGCTCATACTCGATTATTTTAGAAAATTCTAGACATTATAATTTATTAAATAAGTGCATGAACTTTATTTGTGAAAAATGGTTTCTAAATAAATTTAGGTGATGAAAAAATGTAAATCTTTTCTTTTCTGACAAGTAAACATAACTGACGAGTAAACATAACCAAAGTTGTAACCAAAAATTTCGAAATGCAAAATAATATATGAGTACTATAATGAATGACAAAAATTTTCAGAAGTTAGAATTATAATGAAGATTTGACTTACATAACAATAAAAACTAACACTGAAATTTAAAGAAGTCGTTAAAACTAATTAAATATTAAAATTTAATATTTGAGAACTGTTGATCGCATAACTGTAACAGTTAACCATTTTTATAATACCCGAATAATTTTTACTCAGAGCAACTAAAATATTATTAAATTTTGATTTCAAAATCAGCTTGATGTCTTAAACCACTTTCAAAATTCAATAATATTCAGTAAGAAATGTTTTATTAAGTACAATCGAAACATAATAATGTAAATTTGAAACTTACAAATCACTTAGGAGAAGACAAACTTGTATTGAAATAGTACTATTGAACAATTTCTCAATATTTATCTAAAGAAATTTTAATTAACTTAAAGATATTTAATAAACTTCAGAAAATCAGCTTTATAATTGATAAAATTATTAAGAAACTGTTTAATAATGTTAAGAAACATTTTGTAAACTAAAAAACTCCTTATTAAAAGCCTTCGGAAAATATGTATAATTGATAAAATTATTAAGAAACTGTTTAAAAAACATTTTGTAAACTAAAAAACAAAAAGCCTTCGGAAAATATATATATATGATAAAATTATTGAGAAACTGCTTAAAAAACATTTTGTAAACTAAAAAACTCCTTATTAGAAGCCTTCGGAAAATATTGTAACATTTTGTATTTCTTTTACGGCTTAAAGCGTCAGGCTTAAACGTTCAGATTTTATGTCTTAAAGTTTTTCTTTAAAAAACTAGTATCATTTAACATGTTATTTTATTAATTTCTTTAACTTTTTAGTATAAATAAATACATCTAAAACATGCAGATAATTATCCTACCTGCAACTGTACTGGCGACGAAGCCGCATAAAAGCAAAAGCTTTCGGAGGGATGCCATAGAAGAAATAGGTAATAATTCACTTCAACTGCATGCCTCAGAAAAATCGCTGTTGTTCCACTTGTAATGGCAGCGAAAGATAGAATACTTGTCCGTCTGCGTAACTAGATGTGATTTTATGGGTGAAATTCTGAGATCAAGAGTCCACTCATAGATTCGGACTGTATTTTCGCAATATTTGACCTCCGATAGATGTAGATCTGCCTTCATCAGCAAATTGATAAGATTAACTCTCCCCCAATATCCGCAAATCTTTCATCCTGTGAAAAAAGGTCTCCGAGGACTTTATGAACGAAATGTTTTTAAAGTAACAGGACATAACTATGAATTTTTTTACGAGTTACATTGGAGGCCATGTTTGTTTAGTTTTAAGATGTCAAGTTTATTGTTTATTTGTTTGTTTGTTTTAAAGTTAGTTTGATAAAGAACCAGCAATTTTCTGCAGAGTTTAATCGGGAACATTCCTTTTGTGAAGTTTGATCAGATTTTGTTTTAAGTTCAATAAAAACTTTGATACTGATATTAACATACATAATACTTTTGAATCAAAAGAAATTTTCGTACAATAATATTATATTTTCTATGTATCAAATTACGAATTTTATATTAACACAAACTGAATGAAATCTTTTCGAATACGTATTGAAATACATAAAATCTTCTGAGTTCATAATAGAAACGCAGTGTTTAGTCAGTTATATTCAAAAAATACGCATTTCACTTTTTCGTAAAGCTAATCTTTTCATACATTTAAAACCGATGTTGCCGTTACCCTCTTTGAGAGATTTCAACGAGAAAGCAGATTTTTTATTATTTTTCCACTTTTTATTATTTTTTTAATGTTATAAAACATTTTATTTGAAAACCAAAAAAAATGCTTTTAAAACATTGCAAACAAACATTTTTTTTAAAAGAAAAACTGTATTTAAAACATTTTATCGCCTTAGAGACCTTTTTTTCATATGCTTTTGCTTATATATATATATAATATTTTTTTTTATACTTGCGTTAAAAGAAATATTAGCTTAAATGATAATTAAACACTGAATAAGACAATTACCATATTTTTAAAAAAAAAGAACATTTCCCATTGCGCATAACAAAGCGTAACTGTTTAAATTACCTAAAAAAAAACATGTGCCACATTAATTCCAAACTTCCCAAGAAAATCTATCTAAATTTGAATTTCAGATGTAAAAATTATTTTTCTTGTGCTTAAATTTTATAGACAGAACTGACTTTAATCAAGTGTTTGAATTTTCAAAAACTACATTTTTTATTTATTTATTTTGGAAATATAATAAAGAAATTCCAATTTATATTGTCATGATAATTTTTTTTAATAAATTGCACACTAGCTAGCAGTACAGTGCACAAAATAAAGATATTTTTAATAACTTTTGTTTTAATGATCGAGTTCCTATGAACTAACTCCTAATCCTAATGGTTCAAAAATACTACTTCAAATATACTAATTAATGCGTGCTAACAGTTAATTAAGTTATAGAATCAAATTAACTGTACATATTTTCACCAAATCAGCACACGGGTGTGACAGTTTTAAAATCTTGGTCTTTAAATATGGTGGGCAACCACAATCTGAAAAATATGGTCTAAATAGTTTTGTCAGTTGAGCAGCCAAAAGTTTGGGTACCTTAATGTTAATTTTACTTCTTTCATATTTTGTCATATCTCATGAAGTCTTAAGTGAAACAAAACATTTTCGCACACAATTTTAAAACTAGCTCATCCACTTTTGTGCAATTTTTAATTGCGTAATTTTAATACAAAATTGGAGAAAAATTAGTCAAACTGTTTCTGATTTATTAGGTTTCAAAAATTGCATTCTTTAGCCTTCATTTTGCCAGAACTTGATTTCATTCAAATTTTGTATTTTGCCATTTAAAATTACACTATTTTAATCGGAAGTATAAATTTTTATGCATAACAGTTCGCAATTTTTTTGGCACTTATAGTACCTAATCTACTTCTGTAGTGAATTGCACTTGGTTAAATTAATTTTGAAATTAGGGTAAATAGTAACATCGGAAATTTTATATGCAAGCAAATGCAATGCTTTTACTTACGCTTAACCCAATTTAACATTTTGATATTAATTGTTTTTTATTTATTTTAATGCAATTATCAAGGTCCACTATTCTGCATATAAAAAGCCCTTAACATACCTTAGAAATATGTTTTTAATAAAAAAAGATTCAATTACATTTGTTTACCATTAGCAAGAATCGAAAGATGTTAAACTTTTAATTAAACACATACATCAGTTTTAAAATATGCTCTCATTTTTCACATACAGTATTATAATATTACGTATATCAATGTATTCCTTAAAATTTGTAATAATATTGTCTATAATAACAATAATTGGGAAAAGAAAATTAGAACTAAAATCTTGTGAATTCAGAAGGACAGTTTGTGTTGAGATAAGGATTTTAAATAAACAACTCAAAACTTTCTGCTAATTTTTGATGATTCAGTCTGAAAGTCATATCATTACTTTAATAAGTAACTGCAAATAAGGAAAAATTAAAATAATAAACTAAAAAAAGTATAATAACTTTAGCACGGTATATCAAATACACATATCAAAATCGATATTGTATGAAGTTAACTTTTACTTGAAGTAAAAGAAATAATTAACAAAATTAATTAATAGTTGATGATACTTAAAAATGAAATACTAATAAATGAAAACTTATTGTTTCAAACTACTGTTCAGTTAAACTCAAAAGTCATGTTTACAATTTATATCTGAAAACAGAAAAAGGTCAAAATTCAAATGGATAAGATTAAGAGTTTGTTTACTCTTTTAAATTGTAATGAAAGTGTTTACACTGTGAAAAGTCTTTGTTCTGTCTTATTTACTTCTGTTACTAACAACAATGATTACTTTTTATTGAAATAAATAACAAATTTGCGCAGCATTAAAAAATGCTTTAATATAAGGTTTCAATACATTCATAGTATAAATGAGTATGCTTATTAATATACATAGCAACATTCAAAATTTTTGGAAATGAACACAACGGAATAAACTGGTTGTATTATTTAACTGGTAGTATGGGTAATATTATTATTAACAATCAATAATAAGATATACATATAGAGTTTCTTTTGTGAAAGATTAAATCATATAATTAATATATTAAGCATTAATTTTTTTAATGGTAAAAAATATCTGATGAGACAAAAAAATGTATCATGAAAATTATTCTCGCATAGGTAGGGGAGAGGGGGGCACATGTGAACAAATTTTTTTATTTCTTCATTTTTCAAAAAATATCATCAATTTTTCATAGTAAAGAAGTCCATATGTTTAAATAGTCTTTTCTTTGTCTTATGGAATTTTTTGAGATTTTTCAATAAAATATTTCTTTACTTTATAATATTTTAGAAAAATGACTTCAATTGTTCACATGTGCCCCTATTGGGGGCACATGTGAACAGGCCTGGGGCACATATGAACAAGATTAAAAACACAAAGCAATCATCATATTTCAAAGAAAAAAAATCTTTAATATAACAGATATAGATACGCATTATACTGAAGGGGTTGTAGCTTACTATGTGAATTTAAATTCTACAACAGTACTGTCAATAAGAAAATAATTTTTCAGCTGTACAATAATTTGTCCGTTGTTGGGTTTTTCTCAAGTTCATGTTCCACGGGAGTTGTAATGGGCCTTTTTCTTTCTTCTCTAATACTTTTTCATGCCTTTTTTCATTTTTTCTATCTTTCCTTTTGTAGTTTTAGCAATTCTGTCTTTCTCAGGTGTATCAGTTAATATGTGCAATGCGCAATCAACCATTTAATAAAAAAAAATTATTTTTAAGGAAAAAATAATAAATTAATTATAGAAAATTAAAAAGTAATAATTTTAAATGCATACATATTTTTTAAACTTATAATATCATGAGGATAATAATCTTAATACTATGTAGGGGCACATGTGAACTGTTCACATCTGCCCCAGATGTTTTGTTCACAAGTGCCCCACCATCCTTCTTAAACCTAACTTGAAAAATAAAGAAATTTTAATTGAGTAAAAATAAAAGAATAATTGTCATAAACTTACCTGAATGTTCATATAATGGTCTGCAATAGTTAATTTTAGTTTATTAGTTGATTTATACTATGCTTTAACTTGAAGAAGCGAGTGATTATAATATGTACAACACCAGCTGATACGAAGAAATTGTCAGAATAGAACAACGAATGTCTCATTGTTCTGAAAGTTTTGCAGAGAGGTAGGACTAGTTCTGCTACCAATCGAAATCATATTGGTAAAACATACCATGTTCACATGTGCCCCCTGTTCACATGTGCCCCCCTCTCCCCTATGCATTTAAAAAAAGCAATCATAATCTCTTTTTTTTTAAAAAAAAGGTGCGTGATGAAAAAGTATTTGGAATGTTAATATAAAGCTAAAACAATCAATTTACTTCGATAAAATTTATTTGATCACACTCTAAATACTCTCCTCCTACTTTTTTACTGCATCTGCTAATGTTTTATCAATCGCTAAAGCAAGCCGAAATATAGTTTTTGCGAACGCTATTCAAAGTTCGTAGCAAATTTTCATTAACGGCTTATAATGAACTCAAGTAAATGGACTAACTACGAAGGGAGAATTTCAAATATGACAGTTGTTGAAAAAAGTAACTTTGTGCCTCATTAAGAGAATACAGTGCTTGGGGGGGCGTATTTGTTAAATGTTTTGACAAAAACTACCTAATAATAAATGCAGTGTGAAATGGCTCGTTATCTTGGTGTTAGTTTTCTAGCCTTCAGTCCTTTTACGACGAATCTGAACACGCAAATGCTACAAAATCATTAATTAATAGTCTAGATTAACTGCCTGGACAATCTGTAAAGTAATAATAATGATACACAACTTCGTTTTCAAACGCAGCATCGAGGCAACCCAAGAAAATAGTAAGCATTATCTTAAATTTTGTGAGATAACTTTGACGTAGTTTCTTTAATCTTGCAACAAAATTACTTCACTGGTAGCGCAAATAAGTAAGGGGGGGGGCAAGAGTATAGTGCGCCAAAAAAAAAAAAAATAAACGAGACCACCCTGAGTAACTTTCCATTTTATGATCGGATCTTCACGTTCTAGGACTGAATTCTAATGGTCCGAAGAGGTTACCTCAAATACGTTAATTAATTAGTGTAGACGATATTTTACACAAAACGAACAATCTGAATAAACATATATTTTTTCATTAGTTTCAGATTTTTAAAATCTAAAATATAAGGGGTAACCGCAATCTAAGAAATATGGTTCCCATCGTTTGGTCTGGAAATCGATAGAAAGTTTTAATCCCATAATATTAATTTTATTTTTTGCGTATTTCAGCATATCTTGAGAGCTATTAAAGTGATTTGAAAAATTTTTGCACATTATCATAAAATTTGTTTATCCAATGATAATTCCATGCAAAAAATAAGTTTCGATAAATAATTATTATTTCTAATTATTTTATTTAAATGTGATCAGGAAAACTTTACATTTTTCTTTAAAATATCACTCTAATATTTTTTTTTCGTTTACTTCTTGCCCTGAGACAAAAAGTATTGTAAAAACTATCAGAATATGGTAACATTTACCGTGTTTCTGGCATTATGGGAACACCAACACTCTTAATAATTTTTACCGAAACACTTTGGTAATGACTTTGATAAAATTAATTAAAACACTGTTTAATATGTGTGATAAAATTTAGGATATGCAAAAAAAGAAGAAAAATTATAAACATGTTATGATACCGTAGAGCATGTCATAAAAATTTATTCCGTTAAATTTACTTTTCAGTTTCTTATTTCTTATTAAATGTGTGGTATAAAAACTGAAACCGTTTCAATATGAACTGAAAAATTACTCTTTGGAAAAAATGTTTTGTTGCATTTATATGCAGATACTTGATCTTGTTTAATATGGGTGTGGGGCTTTCAAATCTGAAATTAGTTTTGTTCCTAAAATTACAGATTTGCTTGCTTTTAAATGACGCTTTCAGTCTATTTATTGTCGAAATGTGCAAGCTTAAAAACGTTGTATGTAGCAGGGATTGACGAATTTCTACGAGAGTTAAGACACATAATCAGGATTAATGTTGCATGCCCGGTAATAGTATGATGTGCAGCTGTGGACATTTTCCTATTAAAAACTACTCAGAAGCACACGAAAAAATAGTTCATAATTAAGAAGAGCCCCTAGAGACGTTTGACGACATGAGTTCCTATGTAATTTTTTCTCCTCGTAATTTTTACTTGATTTTTTTCTCCTATGTAATTTTTACTTGACCCCCTGTTATATATGACGTTTTTAAACTAATATTTCGGCAGTCAATAGATTAAAAACATACTTTTTTCTTAAACAAAACTATAGCTTGGAGGGGGAAACTGATTGCAAATTTGAAATCAGTGATGAGAAAGTATCCAAGATCAGTTAAAAACTTATGTAACAGAAACACTGTTCCCTAGTGTTATCAAATGAATGATTTAAATACCATATATTTTGTTTTTACTAAACAGAATTATAATTTTTTTCTTATAAGAAATGTCATTACTATACAATTCTGTACATTATTGAGATTACTGTAATTTTCGTTTCTTCGTTTCGGATCCTTATTTTCTCCCTGATATTTTTATTGTCTTTATTTACTTCATACTACTTTTAATGCATAAAAATGCATTGTAATGCATGTGTAAGTTTTTAATTAAATTTAAGCAAGTCTGCTTTGAAATTTTCCTGAGTGATGAGCGATATCCTACAAATTTTCAAAAAACTTAAATAAGTGAAAGATTGAACTAGTTCAGGGATGGCAAAACAATGGCACGCGTGCCATTTATGGCGCGCGACACAATATTTTGGGCACGTCACCGATCTCCATTGTTATTGCACTATGAATTGTTATTACACAAATGTTATTACACTATGAAGCATATGTAACAATTAAATTAAAATTCACAAAAACAAACAAAATAATAAACAATTATTAATAAAAAAATAACAATTAATGCTAAAAAAAACAATTAATAACCATAAAAAACAATTTAACAATAAATAACTAGCAAAAAAATCAACAGTCCTGCTTAAACAAATATCTTACTACCTAATATAAGTTATTTGTCATCTAACCTGCAACAACAGAAGTCACACTGTTGTTACTTTAAGTTGAATTACTCGTATAACTGAGACATTGCAAAATATATTTTTATTTTCAATGTAAATTAAGAGTTTTGAGTTGATAGTATATAGTATTATTATTTTCCCAATAATCATGAAGTCAAAATTATTTGACTTCGTTAAACAATTTTTTAGAAAAAATGGCACATTGGTGTATAAAGGTTCGTCACCCCTGAACTAGCTTATTGTGCAACTTAAACACTTGAAGATTTTAGTAAACTTAAACTGTAATGTGATTCAAGGTAGAAAAAAAAACAAGATTTTGCGAGTGCAGTTGTTTTCAGAATTTCAGATGAAAAATGTAATTATGTACATTTTTTTCTTTATATTTCAATGAATCAAAATTGCATACAATTATATAATTAAAATAAATTATGCATTTTAATATAATATAATTTATTATAAATCTTGAATTTTTTTGTCGATAGAATAAGTATATCCTACACATTTCTTTACTTGATTTTCAAGTCTGCGAAAGAAAAACAAATTTATTATCTGTCATTTCAAAAAACCGAATTTTTGAGAGTTCGTTTGTTTTCATAATTTCTCATAAGAATTACAAATATGTGCATTTTCGTCCTTATATTTAATAAAACAAAATCGCATATAATTACATTAAGTTATACATTTTAAACTAATAATAATGTAATAGTAATTTTTCTACGAAATAAGTACAGAATTCTACACATCTTATTGCTCGAATTTCAAGTTAATTTCGTCTGCAAAAGTTAAACAAATAAGTTATCTGTTGTCTCGGATTTAAATAAACAGATTCGTTAAATTCACTAACTTTGTAGATAAATGTGAAGAACTTAAATATTGCTTAACTTCAAAAACTTGCTTAGCTTGCCGATTTCTTATAACGAGGTTTGTTTGATTTCTAGGAAAAAGTAAACTGAAATAAATTGAATTTCTGAGGGTGTTGATAAGTCAAACACAAACAACTTAAGATAGTTAAGGAATTAAGTGTTTTATTTGCCGACAAGATTAAAACAGAAAATTTCTTTCATTAAATACAAAAAAATATTAAAATCAATCTTGTGACAAGCATATACTATAATCTAAACATAATTAATTGAGACAGAATAATGACGTAATGAAAATATTCAAATTTATATCGTTCAATGAATTAATTATTTAACCGAAAAATCGGTAACTAACAATTTATATAACTTTGATTGCACTATATTCTAGCATAATTGTCAAATACCCATAAATAAGATGGTATTCAAACTGTTAACTGTGAGCAAAACCGTTTAATAACTACTTACACCTCATACTGTTAAGCAACCAGAATTTTATCGCACCAGTTAGACACATCTAATGAAACCACTTTGTTACGTTCAGATGAATACATATTATAGCCTAGAGGACTAATCTGTCAATATCATGACCGACAAAATGGGGGTTCGAATCCCTGCGCTAACACTTTAATATTTCCTCCATTCCCTTCTACACATGAAGAGCTCACTAATTTGTGAACCTCACTGTTAGAATTAGATAATCTAATTTACAAATAGATGGCAGCACCATAAAGCAGCAAAACTAACTCTAATGTCCAGTAAAAGTTTTTTTTTATGGTTTTGAAACCATGCTAATTGCAAATGGTTAAAAACAGTTTTGTATTCATGGTTGTTTAACTATAATAGTTGTAAACGGTTTAAAACCCGTAAGGGTAAAAATTGCGTTTTACGTAATTTTTAACGTTAATTGGATGGACAGATTGCTGTCGGTTATTTTGCCATTATTTTTGAATGAAAATGCTAACAGGGTAAATTAAGTTAAGTTTTCAGAAAATTTTTGAACATACTTATCTCTTTCTAACTTATCGTGCACTTCTATCTTTCATATATGTGGTTTGGATCCCCTCAAAATGAGTAATAGTTTTTGTATTTTACTGAATGCTGTCACTTGTTGGTGCAATTAATACGCTTCATGTTTATTTTGAAATTAGGTACTTTGAGAAATTTTATTTTAGAGTTGGTATAATTTAATAAATTTAACTATAAATGAAATATAATCAAATGAAATCATAACAATACAATTAAAAATTATATATCTTCAGTAAATTTTTTGTATGAATGCAAAATAATATAATTACAATACTTAGTAATTTATAATTACAATACTCTGTAAATTTTTTAAATAAATGTTTTTTCCTTAAATAAATGATTTTTTGAAAGGAAAATCAGTTTACGATTGAGTTTAAATCAAGCTGACTAAATTAAATAACCCTGCAATAAAGTATCTTCAACCTTTTGAAAGTTAGAATTTATAACTCCCCAACTGTAACACAAATTATTATTATTAAGAGATAATATATTATAAAAAATATTTTTACCAAAATGGCTTTATTTTTAACAGATTTTTAATTATGATTAGAATTAATTTATTCTTTTTATATTTATTATTCCTTACAAATTTGCTTTTAATTATTGCGTAGCACACACAGCCTTCAAAAAAATGTGAGAATGCGGTAACCTTCTTGCATAATTATTTTTTTAAGAAAAATGTCTTTGTTTATGTAAAATTTATTCAATGACTTGATTAAGAATTGATATAGAAAATGAAGAGTAATTGAGAAGCGAAAAATATGCGATAAGCTATAAAAGCTGTTTCATTAAGAGAACGTATATCTGTCAGCTAGAAACTACAAAGATATATCTAAGTAGGATGATAAATCAATTTTTATTCTCAGCATTGAACTGGTTTGATTTCAGTGCAGATAATTATATGATTATATAATCAATCATTTATGTTACATCTTATTGTAATAATCAAAAATTTCCCATTCGTATCCTTAGTTTACTGTAAAAAATACTTTCTCGAAATTGGGCAATAATGTGTTGAAAGATCTGAAACAAGTATAATCGAATTTGAAACCCCCATTTATTCAATATTGAAATAGCACAAACTCATTTTTGAGTAAAATACATTGTCTCAAAAGTGATGCGGAGGAAGAACAGTGTGAGAGATGATGTTCATTGACTGTCGGAGGGATTCGAAACAAGGACTTCTGATTTCATAGTAAGATGCTTTAACCTGGATAGTTGCACACCACAGCACAGGGAATGTTACTAAGCTTCATTTAGTGTCGCCTCTAATGACACATCATGGCATTATGTCGTACAAATTTATAATTTTAATATATCGAAGGAATGCAATTTTCTTAAATATGGTTCCAAAGTCAAAAGATCATTAATTTTAATTTTACTTTTTTCTTCTTCGATCTTAATATAGATCTCAAAAACTCTCAAGCGAACGGGGGGAAAACAATGTATAAAACTTCCTAACTCTCCCTGAACAGGTTTAGATAGGTAAAACTGGGATGGATAGAGTAACCTATTGCGATCGAATGGTTCGAATCCTGCCGACGACCAACGAACATACCTCATACTTTTCTCTCCCCACATCACTTTTTAGAGAATGCATCAAAAATGAATGTAAGCTGCTTCAGTTTGGATTATGTGGGGTTTTCAAATTTGTCTATATTTGTTTCGGAGCTATTTTGGTACATTCTAGATCAATTTTTAAAAAATCCTTTTTTACTGTTCTATTATGAAAAATTTTAAACTTTAGCAAAAATAAGAAAGATTAATTTTACAAAAAAATAAAAAGATAAAATATAAATGTCGAAAATATAACAGGCAGAGGAATAGTGCGAACATGAAGCTACTGTAGACAGATAAATTCTGTGTTTTACCATATTTTATAGTATTACTGTTCCATTTTTCAGAGATGAGTTTTGGAAGATAACATTTTAATCTTGAGCATGCTTATTGCATATCTAAATAGTCGTTGTTTACTGTCCTGTTCAAATTAATCAATACTAGGCTTACACTTACAGATGAATTCATGAGGTCATAGTGTAGACACGTGGTCGTGAAGTAATTGTTTATGTGCATTGAAGCATTTTGTTTTGCTGTGCATAATCTATTAAACTTAGGAACTTCACATTACGAAAGTACGCGAGAACATGCTGAGGGGAACAATGGAATAAACAAATATAATATTCGACAACTAATTCAAAAATTATTGAATGTCAAACTTCTAGTAAAAAAATACTGTGGAGAAGCTTTACACTGCGCAAAAATGCAGACTTACTGAAAAGACCATATTTGTTTGTGAACTAAACAAGTGTTTCTGTTTCAATATTCCACCTTTTTTTTAAATTATTTTAATTGTTTTTCTTCGAGATTTTTTAAAACTTTTTTTTATTTATGTTTATTGCAGCAAAACAAATATAAAAGTAAGATGCTGTAGACTTTTTTGCTGAGCAGAAACTACAAGACTTAAAATTTGAAAAAATGATTCAAGTAGTTCAAAATTTTAACAACTTAACTTACAGTAAAAAATACCAAGCTACAGCCTGCTTCAACGGCATTGAAATTACACAGGGTGAAGAAAACATATTTATTTGTGAACCTACTGTGAGTTATTTGAGAAATTCCAATTTGTTCGAGAGTTATTACAATTTTAAGTTCGTCATTTATATATTTAATCTCAGCTTTTTTTCATTTGCTTTATTGACTATTTATCTACTGAAAAAATCTATTTCGAGATAGTTATTTTGTAAGTTGATATCAAAAGTAACAAAAAAAGAGGGTGAGATTACATGTTGCAAGATATGAATCTTAACATTAATATTACAATTTCCAAAAATAAAAATAAATTACACAAGAGAGTCAAAAACCGTTTCCTATTTGAAAAGTCTCGTTACCGAGTATAATAACTTCTTTACTACTTATTTCATCCTATTGATTCGCACAATCTGCATTATTTAGATTAATTTTTTTCACGTGAAGATGAAGATTTTTCAAATTCAGGTAATCAATCATTTTATTATGATTATTATATTGGCAAAATATTCCTACATAAACAAAATATACTTTTTTTTTCATGTGAAGTATTGACTTTTGAGCAAAAAGGGGGTGATGAATAATATGCAATAAAAGGGGTTCATAAGTGGAGCAAGTAGATGGTAGAGACATCTCGTCATTTAAAATAAAAATAAAGATGTACATTTTAATAAAAAAGAATGTTTTGTGTATAAACTAAAATTAAACTTGTTTTTAAATGAAAAAAAAACTAAGTAAAAAAACTATTTAGAGTTACTTGATTTTTTTACTTTTTTCAGAAAAAACATATTTTATTTTCAAAATTTTTAAACTGAAATTTTTTAGTTAATTTTAATGCTTTTCTTTAAAACAAAGTAACAGCATTTACTATTGATAAAGTTGCACAGTGCAAAAAAATAAAAAGTGATCACACTAAATTACTTTTATGATCTAATTATAGGATTTTTACATACTAAACCTTCATTAAAATGGTTTGAGAATCTGAAGTTTAGTTGGAGCAAGCGATATTCTATGTTATAAAATTTTACATTAAAACGTACTTTCTTTGAATAAACATGCTTTTTTATTTGACGGCTTTGGATTTTTGACCCTTTAATGAGGGGAGCAATTTGGAAAATATGGTCCTAATTGTTTTGGCAAAGAGAGCATTCAGCAATCCGGACTCTTTGATTTTACTTTTTATATATTTTGCCATAGTTTGAAATTTCCTAAGTGATATTAAGACATTTCACAAAGAAATATAAAATTCGTTCAACAAAAGAAAAATTAAATACTGTCTGGTATTCCCTTCTCTTAAACACTAAGGTGTTCAAATTTTTTATTTTCATTGAACTCTGTTATAGCTGTCAATTTTGTTCTTGTTATCTACTTCAATGTAGTTAGGAGCAAATAGAACCATTTAATCACTTAAATGTGTAAAAACCTTAGGGAATCGTAAGTTAAAACATATGACCCTATAATGTTTAAATTTTGAAATGAAACACATGGAGCTAATTAAACACCTTATTAAAATTGCAACTAATTCAAAACACACGTATTGGAGTTCAAAATTGAACTGATTATGTTGAGAGATAAGCTGACCTCAATTTTAAATAACACTTAAAGTGAACTATATTATTAAAGAAAATTAAGTAATAAAATAAAATACAATTCAAAAAAAGTGTGCATTGCATCTTTTGGTCTGTATTTTAATAGTAACAAGAAAAATATAAAGTAAAAGTGCGTTATTTTGATTCATAAGTGTAACCAAGCAAGAAACCACTGCCAGAGAAAATTAGCTGTAGTTCTCTTGTTTGGTTACATTTATCATGATACAATGATCATGTAATATCATGTAGATCATATTACAGCATCAATTGCGTGGATTCTTATTTGGTTGCATCATTTTATCATAAAATTTTATTCTTAATTTTCTCAATGAGCTAGAAAAAATTGTTTAAAACTTTTACTTTAAGGTATGTAAGTTACGTATGTACGTCAAGTACGTTGCGTAAAGTACGTACGATACATAAACTTCACCACACTTATTTTTTTTAATATTTAAAGCTTAATCCGGAAATCTGTCTGTAAAAAAAATGTTTCAAAATGGCATTTTAAACTTAGATTAAAAGCATTTAAAGCAAAGTACTCATTTAAGATTTAAACTTATCGTTTGATTTACATTTAAAGTATAGTGTAAAATAATTACTCTGAGAAAATTTTACAAACATGTTTTAAATGAGACTTCGGTTAAAATGTCTGCGTTATTTATAAATTTAAAATTTCATATGACATCTTTTACCATTTGTTTTCGATTTGTCTTGAACATAATCATACAGTGTAACTAAGTCACTTAATAAAGAGACTAAGACTCTTAGAGTAATCGGAGAAAAAAAATTAAATTAATAGATATTTTCTGCATTATAACTTTTAAAATATAATGAATGTTCGTCAATTTTCATTACTTATTAAACAAATATTAACAAAAATAGGATGCTTCGAAAAGTACTCATTTAGAAAAGTATCTTATGAGGACTTTATAAAAAACTGGTTTTGAGTCTGATTTTAAATTTTTAAATGTACAATACGAAAATGAAAACTAATATTTTTTCTAATGATCTGGTATTTAACTTTGACCTACATATCTAAAACAACTAAACCAAAACGAAGCATATTTCTTAAAGACTAAGACTTTAATTTTGAATATTATCATAAAACCATCGATACTAAAAGGAATTGGAAAAAGGATTTGGGCTGATGAAGAAGTTTCGACCTTTTTTCACTATTTCCTACAGAACTTGTTTTTTTTATAAATGAATGATATTATAACTGCATATTCTTTTGTATTACTAACTGTATAATTAATGTATAATTTTTTGAAGGACTTTACACCCTTTCTCTCTATTTTCATAAATTAGAGAAACATTCTTCAGTATGCTTATCATTTAGTAATTTCAAATAATATTACTTGTTCTGTTCAAGGGCATTTTTAGCCTATGTAAAATTCGTTCATTAAATACGTAGCATGCACATTAATTAATTATAAGTAGCTAACAAGATAGAGTCTATCTTTGTTATTTCTTCCCTTCCTTTATTAGTTATTTTTCGAATGTAAATTAAATTTTAAACGTAAAATTTCTAAAGTTAGAAGCAATATAAATATCTTTTATTAAAAGTTTAAAAACTAGAGTCAAATATTTATCCAAACTAAAATATTTTCCGAAAAACAAATAACAACAACCAACGAACAATTATATTTATTAAGTTATAAAATATTTGTAAGTATTTTTCTTTAACATAAAAATTAGGATCGAGCATTAAATATAGGCTTCATTATTGTAAGAAAATTTTAAATTAGAAATCTAAAGTAACAATACTACATAAGTTTTCCGACTGCCTTGTAGTTGAAGTACCAGAAACTGGGGTAACTCAAACAAATGTTTTGCTGTGTAAATTTCTGATACTCATTTTTGAAACACTCTTTTGAGTTATGTTCTTCTATTTCATGCCATCAATTTTGCTTTAGTGCATTTGGATTATGGTTTACTTAACACTGTGTGAGTGTTTTTAAAGTATATTTAAAAAGCTTACTTATATTGAAGATAAATTCATTATAAATTTTTGAATTTCATAATTTTAATCACCAGGTAACTAATTTGTTTTTTCAAAAAATTTTTGAACATAATCTTAAATTGTACGTTCCTGGCTGGCTTACATTATTTAAATTATACTTAGAATTCGATTAGTTTCTATATTTTTAAATCATTGCTTTCTTTATGATTGTTTTCTTCCGAGAATATCAAACATTTTGCAAAGAGCTTGCTGTTATTACTTCCAGAAACAAACTTTAAATACAGGACCCAGAAGTGCATTTGAATGAAGGTGCACTTGAAATAATTAATTATTTTCAATTTCTAGGAAATATCAAATGCACTTTTTGATTTTGTAATTCTGTAACTTGATTTACGTAATTTATTAGAAGTTTTAAACATTCTTTAATTAGTTAAATTTATTATTTTTAATTTTTAAGCACTTTTCTTATTAAAATTAACTTGATAAATTTCCTATTCTAGAAAACTATAAATTTACTGTTACAAATAATAGGGCTTTTTTTTCGTTCTGAGCTGCTTTTATTTTATTTGTCCATGTTAACTAAGAAATATATAACTGAAAACACGGTTGCTCGACAGTTTAAAAAAATTAACTCTTAACAGTCGAATCAGTTTTGATCATGTCCCTAACTATTGTAATCACATAAGTTAAAAAGTTAATTATCACGACAGATTTAGTTTATACCTTTGTTTAATATTTAAACTTCCATATAAAAAACATAAAATGCTTCTTATGCCTTTTTATTTTAACTGCCAAATATTTTGAGGAATAAATGGGAATTCATTTAGAGTTTTTTACACTATGATCAACAAATAAATGCTTCTTGACTTCTTTGCTTTCTGATTTAAGGATTTCTATATTGTACGTAACCCATGATGTTTTTTTAATTAGAAATGTATGCATAGAGTTAAGAGCCCAAGTTTTGTAATAATTAAATAATTTCGATAGTACATTTTTGTAAATTCGAGCATATCTTAAATTGAAAATATCTTAAGTAATTCTTTTATATTATTTTGAAACTTCACTTTAAATTTAAAGTTATTTTACTTTTTAATTAAAGTTGTTTTACTTAAATTCCGATTTATTTAAAATTTTTGTTTAAAACTTAACAATTTAACTAAAACTTAAGCAGGCAGTCAAATATCAATTTTTTGCTGTCATAAATTTTTAAAACTTCTAAAATTAGGTTCAATCCAACCTCACCATTTCCTAAAATATATCACTGTCCTAGACGAATATTAATAGTATGTATCATTGTTAAGTTAGGCAATCCGGAGAATTTTATAATTTTTTTTTCGTTCCGAATAATGATATATGATGGATAAGTTCAGTGAACTTCTGCGGTGCGTTAACCCTCACTTAAGAATTTAAAATCTTTTGGGGGTTATTTATCTGAAAGCCAAAAACCTTCTTTTCTTTTAGCTAATCACATTTTGTCTCTTAGTCGTCAATATTTCGAAAAACAACTGATAAGATAACTTTAAATCTTAAGGTCAGCGAACAACTAACAGAAACTATTTTTTTTTCTTTCTCTACACAATTTTAATCTTTACCGTGCGTGTAATGACCTGTCCGATACACTCGTGTAATGATCATGCGCCTCTTGTATTCATGCGGGTAACGAGCATGAATGAACCTAATCAAATGAAGATTTGGGTATCTCATTTTTTTAATGATAATGATATAATTTAAAATGATAAAATTAGCTATCCATGTTGAAAGATTTTGTTGCTCATTCCATTATATAAATATCCTTGTAATTCAAGCACGGTCAGAAAACGAAAAATCATGCAGGTGGTGTGTGGCTTAAGAGGAAAGTTTTTTTTTCCTTCAGAACGAAATTTTTTAGAAGTTTATAAGTTATTTTTTCTTAAGACTTTTTGTAATTAAAAAAATTATTCGCAATGTGAAAATATTTTATTAATGTTTACGGCTCTTTATATCCAGAATTCAGTAGACTAGTAATTTTGAACACAATCTAAAAGACAAAATGTCTACTGGATCAAATATTGGAATAAATTGGCCTTTGTGAAAAGCTTTTTGAATGATATTAAATCGCATTTGCTTTGAATGGTGATGAAATACAGAAATATACAGTTTACAAAGAAACTCAAATGAAACACCCACCAGTCTCTGGGAATATTTTACGCTTGAGTTAGGGGCAAACTGAAAACAATACAAAAACTACTCCGCTATAGCCAAAATTTAAGCCTATACACCGTTGCAAGTTAAGAAGAGACCATTACGGCGCATAAGATTTAAGTAATTATTAGCGACTGCATACAGTTCCATTTTATTTCATAATCAAATTATGGAAATATGATTTCAAAACAATTTAAAAGTTTCTTAAAGTTTAACACATGAGACTGAAATTTAATTCGTGCTATCTTTTACGGTATATATCATAGAATTATTAAAAAAAAGATTATAGTTCCGTAGTCTTACAAGAATCCTAGACTTGGCGGCATATTTTGATAAAAAAGAAACGTTCTACGTTACAAGAGCATTGGATTTGATTGGATTACTAAAAATGGCATGGCTTTTGCTGTCAGGCTCTTAACAAATTGAATGTCATATAAAGAATTTTTACTATAGTTTCCCTGTAGAAGAAAATCATCTGCAAGAAACACTATTTATTATTCTTTCATCAGTTTCTTTAAAGGAGAACAGAAAGACGTATATTTGCTATGATTGAGATATTATTTTTATTAATTCTCATTACTTGTTAATTGATTGTTGTTGTTAATAACTGTCATTAATATTAATAAGAAAACAAGCAAAAAGGAGGCCGTCAAGCGTCATTTCAAGAGTTGACGATATTGATATATGCTCGTGCTGGGAGCTTGGCCTCCATTTGATGTACACCTAGATACAGGCTCTCTACCAAGGCATAATGGTCTTTTCTTAACATGCAACAGAGTATAGTTAATTTCGATGAGAAAAGTGTGCAAATAAAAATAATTTACATAAATAATACTATTTATTCTTATGAAAATTAACTGACATTTAATTTCCAAACCGAAACTACTACTAAGTTTTAGAACTAGTAATAATTGATTAAAATCTACAATCATTCCTAAATTTTAGTTACATCACCTACAATTAGAAATCTTTAATTGTGTTAAGCAACAATATCGTTCAAATTTACTGCAACATAAATAAAGAATGCATTGGTTAATCTTATTACCATGATACCTTCTTAAACTGGTTTACATGATAATATGATTCAACTTAATTTTGAATTAAAGTTACAACAAATTAATTTTGTACTGTAAAATCGATTTTTATCGTGAAAATTTATGGAACAAGGTATCTCATAAACCGTAATATTTACTTACTAATATTTACTGTAAAATCACAGTATCACTTTAATCTATACACTTATAATTCTCTTATGTGGCGCCATAAACTCGAATATTTCTCAGTTGGCAACTACTCGGTTGGCAACACTATAGTTATTATGAATTTCGTTAAGTTGTCTTAAGCTATGTTGAAAAATTGGTTATGCGTTAAGTATTTATCTAAAATATATTTGTATTTTTACAGAAATAAAATCTTAATTCTAAAGTAATTATTTAGATTCATTTTGAATCCTTTCTAAAATGGATGTAGAAGTTTCAAACATAAATGGTTCTATGGTGCCGAATACCGCCATACTTATTATTGGAGGCGGAGCTTACCTTTTTCAAGCAAAAGCACATATATATTATACGACACTCAAGTTATGTCTCAATGAAAGCATTAATGAAGGGCTAGTCATTAAACTTCATGTATTGTACAAAATAATGTTGAAAAGTGACCTATCTGGCCGCCAAAGATCGCTAGTAAAACAAATATTACTGGGAAAATGACGGAATAAAACTTTACAATAATAACTTTACAATAAAAATAGATTTGATTTGATGGTAAAATGTATTTTACGATGATTGCACTCAACTGCCAGTAATTTTTATTGTAATTTGATTCGGAATTTTTTACCGTGTCGTAACAAAGTTGAAGCAATTTTTCTGAGAGTCTATATCCTTTTTAATAAAAATGATGAGTTTGTGTGTGTTTCTGGTTTATAACTCTAGAACCATTTGTTCTAGGTTCTCTAAACTTACACTCGGACGCTCCTAAAATTCGATCCTAAAATTGGCTTGAAAGTTTCAATTCCTTTACTAGTTTGCCCGAAAAGAACTTTTAAAAAAATGAATTTTTTCACTAATTTTAACAGTAGCCATAGCTATAAATTAAACTAAATTTAAAAAAATATACCAATGATATAATGTGAGAAGCACCAAAGAAAATCGAAATAAAAATAGAACATCTGTTTTACAACTATTATTTTTTGATACTTCTCACACTATAGTACTATATTTTGCTATTCACTACAGTACTACATTTTGATATATTTTGCTTTGGCTATATTAATACAATATTAGGAAGCTCTCTTCTTCGTGTGATACATGATGAGATTATACGTTTTCCTTATTTTATTTTCTGACAGTTAAATTACTTTATTTTAGTTTTTTTTAAAAAAAAATTTTGGAATATTTTATTTTGATATTTTTTTTCTTTTTCTCTTTTCCAAAATCCTTACATTTTTTTCCATGTTTTCTCTCTCTTTTTAACGTGATGTTATAGCTCAAAGGTCAACGTGGATGGCATGTGAGGGTTACGTCATATAATTAGCATTTCTAAAGTTACTTGAAATAAAGTGTTTATTTTTTTACTAATTGTACTTATAAAACGTGTTTCTAAAAAACTAAATAATTTAAAATCAATGGTAACTGAAATAAAAAAAAAAGTTATGCAATAAAGAGCAATAAGGAGAAAAGGTTTCGAAGAACCATAAAAAAACTATTATTGATGCAAATGATGCTTAAATAGTATTATAATAGGTACTACTGGTATTGAAGCAATAAATCTTGTTTTTATAGGTAACAATAGTACTAATATAGGTATTTAATATAAATTTTTATTGTTTTTTTTCCGTCCCCCCTCCACCCGAAATCAATAGAAGCGAGAAAATATTGCTTCATTGTGGTAAATTTTGACTGTTCTGAATTAAGTTACAAAGTGATACTGAATATAGTTATATCTTTATTTTCATGGGATGAACTTCTAAAATTGTATTTTGTTTAGTCTAATAACGCATAGTCACCGAGAAGGGTGGCATGTAATATTAAATATGAACACATTTTGAATTAAGGTAGCTTTTTTTATTTGTGTCTGTATATTCCTTTCAGCTTTGCGCATGATTCCGTAGAGTTGATTAATAATGATTTAATGATTACGTACTTCTCTTGATTATGTAGTGATTATGTACTTTCTATTTATCTTTCACCTCTCAGGTTTTGGATATTTCAAATGCCAACTAAGTATTACATTATTGTAATTTACTTGTATTTCCTAACAGTTTTATTTTGTCAGATTATTTTTGCTTCTATTTATCTGTTCGATTCATTTCTAAGCCATTTAGAAAATTTAAATTTATCGAAAAAACTCAATTTTTTAAATAGCACATTCAAAATTGTTTTGTTTCATTAAAAATTGTATAGCTTGGTTACGAAAATGAAATTACAGAAACTAGTAAGCACTATCTTACGCCCGATACAGTAATTAATAACCTCATTCCTAATTGAAAGTCATCACGAATATATAGTTATTATAAAACTCAACAATTTAAACGTACTCTTATTTCAAAATGATATCGAATTTTAAAACATTTATTGGTGCAATATTTTGCGAAAATCAGCACTATTTTAAGGAATAGTTGAAATGAAAAAGTACTATAAGACATTGTCAAACAACATTTCCTACTTGTTGTTCAATCAAAGCTATTATAGCTTAAATTTTGTTCAAATACTTTAAGCATATTCTTTCAAAACAAGATTTTTTCCATGTAATACTCCATCCATCCATCCAATACTCCATATGTTTAAAAAAATCTATGCATGTTTATCTTTAATCAAAAGTGTCATATACTTCTTTTGCACTTCAGATATTTTTATCACATCAGAAGTTATTCTGTTTGCAATGAGCGAACAATCTGCGTCATTTAAAGTGATAGAATTAATGACTATCTATCAACAAGGCTATCTTTTTTATTTCTCACACTTATGTTTACTCAATGTAAAGATATGGATAAAATTGACTATAGATTTAAATGATCACGTGATTGTTAAATGTGACTAAATCTTTTAAACTCTACGCATTCTAAAAGTAAACAATTGTAGCGGTCAATACTAAAAGGGGGTAGGTTACAAATTTGAACTTTCTAGAAAAAAAAATGTGTCCATTGTGGAAAGATTGTTTTAATTGCTTCTGCTTCCAAATTGTTTGATTATCTTCTTTAAGCAGTCTAGAAAATTACTCGGTATTCGATAATCGATTATTGATATTACCAAACCAACAGAAAACTTAATTTCGTAAAAATGTTACATACCCCCTTTTAACATTGACGTCTTAAATTATACAACTAGTAGAAACAGCTTTTGGTATTGCATAATAATTTATCGAAAGTATTTTATCTTAAAATAATTTATAACTCATACTTAATCAAAAATGCACAATAAAATTGAAGATATTGAGTTTTAAATGTAATTAAACCCTTCGACAAAACGATCTTCAGACTGCGAATCAATTGGAAAATTTAAGTATTAATTATATTAAATTAAAATTAATTAATTATATTAAAATTAAGTATATCAATTCCATATCCAACTCTTTTATGGTAACTTTAATATGTTCAAGTTATAAAATATTTTTTAAATAGCCAGAAGGCTCCCCCCCTGTTCGCTCCATTTTTCATCCCCATAACTGCTTCGCATCCACTATTTCTTCTTAAAAGTAAATATATCGCTTTTTGGTTTCAAAATATATAATTATTGTAGTTTCATGCAAGAACATTTTGTTATTGTGTTAATCATAATAAAATAGACGATAACCCAGATTTTAAAAAATAATCACCTGTACTAAACGAAAAATAGATGGGAATATAAACTGTGAGACTCAATAAGAAGAGATACTCCCCCTGAAGAGAGTTATAGCAATTTAAATAAGGAATGGTTTCTATTGCTATTTATCAAGTTTTTTTTTTAAATTTCTCAATGAATTTAAAGATTTAGATCTGAAAACATGTAATATTTTTTTCACTCTCTCACTTGCTACTTTTAATTGATATCTACCCGAGCGCGATCGCATAAAATCAAGAAACATAGATCTCCTGAGGGGAAAGTACGTTTTCTGCAATAATGGATAAATAATGATTATTTAAAGCGAAAAATCTGAAAAAAATACGAAAAAGCACTTTAACTTGCAATAACTTTCAATCAGATTGGAATTTCGAGAAAAAAAACTTTCGTTTAAAGTATAATATTAAATGGCATGTCAAATTTCAACCCTGTTGTTGCAATGCAGTAAATTAACCAACATGCTTTTTTACTACAAGTATAACAATTAATAATTTTCAAACTGCTTTTTCTTTTACGTTATAGTACTTCCTATACTTATTTCTACACAGCTTCGTTTTTTTAAGTTTCAAAGTTTTGCAAGATCAAAACAAAATTGCAAAAAAACACTCTAAAAATTAAAATTTTCAAACAAATTGAAAATTTGAAAAAAAACAGCCTATTTAGTTAATACAAAAATGCGACCCTTTCATCATGTCTAATTTCCACTCTGTAATTGCATGCTTGCGGCCTGTAGAGAGGCCCCCGTGTAGCAGTTTTTCCTACAAGTTTTACAATTAGTAATTTTCCTTAATTTTTATTACATCATAATTCCTGTACATTTTGCTACAAATTTCAGCTTTTAAGTCATATAGTTCAATGCATAGTATGCATATAGTTCAATAGTCATATAGTTCAATGCATTCAATAATTCAATGCATATCTTAATTCTGAAATTTATTTTCACAGTGTATTGTTTTTCTGTAATTATTTATTTTTTCAATTTCGAACTTGAATAAAAAAACAATGGACTATTTTTTTAACTTCTTGCTTAAATATAAAATAGGATAATTCGCTTTTAAGTTCCTTACGCAAGGAAATGTGAAAAAATAAATAAATTTATGCTTCAAACTCTTACGTACAGATCAATATTGATCAGTATGTTCTAACTTGGTACTTTTATTTTTTCTCTCTATTTTGACAATTTCTATTTTTTTTTTATTGAAAAGAAAAAAAATTGCTGTTGGAAAGAAAATTTTATAACATTTCCCTTTACAACATCGCATTCTGAAATAATGAAAAATACTTTTATTTATTGTTGCATGTGAACAATTTAGTTATTGCGAGCAAAAACAAATTTAAAAATGATAAAACATTAGCCTTTTTTGGAAAAAATGCAACAGTAACCACTGAAATCCTTCAAAAGTTTAAAGAAAATTTCAATTTATTACAATAAGTTTCCACAATAAGTGTTCGCTTTTCAGATATTGAGTTCAAACTTAGTTTCGTTAAAAAGTGGCGAGTGGTAATCAACCACACCATAAATATTTTTAAACTGCTGGAATAAACGATTCAAAACGGCAGACCCACTAAATTAGTAGATTGCATACATAAAGACATGCCTTCAATTTTACATAAAGCGATGTATCCTTTCTGACAGTAACATACGAAATCTAGATACGTTTTTTTAGATCATCTAATAAAAATTAAACTCAAATTGCAAATATTTTTAACACATTATTGTAGAAAAAAAATTATAACCATGACAGTATTGATATTAAAAGGTATATACAACAAAGCATAACAGTTATTAACAAGATATAGGCCGTCTTCCCCTCACAGTATTTAGCTAACGTCTAAAGCTCTGAAAATGAGAATGTAACCTCGGCATAAAGGTTGGCACATAAAACGGAAAACTTTAGAAGTAAAGATTTTTTATTGGCAAAACCTTTGTAACCTTTTATGCTTTGTAACCTTTTAGGTAAGCACTTTATACTTTCATAGCAAATTGCATCTTTACTTAAATATGACATTACAAAGTTGTGTTCCTTGTCGGTGAGAATATATGACGTAGCATGCGTAGGGCTAACAACAAGGATTTTGTCCACTCAATTATGTCAACCAATCAATCTATGGAATATCTTCAAACGTATCTTTGTCATCTATTTTTGTCAATTCATGAATAACAGGTTGGTACTTTATTTACGTCACACTAGAGCCGCACATTGGGTTATTGGCAATGGAATCAGAAATCTCCCTGAGGATGATCCTCTGCCGAGAGGATGGCTCCTCGGCTTTGGTAGCTCGACAACCTGCGTGAGAAGTCAAGTTCTTTTCGGTAGAACAGTTTAACAAGGACCGATATCACGCCCCTTAGTCCCATGCTGCTTGATCAAAGTAGTCACCCACCCGCTTACTGACCGCAGACAGTGATGCTTGACTTCAGTGTTCTACTAGGAACTGTGTCTTTACGATCAGTCCACTGCGGGACATTTCATGAATGAACATCCACTTTTGTGAGTGCAATGTGTGTTTTCTGTGTTTGTGTGTTAAAATTATGTTACTTCAACATTTCATGCTTTCCTGTCCGACCTTATGTGAGTATGAGGTTGTACGATGCTTGCGACTCAGGTACAAAATATTGTATGGCACATTGCTAAAACTTATCACTTTTGTTGTATGCACATTCTGCATAGAGATCTATAGCATAACTATTTTTGAATGAGTTCACTTGTTAAAAACTATAATGTATCAAATAAAAATGTATGTATGAAAAAATCCTATTTAAAAAGTAATTACTTTCATTTTTTTTAAATATAGTACTGAGCATTAAATCAAATATATATCTAGTGAATCAAGGAGAGGATATTTTAGATTTCTTTTTGCCTTGAAAGTCAAAAATATATGATTAGCGTTATCAGACTATAACGGAAAATATTTTAACATACTAGAAAGACTTAAATTGTTTTGAGGGCAAGGTAATGACGCCTGCCATTTCCACATGACTTCTTTCAAAACAAAGTTTAAAGTTCAAATTACGAGATTATTTCTTGCATTGAATTTTCCCATTCATTCTTATCCAAAACAAGAGCTCTACATCATTTAGCCTAATTCCAACAAATGTATATGCTGAAGTGTTGATAGCTACATTATCGGGAATTTAATCGAAATTAAACGAATGAAGTGACAGTAAATAATCACATGCTATTTTTTTTAAGTTGCAACTGCGTATTTTAAAATAAAGTATTTTCTACTCGTGGAGAAAAAATGGGAAAAATCACATATTTTCTACACATTTTGTAAGGTGCCAAAATGCTGATGTTTGAAATAAGGTATAAAATATTTGTGTTTAGTAAATTCAAAATGAACCAAAATTTACAAATGAAAATTTGTTTTCAACAGAAAAAACACAAGGAACGAAATAAAATTTGTATCTGTAAAAAGATTTTTTTAAACAGTCAGGAGATTTTTAGAGTTATAGTAAACACAAAGATTACAACAGGATTATTATGCTAATTAACTACAAGCAAAAAATAACAGATTCTTCATAAATACCGAGTTTTTACAACAAAGTTTTTCAAATTAATTTCAAATGGATTTTCTGAAAACTAGTGAAGAATATATTAGTTTTATTTATGGTTTTCTACATTCTGTTTAGTATATGGATTTATTTAAACTGAATTTAAAAATTAGTAACAAAGTTTGTCGATAGATGTCACTACTAACTAGGAAACTACAAAAATGTGTTTTTATAGCATGGTGGTAAAACAATATTTCCTAGATGCATTAAAATTATAATTAGATTTATAATTTAAGACATTAATTCTAATTTTAAAATTAATAAATCAAAATATTTTAAAGAATATTTAAAATGCTTTTAAACTCACTTGCTTCGCTGAGGTTCAAACAAGTTGCTGTAAGAATACAAGTCAATAATAAGTTTAGGAAATTGAGCATATTCCAAATTTTATCGAGTTTTCATAAGACTATCATAGCAAGGAATATGTCCTATTTTAAACAACTGGAAGAACATCAATTAAACTCAAAATCGTTAGGTAAAAACATATATACATATCTATATTGTTTTCTAGTTTTTCCTGTATAGCAAAAGGAAAGTGCGTGTTTGGCTCTTTTCAACATCAAACGCATCTACTATACGTTATATTCTTTAATTTTCCTGGTTGCATTGTGTGGAGTATTATTATATAAAAAGCAATATGCTTTTCATTTTATGCATCAAAAGAATTTGAATATGCTTGTATTCAAATAAGGATTCGAAATTAATGATGATATTTTCATTTTGTTCTGAAAAGAAATACTTTATATAGTGTCTCATATTAGAAACATTATTTTAAAAGTAAGCAAAACTACGCGTTAGAAGAGCAAATAACAGCCAAGATTATTCTTACAAAAAATTTGTTACCAAACAACTGAGCTTGTGCTTGACATGCATTGTATATAATTTATCATTAATATGAAATTTAACATATTTTAATTAGGAAAACAATGTTTTAATTCTTTTCAGAAAGCGACACATGCAAGTGACGTAGCGTAGGTATCTCCATCCTGATTTGTTGTTGAAACGTGGCCTTGTTTACGTTAGCAGCTGTTATTTCCATTCCAATTTGAATAACCCGTCAAGTATCAATTTTCTTAAGAGACAAATTCTATAATCTTTAACAATGGTTCTTTCACAAATATTTCAATTCACTATATATCCCTTACTTAACACAAGGACAGGCATGAATCCATGTAGAACTAATTATGCATTGAAGTTGCCAAGTACACAAAATAAAAATATATCATGGTTACACTAAAATATATAACAAATAATAAATCTAAGTTAAGTAAAAGACGTAGACGAGAAAGAATTACATTTCAATTAACTTCCCGTTAGTTGACATTCTAACTTATGTGGAGAACGCACCACTCTTTAACACGCCATCTTGGTTTATGAACGATCAGCTTGCACTGAGATCATAGGTTACGTGTCTGCGTATCAGTGATCACCTTCTTCTCGAGTTGCAAGTAAAGAATTTTGAAACAATTATTGCTTGTTAATCAACATGAATAAAAATGAGAAACTATTAGGTATCTAAAATAATTAAATATATTCAATTCGGCAGCGAAAAAAGGAAAGTCTAGTTTTCTAAACAAACCTGAAATAATTCCATCTCAATTTATGTAGGCGTGCGGAGTCTCATAACTTACTTTCAAATTAAAATGTGTCTATTAATGTTTTAATATTATTAAGAACACCGTAAAATAACTTAAAACTTGACAGAATCAACCACTTTTTTAGTAACTGCTCAATTTCATATGAAACCAAACAATTCTTACATGATGAGAAAATATTTATTATTACATAAATTTTGCACTCATTTTCTTTCTAATTAGAAATTTCAAAAACGCAATGTTTTTTTGGCGTTTTTTATCTTTAATGCACGTGTTTTGGCAAAGTGGCTATTAATTATTTTCTAATAATGGCTGGAATATACAATTTTATTTTATTCCAACGTCCTTTTTTATACTCAGGGAGCTTTAAAACAATAGAGCTCCTTATTATCAATATAAAAAAAGACAGAGAAAACTTTATCTGAATGAAGAGAATCTAGTTTATAGGCCTAAAAAAGCATTCGTTGAAGTAAGATAGAACCATACAGTTATAGAAACAGAGCTTTATTTATTCATACCGAAAATTTGTGAAATAATAGACATTGAGAACATTTCAATGAATAAATTCAAGTAAAGCAGACAAAAGGCAGTGATAATAAGAGAGCAACAAATACGCTTTGAAGAACATATAAATCATCAGTCAAGCATACATAAATATTTATAATGTTTTTACTCGTTTAGTATCAAACCCTCATACGTTATAAAAATAGTTGCATTTTTAAATGTTGTTCAAATCCAAATTTAATTAGAAAATTATTTTAAAGTAATAAATTAATTTCATACATTAAAATGTAAAGAATAATGGAATTTGGAATGTGATAATTTCATGTGGAACAGTAAAAGCAACATAATCGTTTCTTAAACTAAGAAAAAAAGGACTCTTTGTTTTAATAATTATTTAATTCTTTAAAAATGGATTGCAAAACTGAAAAATTACTGAGTCAGATGAAGCAATTTGGTCCTAATTTTATACATAACACTCTTTCAGAACACATTTCTGTAAAGAAAATATGGCTTATTCATTATTTTTCAAGTCTTCTACTTTGCATAAATAATTGATCTTAGCATGTTTTGGAAATCTTTTTGCAGTGTGGTGGAGTAAGATCATACTTTTAATATGTGATTGTACAAAAAATCAATTTAAATTGGTTGTTAAATATAGATAAATGATTACTCCGATAAAGTGATTGATAGATGATTTTGATATATTTAGCATTGCTAAATTTTATAAGAAATTTATCATGCGGTGAAGAAGTATAACTCAAAAATAGCAAATGTTTTTTACACAAACTATCTTTTAAACTAACATTTCTCGAATTAATGGTTTAAAACTAGAATAGTTTTAGTTCCATTTATAAGTTCAATTTACATAAATATTAAAAATTTACTTAAGAAATAAATGTCTTCTGGATAATTTTAACGTGATTATTATGATAAATATAAATATTTGGATTGTTTTAATATTACAGAAGATTTTCTAACTGACCCATTTCTGTTTTGATTGTCCTGCTTCATATAAAATGATTTATAACCATATTACTACATCTGACCTCTTTTAATACGTAAAAATACCTAATTGTACGTATTTCAATACTATTAGCATAATAAAACAAATTGCTTAAACACATTTAAATTGCTGTTTTAGACAATAAGGACTTTGATAATAATATTTTAAAAAAACATTGTTGAATTTTGACTAAAATGCATCGTCTAGTATAGTTTTATTTAAACAAAACTGTGTATTTAAATTAAAATTAAAAACTATGAGCGAAAATAATAAGACTACAGTGTTTTGCAATGAGCATTTAATTGGCTAACTATTTAATATGTCATTTAATGTGATCTAATATGATTAATTGGTAACATAATTTAATATGAGTTTAAATATAATCCATTAAAAAAGAAAATACATTTATGAATTCATTTTCTTAACACCTTGTCTAGCATAAAAGATTTAAATCATTAAGCTATATATGAACTTTTTCAATAATTTGGGAAGACAAATTTTGCATAAAAGGAATAAAAAACTTTCTTAAGTTCATAAAAGTCAATCAAAAACTCGTACTTTTACCAATTTCCTTTTTTTTATGTCCCAGAAGAATATTATCTCTTATATTGTTAATTCCTTCTTAAGAAATAATTGATGTAAGCATTAATTTCGTGTATTTACAAATAACTATTTGTGTCTTAATTATATTCAAAATATGAAATTTGTTCCGCGAACATGTTTTTAAATTACCGTTGAGGTGCCCTTTGCATTCTTTTATAATTATCTTAAGATGTAGATTGTCATTCACAGAAAAAACTTTATTTGATTCAAAATTTTAAGACCATAAATAAACGTCAGAATTTTTTTTTAAAAACTAAGCTATTATTATGTTTAATTTCAATAAAATTAGTATGAATGATATTTTAGGAATATTTGATACATATAAAATTGAAATATGTGTAAATCAAATTATCATCTGGCAATGAGCTAAAACTCTTACTTTTAGAAATAAAATATATCATTCTTAAAGAAGGAAAAAGTTTAACTACTTAAGTTGAACTACAGCATCGTGCAATCCAGTTTAAGAAGAATTAATTTAAGCAACAATATGGTTTAACTTGGTATCATATTAATATGGCAGAAAATTTTAAGGATATTACAGTTCAACATAAATCAAACTTCAAAGCAAAAATATATATTTCAAATTTTTTTTTTTTTTGCTGTGGCAAATACATGTCTCCGGTCATGTTAAATAAGACATTTAAAAATAATTACGATATATGAACGAACAGAATTAGTTTTCAAAATGGAGTAAACCAACCAGTGAAGGAACACTACCCAGTGAAAGAACATTACATATATATTGATTAAGAATAAGAATTTGAAAGTTTTTCTTTAGATTTACTAGTAACAACAGCTTACTGCCAAACAATAGGAAGTCATCTAGCAATGTTTTGGATTACCTGGTCAAATAGACTTCCCCGGAAAAATTTTTGAATTTGTTATTATCTCTGCAACACCTTGTTTCTTTGAGAAAATTATAAGGTGAGTGTTTGTATTTCTATGTTTGAAGTGGAATTAATTGCATGTAATAGTTTTATTTTTCTCACTGTGAGAAAGAGAATTCAGAATATAGTTATTGAAGTTACGTTTTATTTTTTTTAAGCATCATAGCATAATAAAGTACTGAGATAAAGGGGTGTTTATTCACTGGATCACCAAAAGATGAAAAACCAGTGAAGGAACAGGTGTTCCTTTACTGGATTTTCTTCCAGGTTAATGAAAGTAAAAGATAAACTTAAATTTTCTTGTACCTTTAGTGATGTTCCGCATCAAAAATATGTTAAAAATACGAAAAACAACTTCTAACCAGTGAGGGAACAGGCATGTTCCTTTACTGGGCATAGATTTCCCAGTGAATGAACAGTATGTGTTAATATGTTGACACTTTAATTTTCAATTCNAATCCAAATTTTTGAAAAAGAAAAAAAATACTTCTTCATTATGTCAAAACACAATTATGTGCCGAGTTTCGTGCCTGGGCGAAGCTTCTGGGGCGATATATTGTGATTACAGACAGACAGACACACACACAGCCGCATTTATTATTATGTATAGAAGAATAAGAATTTGAAAGTTCTTCTTTAGATTTACTAGTAACAATAGCTTACTGCCAAATAATAGGAAGTCATCTAGCAATGTTTTGGAATACCTGGTCAAATAGACTTCCCCGGAAAAATTTTTGAATTTATTATCTCTGCAACACCTTGTTTCTTTGAGAAAATTGTAAGGTGATTGTTTGTATTTCTATGTTTGAAGTGGAGTTAATTGCATGTAATAGTTTTATTTTTCTCACTGTGAGAAAGAGAATTCAGAATATAGTTATTGAAGTTACGTTTTATTTTTTTTAAGCATCATAGCATAATAAAGTACTGAGATAAGGGGGTGTTTATTCACTGGATCACAAAACGATGAAAAACCAGTGAAAAAACAGTTGTTCCTTTACTGGATTTTTTTCCTGGTTAATGAAAATAAAAGATAAACTTTAATTTTCTTGTACCTTTAGTGATGTTCCGCATCAAAAATATGTTAAAAATACGAAAAACAACTTCTAACCAGTGAGGGAACAGGCATGTTCCTTTACTGGACATAGATTTACCAGTGAATGAACAGTATGTGTTAATATGTTGACACTTTAATTTTCAATTCGTGATTACAAAAAAAGTTAACATTTTCCAAGTATTTATATGTTATAATTTCAAGAATAGGCCTGCTTTTAAATATTTGTATGGCTTATAAATTCATAAAGA
Source organism: Parasteatoda tepidariorum (assembly GCF_043381705.1). NCBI lineage: Eukaryota > Metazoa > Arthropoda > Arachnida > Araneae > Theridiidae > Parasteatoda > Parasteatoda tepidariorum. Next base: position 62,174,547 of record NC_092206.1, on the reverse strand, counting down.
GCATTAAAAAATAACCAAAATTAAGTGTTCCTTTACTGGGTGTTCATTCAATGGTAAGAGCTGTTCCTGTACTTGGTCTTCTTACTACTTGCTATTTGAACCTCCAAAACATAAAAACAATATTATGTAAGTTCTCTACAATTTTTTTACATAATTTTCTATCAGTAACAAATATATTGAAACTGTTATTTAACTAAAATTACGAATTTTGAAATTAATATGATTTTTTTAAAAGGCAAGCGAAGCTTAAGTGTTCCTTCACTGGTTAGTTTAACCTATGAGACTTTATCTTCCCTAGATATGCATGCCAAAAACTTTTCATTCCACCTAAAAAAATAACTGGTAATTTATTATTCAACAAGATAACATCAATAAAATATTCAAATATTTTGCTTTATGGTATTAAAACGGACGGAATTAAACATGTGCAGGAATATTATTTAACAATAGAAAAAACATACTAGTATGGACGGATTACAGACTATTCCCGGAGGAGAATACAAAAACGATTGTAAATAAGTTACACTTTACTATCTAAAAAACACTCATGTATAACTATTTTCGAAACATATAATGGATGGAGAAGATTTCATAAATAAATTTTTTGTTTAATATATAATAATAAGTGTACATTTATAATGCTGTTGAAACATGTTTCTACGTTTTACTCATTTTGATCTGTTGCGTGCGAACTTAAAAATGACAAACTATTAGCAAATGTATATACAAATAATTACAGTATTTAATAATTACTGAAATTATTACAAATAATTACAGCACCTTTCCTAAAATTATTTCTATTTCAAACACCAATCACAATTAATGCTTCAAATTTTTATAGAGCATCGGACTTCGTCAATAAAATGTTTTACCATATTGAGAAAAAAATTACGAAAATATTGCCTTGATTCGCAATTTTTAAATAAAATAAGACGATAAGCTTTTGAAATAATACAATACACAATAAGCTTTTGAAATTTTGAATTGAGCCTTAAAGCGTTTTGTGATATCTTTGGGAATTTTCACAAACGTATTGCAGACAGTTTTAAGAAGGTATTGAACATGGAAAACTTTCCTGTATGAGAGAGTGGGAAACGGCTTGAGGAATTTTTGAACCTTTTACGTAAATCTATATTCTATATATAATTTTCACACGAAAATCAATTTCAAACTTATATATCAAGGCAATATTTCTGTAATAATTTATGAACAAAACACGTTTTAAAAAAAGCTACTAAAAATAGGCAAGATATCTTCTTATTTATTTTATAAGAAGTATTTTCTTTAATTAGTGAAGTTTATTTTTTCGAAATAAAAGTTTATGTAAATCTTATCATGTAATTTCATGAAATATTTCACGTCTTTATAATAAAAATCTTAATTTGAATACCTATATAATAATTGTCATTTTTGTAACTGATTTTCATTCTAAATAACTAATTGTTCCATATAAAATCAAATGAAATAATCAAAAAATCTTTACTATTATTATAAGTACTTGACTGGCAACAAAAGTCTAAACTTTGAACCTTTCTTAAATGTAGAAATGACTGATTAATTTTTTTATTATATACTTTTTTTAGTTTTTACGAAATAGGGAACTTTATGAAAGTTTAATTGTTACAAATATTTGAATATATTTGAACTCTAGCATATTAGATTTGAATAAAATAAATTTTAAAAGTATTTGAATTTTAAAAAATTATAAACTAAAAACAAAAGCTTGAATTATGTATTTATGCATGATTAGATCAACTCTAAAGATGCCAAAATATAGTTTAGTCTTACTATGTGAGAAAATAAAACACTATTTTTTTTCATACAATAGGTTATGAAATTTTTTCTGTAATCGCAATCACAATTTATCTTTGAATTTATTTTTAATGCGCAACTCATATAGTCTTGTAGTAGTTAAATAGTTCTATTAACTAAATCCTAATAAATGTAATTTTCAGTAAAAACCAGATAAGATTAAATGAATGAAAACTTTCTATTAAAATTTCTGTGAAGTTAAATCTTTTGAATTCTGAAATATTTGACTTTGACTTACAATAAATATTCAAAATCTATTCAAAACTATACCTGAATAGTGATAAATTTTACAATCATGTGCAAAAGAAAGTAGATAAAACTTTTTTCTCTCAAGCATCAAGCATACCCTGCATAATTTCAAACATTTCTCTCATAAAATAAATAAAACTCACTTTAAAACATTTTACAGAAGTAAACAAAACATTAAAATATCATAAATTAAAATAGTTATTATGGGCTCACATTGCGCAAAGAATACATTCCCTTACACGGAAAGGAATGATACTTCACAAAGCTTAATTCTGACTATATCACAAATATTTCTTTCATAACTAGAGTTCTTACTCTTCTTTCTCTCTCTCTAGTCTTTCTCAGTTAATTTCACAGCTAAGTTTCGCCGTTTCAAACTGCACTAATGAAATATTGTTGTCTTAATCCGTTACCCATAGCAGCTTGCTCTTGATTTCGTGTTAAAGTAACTTGAATCTTTTTCTTTAGCAATTCCTCTCGCAAACTTCTAACATCTTTTTCAGCCATCGATCGGAGCTGTAAAGATCGTTATTATAAATACATTGATTTTTAAATCCCTACATAATACTTTATATGTTTCCCATATTTTCGAATTAGTAAAAATTTTAAATTATATTGACTTAATATTTTGACTTAAGTATTAAAACAAAATTCTATAGAATTAATAACAGAAGTAGCAAAAGGAGCATTTATAGTTAGAAAGACAAAAAAAAGAAATAGTTTCAGTTGCATTAAATAACAGAACAAAACACTCAAGGTTTTATTTTGTATTGAAAAATAAAAAAATCTGATCAAACATTCAGTTAAAGAAAGAAGTCATGAGTCCCTTTTAAACTTTTTTTTATTTATGGTGCGAGATTTGCAATTGTAGCTGATTTTAAATTACTTAAGTAAATTACTTTTACCTTCTATTTAGCGCTTAAATACTTCAGCACTAGATTATTTTTGTCGTGACTTATTAAAAGCCTTGGATCTTTTTGATCAGATAATAATTTTATTTACAATAATTTTATTTACTACTTGATCGTTACAATTTTTAATTGAATTTAAACCTTCTATTTCTTGTAATAAACACTAATAGTTAAAAATTATCTAAGAAATATATCGTTTTGTATTGTTTCAGGAAAAAAAATTTCTAAGAAATATAATGCTTCAAAAATATCAAATTTTATTGATTAGATAAAGAAAACATAAAATCCAAAATTTATAATAAATATAATAATGAAATGAAACTTAATATTTATGAGCAAAAAGAGAATATGCAACTAAACATATATATCCTGAGAAAGAAATTATCAATATTAGTTTATGACAAATGCGCTAAATAAAAAACGGACCAACTTTAATAACTTTTGATCTAATGATCAGATCTTCATGTTCTAAGACTCAATCTTGATTGTTTGAGGGGGTCATGCTAATTAATAAGTGCTTAAGGTATTTAAAGCTATGAAATCAGACACAAAAACATACTTTCTCTGAATAAACACTTGGGAAATATGGTCTCTTTAATGTTAATTTTACTTTTTGCGCATTTCTCCAAATCTCGAGAACTTTTTGAGCCATCTGAAACATTTTTGCACACAGTTATAAAATTCATTTATCCAAAGATAATTCCGTGCAAAAAATAAATTTTAGTAAATATTTAGTATTTTTTATTATTTTATTTAAGAATAGTAAAAAAATTTTGAATAGTAAGGTCTGCAATTTTTTACATAATTTTAAAATGCGTAATTTTACATTGCAAAATATGAAATTAGAGCGAAAACGCTTCATATTTTGTATTTTGCCGCGTAATTATCTTTGGATAAACGAATTTTATAATTCTGTGCAAAACTTTTTCAATTCGCTTAAAAAGTTCATGAGATATAGCGAAATACGCTAAAAGTAAATTTAACATTAAGGGGTTAAAACTTTGGAGCGTTCTCCTGAGCAAACTATTGGGACCATATTTCCCTCTATATTTTGGGGGTATCACATCTGAATTCATCGAAAGAGAAGTATGTTTATTCCGAGAAAGTGCGTTTTTGTGTCTGATTTTGTAACTTAAAATATCGGTTGCACTTATCAATTTGTATATTTGAAGTCACCCTCTCAAGGTATTAAGATTGAGTCCAAGAACGTGAAGATTCGATCATTAGAACAGAAATTAATCAGTGTGGCCCGTTTTGTTCTTTGTCCCACTGTACAATAAATTTTGAAATGTAATGAGTCTTGTTCTAGACCATGACTTTACCTTGTTGAAACTTTATTTTTGCATGTCAAATTTACACTTGAAGCACTCATATGATGAATATATTTTAGATTCAACTGTATTGATCAATTTAGTTATAACCAGAACAAGAATTCAATTATTGCATCTTTTTTTTAATATCAGTTATGTGTCATGAATGTGGTCTGCATATGAAAAAGTAAATAAATGCTAATAATTTAGAATAATTTGAAAACTCATTACTATTTTCTCTCACGATTTGGCATTTTTCAAATGTTTGTATGACTAGCCTTTTATTTCTAATGAGGTATTTGAAGCTAGAGTTATAAAAAATTATGTTACCTTCACTTCAGTGTGCAACTTTAGTCTTGTTCCTTCCACTCTTCTTGTAAGATCTTCAATTTCTTGAAGCAATCTTGCAATCATTATTTTGTAGCTCAACTGAAGAGAAAAATAATTTTACTTCAATCTGATTCTAATCATATAAATATAAACCCTCAATAATTAAATTTATTTGATATAAAGTTTTCTTCTTTATAACATGATATAAAACGTCACTTCTCTTAAAAGACAAATTAACTGATTGGATTTTAAGTTATACTTTTTTCTCTAAAGAAAGCAACAAAGAACTGTTTGAAATATGAAGCAATATTTTGAAGTTCAAATTTTAAATCAATATGATTTCAGCATGACATTTAGTAGTTTTTGTTTTCGCGTAAAATGAAATGCAAGATTATTGTCTCCCACAAAATTCACTCATAGTTTTGCCAACTTATTAAATTTTGTATTGTTTCATGTGTTTGTTTAAATCAATTTTGAGAACGAAAGATATTTAGAAAAGGGATTTTGGTGTATTCTGTGTTCTAAATCAAAACAATAAATATATAACATCAATATTCCGAAAATTTTCCGAAGTGTGACAAATGAAAGAAGTTATTGAATATGCATTTATAATTTATCTTACTTCGTGTCTTGATTGCAACAAACACGAGAAGCAGCTATAAACTTTATAACGATATATATTTTATTTATAAAATTATTCTTTTAAAATGTTTTGCTTTTGCAATTTTTCTATTTGGGTTTTTGTGGTAATTTAAATGTTTATGTTATTAGAGAAGCTACGTTTTGCCCTTCTGAAAAATGTTAATTATCAGTACATACACCATTTATCTTTTAATCAAATTTCTGGTTTTAACATTATAGATAACTCAGGGTTCAGCATTGAACCAAATTTAATTTATAGTTTGAGCTTCATACTCTAACGGCTATAAAGTGTAAACTCTTTCTTATTTTAGTATCATTTTCGAATTCATAATTCCTTTTATCTTCCAATTTAATTCTAACATCTTTGACACATCAGATGCACTGTCAATCTATAGAGAAAGAATTTCTAACAGCTTGCTTGTATTTCAAATAAGGGAAGTTCATGATACCAATTATGTTTCTCTTGGCTGATTGATAAATGGTTTTTACAGATAAAAACAAGAAAAAATTTGAGTTTAAGTTTTTTTTAGGAGAATTAAAATTAAAAGAACTTATTTAATTATTAGTTTTAACCTTTACCTAGCTCTAGTAGAATTTTATCGATATTTGAGGCATAAACTATTAGCTGCATTTTCAAATTTCTTATTACGAAATACGCTGAAATTGTAGCATTAGAAAGTAATACGATTAACAATTACAAACTTTAAATGTAAAAACTTATTAAATATGCAACAATGTAAAACACAATTACAGCTATATTAAAATTATAAACAGACTCCCTGGAATAATTAAAATTTCTATGGAATCTATTTACGTACTCCAGCTGAATAAAAAAAATCTTGTACATATCTAAAGCACATTATAGGAAAGATATTGATCCTTTAACAAACCCGAAGTGGACATATACCTGCCCAATATCTTGAATATAAATATTTCTTGTAGTTTATTTTCTTAAGCTAAATTCTAAATTCCATCTTTGAAATAGTTTCAAAGATTTGGGGATAAAGTCTAATGATTTGAGGGAAATTATGAAAGTTTTTGCGATGTATTGTAAATACACATAACTTTTCCAGGAAGATGGTATCCAAAGTTGCCCTAGCATCGGGCTCAAAAGTCTTCTCACCTGCGAAATATGAGTATCAGATGATTTATATATTCTATTAGGACCATTTATTTGACTACAGTTTCGAAGTATCTTACAACATATAAGTTTTAAATGGTATAATTTTGTGAATATTCCTTCTTCTTTGCAATAAAATGTAATTCTTACAATCTAAAGACTAAGTAAAGGAATTAAATATAGCAATAAAGAAAACGAAGGAAATAAAAATAAAAATATGACCACCGAAGCCGACGTCTTCAGGGGTTACCGGCATCGGAAGCCATAAAACAAACTAAAGTATTGCTTAAATGTTGAATATTTAGGTTTCAAAATTGATATTGTTGATAAAATAATCAAAATTGGTGTTTTTGATGAAAGGAAAGCTTTTAAATTTAAAGTTATTTTTTTCTGCAACTTTAAAACCAATCTGTGTAATAAAATTTTTAAAAATTAAGTTCTTTCACAATTGGTTAGGATTAAAAATATTTGCAATAACGCTAAAAGTCTTAAGGAGGCTGTAAATAATTTTTTTAATAATTTGAGTAATAATGATTTTCCTTTTAACTTTTGTAATGTTAATTTTTTGATTAAGAAAATGATTGAAGAATACTAGATTTTTATTTCTTTTAACAGGGCGCAAATCAAGTCGTAACTGAGCAGCCCCAGTTAAGCATTATATTAATTTGTTACGTAATCTGCTCTTTTACTTTACTTCTTTTTTTTCAATCTGCGCATTTTAATAGAGGGGTTTGTTTTCTTTTGTTTTAAGTGTTTCCTTTGCATTTAGTTTGCTTGTGAAATCGCTGTTTGACCGGTTTAATGTGAGTTTTTATTTTCTCAAGTTTTTGTTTGAATTTCTTTTCTGAATTGGTTTTATGTATTTCATGCATTTTTTCCTGGACTTAAGAAACAAAACCTTCGGGGTACCGAGAGAGTTACTTTTGACATTTAATTTTGCCTCTCTCTCAGTAGAAAAGGTTTTGTTTTATGGCCGATAACCCCTGAAGACGTCGGCTTCGGTGATCATATTCTTATTTTTATTTCCTTCGTTTCCTTATTGCTATATTTATTCTTTCTTTTGAAAATTCTGCTGCTTTCAAGCGCGTTTCTTTCAAAGAATGTTTTGTCAATTTGCAATTGAATATTTTGTATTATTTTTCTAAAATAATTAAATTAATCCTTTATTCAAATTTAATCCTATTTTAAAAACTTTTGTATTTAATATCATATGTTTGGATGAGTTTTCATTTAACTTATTAAAACCTTACATTAGTTCTCAAGAAAGTTATGTTCTTCTTTAAAACTTATACTTTGTAACTACGCTAAGTAACAAACTGTGAATAATACTCAAATTAAACGATCGATTTCAAAATATATGCTTCACTAACCTTATTGGAGGGTCTCTCAGTTTTTCCAGAAATAGTCAACAAAGCCCAGACGCCAGCTTGGACTTTCGCCAAGAGCTCTCTGTGCAATTTTTCAAGCTCCTGTCTCAGTCTGGAACACTCCTCCTCCAATCGCGGAGTAATTTTTTTCGCTTCCAAATACCGTTTCCTCCACATTTCTCGAACTGAAACAACAAAAACTCGGGGTTATTAGCAATATTTATCACAATAGAAATTGAATGTCATGCAACATGGAGAAAAAATACACAGACATGCATCAAAAGTTGGTTAACAAAATAAAGCAAGAAAGGAACGATTTTTAAAAATGTGATAATTTTCATTTTTAAGCAAAATAGCATGCTTTTTTTTGTTAGGCTATTTTTTATTAAAAATTTAAAACATAATATATATATATATATNTATATATATTGTTTTAATTTTTGTTAGAAAGTACTTATTTAATTATTGAATGTCGAAAAAAAGGAAACAGTAAGATGTGATTTGCAATTTGAATTAAACTATTACTCAAGACTTTGCGTGAATTTTATGCAGGTGTTACATGCTATGTGTGTCAAACAAAAAAAGCTGCGAAATTTAAAACAGAAATTTTAACTTACATATTTATAATGTAAATTATTTCTGCAAATATTTTTAAATTATATTTGTAATCATAATTTTAATCACGTATGAACTTTAACAATATCAAATTTTAAGTAATTCAAATTTAACCTAGATTTAAAATTGGCTTGTGCAATAATGCATTACATAACCTTATTTTTCTTTTTATTGCCTTGTTGTTCTTCCAGTTTAGAAATATTCTTTATAACATAATAAATATTTTTGAATCATTAGTTTCTGTGGCATCTTTTCAAATTTAAAATCCAAATAATTCCAAAATTTAAATGAATTAAAATTCAAATGATAACTTTATTAAATGAAAATAAATATAAAAACAATTATTCGCATAAGTACAATTTGTGACTTCTCTAATTTTTTTAAATAATTAGTTTTTTAATTTTTCACAAAAAAATGTAACTTTGTTTATTTAATAGTGTTTCCTGTGTTCAACAAAGTCTCACCATTTAAAAAATGTTTGTGGAGTAAAAGCTAATTATACATAAATCCCGAGCAAATTATACATCCGCCCCTGAGTACCAGTGCGTTTTTTTGTCGCATAATGTCCATGCAAGTACCATCAAATGTTGAGTTGCACTGCACAAGTCATTTTATGAAAATATTTACTTGAAATTTTCTATAATTCGTTCTTAAATATAAAAGCAAGCATGCAACATACAAACAGCTCAACAACTTACATGCAAATAATCACAGCAATACCCATGCAAACTTTGATAATTTTCATGCAAAACGAAATTAATACAAATGCTATTTAATATTTCAACCTTCGGTGGAAAAAAAATCAAGGATTATCTATAGTTTTAATGAAATCCTTATAGAAAGAGCCAAGATTTTTAAGTCCTTATTTGAAAAATGCGTGAAGTTGTAATATACGGAACTTCATACAGATAAGATATATATTTCATTGCACGGAATTTCAAATTTCAAACTTTGTGATGCAGTATAACTTATGAACAAAACGAATAATCTCAAGAAAATAAAGCGGAAAGACTTACATAATAATACAGAAACTTCATTTGCTTAAAAAGTTATAAATAGTGAAAAAATAAGCATGTTTCTAGCACTCAAAAATAAGTTCCCATTCTCAAGACTCGTAAGAGATAAATGAGAACAAGATTTGTAAAAGGAAACAAAAGATTTTAATCAGAAAATAAAAATGGCAAATAAAACTAGAAAACCGTGTTTTTTTTTCTTTTTTTTTCCTTTTTTTTATTTACAAAGTGAAGAATACCCTTTGAATGCTTACAAATAATGCCTCAAATTTACAAAATTAATTTTAAATGTTAATTTTCATTGTAAAAAATTTGATAAAATGATTGTTCGTAAGACTCTGCCTTATTTATTCAATAATACAGATTGACAAAAAGAACTGTGAATTAAACTGACGAGTAAAATATTTAATTAAAAAAATTCTTACTTATTAGCAGTAAAATGCTCTACATTCATAATTGAATGATAAGTTTGACAGTTCAAAATTGGTAATTTCCTAATTCTAGAATTATTCAAATTCTTTGTTTGATCTGAAAAATTCTGTAAAAGCAATGCTAAAAATTGAAGATAATTTGACATTGCGAATTGTTAAAAATTAGGAAGCGTGCTAAACAGTAATATTATTCAAATTTGAAGCAACAAGCACAACGTTAGACAATATTATCATTTCATTTAGTCCTTCTTAACCTTGAAAGAAAATGCAGCTCATTTTAAAACTTTATTAATATTGCAGCTAATTTGTACCATATAGTGTTTCAAGACATCAGACAGATATTATAATTCAACGCTAAACCGATTCATTTAATTTATTTGTGTGTTTGAACCATACTCTAATCTTGCGGCAAAGTATGTTCCAACGCATAAACATCATTAGCATATTTTATTTTATAGCACTCCGAAGGTTGAAAAAACAGCATACATGAAGCCACACTCAGACGTTAAATTTTAAAATCAATAATTAAAAGAGGATACCAAGTTTTTTTAAAATTAAAGTCCAATCCATTTCAACAAAGAAGAAAAAATTAAATATGAGAGATTTTTTAGACAAAGAGAGAGATAGAGAGAGTAAAGAGATGCAATCTAGATAAGTGTGTTGTGCTTGCCTGCCGCGGACTCAGCCCTCCCGGAGAAATTCGGTAGTTTGCTTAAGCAACTGTAGGTCTCACCTTGTTCCCTCCTTTGGTGGGCTCTACTTTGTAGTTGCTTTATCTTTCGAAGAAGCTCCTCTCGCTGACGCTGCCTTAACCTCGTCTCAACTCTAACTTCACTCAAAATGGTCAGTAGACGATCCTCTGAAAAATGAAGCAAAATAAACATATCAAAAAACATTCTTGAAATTTTCCTTCTAAGTGAACAAGAACTCTGAATTCCAGAATATTATATTTTAAATTCAATATTGAGTAAATATTTAAGACATGGAGTAAAAATTAAGATAAAATATTGAGTAAAAATATTGAGTAAAAATATATTAAGTAAAGTTTATTGAGTAAAAATTAAGATGAAATATTGAGTAAAAACATATTGAGTAAAAGATATTGAGTAAAAATTAAGATATTGAGTAAAAATTAAGATATTGAGTAAAAATTTAATTACTGAGTAAAAATTATAATAAAAAAATGTATTTAAATATGAGCGAGAATTGCATTATCATCACCGAAATTCGAAATTAATTAATCTGCTTAAAACGTCAAAACACTTACCACACAATTTGAATAGTTTTAAAACCATATAAAGTTTGTTATAAAACCAGTTGTGACAACCCAAGAGAAAAGAAAATTATAATAAGAGATATATTGACATTAATCTAGATAATGTTCCAAGCATAATTTTTCAGAAACAGTTAAAATAGTACAGGCAGACTAAGTTTTACAACTACGTTTATCTCAAATATTTTCAGAGTAATTGATTTACTTGAGAAAAATCAGATAAAATCAAATAAATGGGATCCATTAAATATGAGATACGGTTAACGGCTTTTTCACTGAGCCATCTCCATTATTTTGTAATTATTGACAAAATGCGATATCTATTGACTGCATAGTATACTTCATGAAATTTAAAAATTGTCGTCCTAACGTGAGTTAATTCACATTTAAATAAAGTTCCTACTCTAGAAGGTTTTAATTTTGTACCTTTTTTCTAGTTTTTTCAATATGAGCAAATCATAAATATAAGTGAAACGCTGATAATGTTTTAGTTATTGGTTATATTTAAAACTGTAAATTTAGCATTAATTATCTACACAAACAATGGCTTTATACTTTGTTTTAACAGAAATAGCGGACTTAATTATGCACCAACTGCTAGTTCCATTTATATAACTAGCTTCAGTTAAGAATGAACTAGTGGTTTGTTTTATTTATTCATTTATTTATTTATTTATTTATTTATTTATTTATTTTTGGTAATAATGTCAAGCTTTTTATAAAGATTATATTTTTTCAAACGCAAATTTTAATTTTCTATCTCTAATGTGGTTAATGTCTTTCTGTGGGTTAATTTGAACTTAAACAACTGATTTGTATCGCCTTTGAAAAATCAGTGTTCAACTCCGTAGCTTTGCAATTTTGAACTCTACCCAAAAGATAGTATACTGGATGTACGACATACATGGCATCTTACAGAATTCTTAGATGAACTAACCCATTTGCATTGTACTGAGAGGAAAACTATAAAAATCCTTAATGATTGTCCCTGTGGCAAGAAGATTCTAACTTATGATCCATCTAATGAGGCAATCTGTCTATCATCTGGGCCATTCCGTTCATTTATGACTTATTTAGGAAAATATTTTTAAAAATACATTTAAAAGCGATACGTTATATGCATTGAACATATATATTAACATTTCAAGCCTGTATAACTTGACAGTGTAGTTTGAATTTTGAAATCGGTATTGTCCCAACCGCTAAATATTTTGCAGTGTAATTTCATGATTTCAATAAAATAAATATTGTTTAAAAACAAAATTCAAAAAAATTATAATTATATTTGAATGAAATAATGTATTCCTGAAAAGTTTTTTTTCTAAACATATCATCAAATGTTAAATTACGAATATTAATTTTTTCTTGGACAACATTGAACACTAAAATTGTTATTACAATTTTACATGAACATTTAAAAATCATGTTTTCTGTATCGAAACAAATTTCTACTAAAAGTATATAGAATAACAAAAAAAAGCTTTAAACTTTGTTTTTAATTAATTACATCAATTAAAATAACCACTAAATCAAACTTATTAATTAAAAAGTAAGCACAGTCTATGAATAATGAAAATGTGCTTGAATTTGAAAAGTAATGCTACATAAATTTTGAAGAGTAACAAACGACATCTCTTTTAGGTTAAAGCCTTAACTTTGGATAAAAACCAAAATCAGACATTAATAATTGCGCAGAATGATGGATAAAGGTATCTAAATCTTACTTGCTTATTAATAATCATGACGTGTAATTTATTTATCAATACGAATATTCCAACAACATACTCAAAGTTAGTCATACAAGTCAGTTTTTATATAATTCCGATATGCACTAAATCTATTGTATTGCTATGTTAGAGCAATCAAAAAATGTTAGAGTTGAGTAGAAAGTTTAAATAAATGTAACATATACTTGATAAAAAATATATTTTTACAATTAATGTTCTTGAAATAAGACAAAAATCGTAATATTATAAATACCAATAACATTTTTATATGGTCATTACAGTCAAAAACTATTACTTTTAATAAGTATTGTTGAAAACTAATACTTCTAATTAGTGTTTAAAAAGATATCTATGAGTAAAGATATGATATACAGAGTTATTAAAATGAATGTATGTCTTAAGACGTAAGATAAAGAACTCGATACAAATATGTCTTTAACAGAAAACAATGATTATAAAATCATTCGTAACCGCGAGCTAAAAATAATTTTATAAGAGTGATATAAATTATTGTTGCTTACGTGTTAATTAGAAATAATTAATCTAAAAATTACTTTCGTATGTGTTTTCTTATAAAGCTAGTTTTATTTATAAAACAAATGTTGAAGTTACAACATTTTACTTTTGTTTTACTTGTATTAAAAAATAATTTTCAAAATCTTTTTACCTGAAAATAATTCTGGTAAATATTGTGGTGGAGTTGGAGTTCGAACCAATGCACAAACTCTTTTTCGAGCAATTCTATTCCTTCCATATCTAGCAGGATTTCTGATGATAGGCAGTGGAAAAATAGGAGTTGTATTACCATCAATCCAAATATCAACATTAGCCACTTCAGACGATAAAGCCTGAGGAGGATAGGGCGGCGTCATCACCACCTGTGCCATTTCGTCGATCTGCTCTCGACTGAGATTGCAAAGGGCTGACCGTTTACCGGAGGCTGCCCTTTTCTTCCGTCTCTGTTTTTGTTGACTAGGGGGCGTGACTCGCCGGTGCGTTTTAATGTAGGGCGCAATTTTTTTATCCAGCCATCTACGATACGCACTCCTTACCTTTTCTTGAATAAAAAGTTCTCCAGCTTTCTTTGCCATTCGAATAACTTGACAAGGGCGGTAGACAGGACGTGATGGAATGTAAACAGGCAAAAGATCGTAACGGCGACAAGTTGCTAAAAAGTCTTCAGTGGCTTTCTCATTGCTGATGCCGTGTTTAGCATTCAGCAATCTGCTTAAATGACCTGAGAAAACGGAAGGAGGGTAGTAAATTGTGCGATATGAGCGATTATGTCGATATTTGCGTGACGATTCCAGGTAATGCCGCCTTTGTATTGGACGTCTGTGTCCAAATCGGGACCGAACATAACCACCAAGATGCAAGCCGGCATACATTCTTTTGCGGTAGAATTTTGGGGCCTGAAGTATTCTGTCCTTTGTAGCAAACATTCCAGACATAGTCGAAAATTAGTTTTCTTCTGGCTTGAAAATATTTTAAATCCACTCTGATTTCAGATATTCTTTGCATACATATTAATTAAAAATAAATATCAAAATAGAGTATTCAATTTTCTGAGACAAGATAAACTATTATCAAAGGTAAAACTGAATTTTAATTCACTAATGTTCTTTACAATGCTATGATATATTTTATATAATATCTTAAATATCTTATATAATGCTAAAATAGCTCCAGTTTTTTCCAGCTATCTTAATGAAACTATTTCTCTCAACAAATACGTCAAGTTATATTGCACATTTGTTGTGAAACTGCATTAAAAATGATTCAAAACAGTATAATATTAATTTCGAATATTTCTACAGAAATTCCATAGATATGCTAGCTTTGCATTCTATCTTGACTTCGTTTTCATGAGAGCTCTAAGATAATTGCTTTATAATTTTTTTTCCTTTGTGAACATAAGCTTTAATCTGAGCAGTAAAACAAAACTTCGAAAGCAATTGTCTAAAATAAATATATTTTAATGTATTCCATCAAACTTTTCTTCGATATAAAAACTTTTAATTGCAAAAATTCCCGCTAGATACTTTTTTTCATCTATAAAAATCTACTCAAATCATAATCTGAAGTGAATTAATTTGCATAAAACTTTATTTCTAAGACTATTTGTCATCAGATCAAATTATCTTTCATATATTCCGTCGGAAAAAAGTTCGTTTCAACGGGAGAATTTGAAAATAACTATATCTTTATGTCCCTCAAAGTGCCTCAAAACAAATCACGTGAAATATTGAAAATAACAAATATCACTAGAAGGCTTTTTCAGAAACAATTAAAAACAAAATGAATCTTTAAAAAAAATATCTATATTTATTTCTAAAAATTCTCAAATTCAGAACAGTATCTCACAATGACTCCTATGAGACGATATTAATCACAAGGATCTTCTAAAATTAAACAAATGAATACATCACCAAATATTTCCCAACTCTGACGAATGTCAATCATATGATACTAGATCTACTTTGGAGGGAAAAAAATTTCTATTTTGAACAAATAATTATATCACCAAATGTTTTCTAAGTTAGAACAACGTGAATCGGATGGTACAATATTTGCAATAACGGATCTTCAGAAGAAAAATCCTTTTGAAAAAAGATTTTAGGTAGGATCCTTTAAAAAGGTAAAAGATCCCTTTAAAAAAGATTTTAAAAAAATAAATATATCGCCAAATATTCCTTAAGTCCGAACAAAGTCTTGGAATCAATCATACGGAACAGTATCAACAACAAGGAATGAGCACACATGTCCAACAAGAAAGGTTGTCGTTGTATAACTACATTGGCGACGGAAATTACATTCAGAAGGTCCACTCCATCATCTTATATCCCTTGCAACCCTTCACCCCACTCCGACCGATGGCAGTGGCTCTAGAGAATGTGGGAAATTCTATTTCTCTCTAGTGAATGGGTATCGTTACGAAATATTGCAGGAAAAAAGAAATTAGGAAATATGCCGGATAGAACTAGGGCGGGGTCTGTCCGGCGATGACCTCGAACGGAAACTGGACACTCTAGGCACGAAATCCAAGGTCGTTTGATCAGCTGGGAGGGTTGTCGATTTTAAGCATATGTTGATGCCAAATATTTAATAGAGATAGTTAGGTAAGGATCGAGCGTATTGATCTTAAATGCCAAGATAACATTTTAGAACTATTTCTTTTTTCATTCAGTTTTTAATTAGGAATTAAAAAAGATAAAAAGGAGAATTTTTTAGTTAAACACTATTTTGAATTCATAAAATTGCGATTACTAAAAAACTAAAATTTGAATTTTTAATTAACAGAATAGCTAAATGTAATTAAAGTTTCAAGGCATAGAATTTTTAGCATCCTGAAATAATAATTTTAATTTCAATAACTCACGTACTGCTTCTGTTTCCAAAAGTATTTCATGCTTATTTGAGATGTCAAATATTAGTCATAATTGTTAGATTCTGTAATATTATAGTAATAAAAGTAGTATAATAAAAATGATACTAGCTTTTAATTGAATTATTCTTAATAATTAGTTAATAAATATTTCAATGAATGAAATGCAAATAAATGTTTCGAATAATAAATTACATTTTTGCCTGCTTTAATTAAAGCTTAATTTACATTTTTTAACTAAAATTTATCGTTTAAAATAATATATTTTATGCCTTTGAGCACTTAGATAATTCATCAATTTTATAAATAAAGTAAATATGTCAGTCAAGTTGACGGATTCTTTTTTTTACCTAACAAAATTTTTAAATTCCTTTGACTCACAATAAATGTTACTATTACTATACATTTTTATTGTTTAAACCTAATAAATCGAATAATTCATGCATAATAAACCGATAGACAGCATTAGAAACTGCTCTTTAGTTTTTTAATTATGCAATACAAGTGTAACTATAAAAAAATAAATTATAAATAAATAAAATTGTCTGTTACTCACAGCGCATTTTAAGTTTAACACGCTTTACTTGAATTGATTTGCCTACTACTGATATTATTTTTCAACTTTTGGGTTTTACTCTTCAGTTTGATGGACAGATTTCGAAAGATAAACAGAGCAATATTTTTTGCGATATTGTAACCGAAGGATATGGTGGACTCAACAAAAAACAAATTTAAAAAGCACATGAGTGTTATGTGAAGATGACAGTAAGAAAACAGTAGCCATCTATTGTCTGTAGTGTTGGCATGAATGGTGTTTTAAGAAATTTTCATTGAGTAGTCATTGAAATGGATTATTTTTTGTCAAATACCAGTGAATACCCTTTGTTGTGTCTTATAAATACTTTTTTGATTTAAAATTATCAGTAAACAACTAAGGTCTAAGATTAGAGCTTACGTATTTGATATGTTTTTGTTCTTTCATAATAATATTTAATGTTAGGAGACCTATTCTAAAATTAGCAGATACTTTAGAATTTTCTTTTTCGATAACAGTGTGATTCTTTTGAGTTTTGAAAATTTGTAGATACTTAATGGTTTACATCGCTTAAAAATGAATTACATTAGATAGAATAATGATGTACATTGTAACACTGTTACGTTCTAATTGTAATTTTAAAAAGAGTATCTTATACTAAGAACCTTTCTCTTACGTATCAGATAACTATAATTAAAAAAGCTTTCTAGAAACGGTTTACTTTTTGTCTTTTGAAAAGTAGATGGAAATGATTTCGAATATTGACTTTATATATTTAAGTAGAAAAAAACTGGCTTATTTTAATATCTAATTTAAATTTCGTTCTTTAAAAAGTTTAGGAAATCATAAAACACCGCAGAGCCACAAAAGATAACTTCGCCAACAAGGCAGCTTCATCCATTAAATTTATTTTAACGTTATTAATGAACATCAACTGTCAATGATGACACCAGAAGAACAAAACGGGGCGAGTTTCCATTGAGGGCAGCGCTATTTGATTTGGATCTTTTCTTTGTTTTTAACTAACGTCGGTTCAAATGGAAATTGGGTTTATGACATCAGTTTATTTCAAATCAACGGTTTAGTCATTTTTCTTCCAAATAACGGTAATATATACATTAGTGCACAATGACTAAAAAACCAGGAAATGGAACAAATGAAAAGACAAAACTTTGCTTCTACCTTTTATTGCGTGCATTTTGAAAATAATTACAAGAAACCAAAATTAATGTTGGACGAAAGGCGGTTAAAGTAATGATTTCTAAATGAATGTCTTTAATTTCTTAAAATAAAACGTGTTTGAATCTACCATAAAGGTAGATAATAGAAGAAATAGTAGAAAAATAGACAAACAATTAGGTTTTAAAATAAAATTGAGAAAACTGAGGTATTAAAATCTTTTATTCTAAATTTTAGTATACTCTATTCCAACTAATTAATCAGTTTATAAGAATTTTTATTTTAAAAAAATTTTTTAGACAGTCATAAAAAATAGGGTTCAGTTCCTGAGTTACTTTGGAAATGGAATTTTAAAGATTTCTAGATTTTTAACCAATTTCTTTATCAAATAGAAATCTTATATTTCATGCACTCCATTGTAACTAAATATTCTATTTTTTGGTATTTTAATTTTCGCTCTTTAAAAATATTTTAGACGGTCATATCGTCATTTACAAAATAACTTTTAAAATGGAATTTTAACAAATTTCTGACTCTTTTTTTTATCAAATTTCTCCCCCCACATTTTCCCAATTGGCATTATTCGCTATTTTTAATTTAAAGAGTTAAGTTACATTACCGAAAAAAAATAAACATATTTTGGGATTTATTATTATTATTATTTTGCAAGACAAAAGAAAAAATTAAAATTTTTAAGAAATTTACTGTCTAAAGAAAGAACTGTTAAAGCAATTGCTAAAAAAATACCTAAAACATATTCAATATTTACTAAATATAAACAATTCTAAGTACAATATCAATATATAATTTAAGTAAAAGATGCAGATTTGAAAAAAAAAACACTCTTGGATTTATCCAAGAAACTTCTTAAAGTTTCATCGCTTTTTGACCATGATGCGAACCTCAACGCGAAACTCAAAAGGAAATTAGAGTACTTGAACTTTTTTGCTTGGATCTGAGTGTTTTTTATGTCACTGAGGCCCCCTTTTCCTGAAAGAATTATTTATTTAGTTTTTAGATAGTTTAGTAATAGTCAGATCTAAATAACTAATTTAATCCAGGCCTAGCCCTTCAACCACTAAGATCAAGAATTAATGCATGAAAATTTTATAATTAAATTAAAATAAGCTTATTGTGATAGGATTTTTCATCACCCTATACATTTCTTTAGGAATAAAAAAATTGTTTTTGTCTTAAGTCAGTATTTACACTTTTTAGTGTTCTGTTCTTTAATTCTAATATTTGTTCATAAACGAAATTGCATTCATTCATAAGAAGTTAGCGAATTTTTTACCATCAAAGAAAAAGTTCAAACAGTGTAACATTAATCAGATTGTTAAAAAAAAACATATTTTTAAAATGTAGTTTCAATCATCGAGAAAGATTTTTTGATAATTACAACTTCCTAGATAAAAATCTTAAAATGTCTTTTAAAATGTTCTTTAAATTTCCCTCTGAAAAAACATGATCAGTTTAACGTCGAATCTAAGAAGAAGAAAAACACCACTTTATCTTAATTTCCTATTTAAACTGTGTCCTTACAAAAGATTTTTATCCTCAATTTGAAAAGAGCTAGAAAAACATTCCGGTAAGCGACCTTGTAATACAATCATTAAGGGCATAAACAAGATGTTTTAACGATTGATTGAACTTATAAAAGCACCTAGAGATCAAGATAGATCAATGAAAATCCTATACTTTTCTGGAAACTAATTTTTGGCGTTCTGCCATTAGTCCGTTAAAGAAGTATACCTTATTTTTATCGAAGATTGTTAAGTTCTTTTGTGCTGACCTAGATTCCACAATTCAGGCGAATACATTGTGCGTGCTGTGGAGAAATACTAAAGCTTCGCAATTATTTTCCATCTTTATAGGGAGGGATATGCTTTCACAAATGCATCACGCGACATTTTGTCGCCTTTTATTTTTTTTTAGTAGTATATGTAATTTTATATTCATCTCAGAAATGTTTCTACAGGATTTCAGCCCTTTTATTTTAGGCTGAAGCCTTCTATAATATTTGAAAAATGGCACAGGGGGCGTAAAAGATATGTCTTCAAGGAAGAAGAAATTCGCTGTCATCCTACGTTAAGGAATGTGAAGCGAGGTAAAATATATTTAGTTGACAGGTGTTGTGAAGCTAACATATGACGGTATAATGGTAAAGATTAGAATTTTTAACAAATTAGATCAGCTTAATGTATATAAGTAAAAAATTTGAATCATATTAAAACTGTTATGAGCTAGTTATTAGGATCGATTGCAAGGTCTGACACAAAAAGAATGTATCATTTTTATAAAGGGAATTATCGTAAGGAAAAATAATATTTAAAAAATGACTAATTATGTGTAATTATGTTATTAAAACTCGATATTTCATCACCTCGGAGGGTTTGGGAGGCAACTTTTAAATCTTAAATTTTAGCCCCTATTTTTATTGGAGATTTTGATTTGACCGAAAAAATAACCCTAATTGAGTTGTAGGTTTCTACATTTTGCTACACAGGTGTATGTAATCGAAGAAAATAGAAATCAGAATAAGAAGATAAAATCATATTTTAAAAAAAATCTATATCTTAATTTTTTTTCAAAAAAAATATTAAGAGTGACCACAATTTTAAACAGTTTGTATTCTTTTTAATGTTTTCGTTACAGCGCCATCTGTGAAGCAAAATCCATAGCCTTGTAATTTTGAATCTAATCCTGAAGACAAGGGCACTCCTGGATCAAGTATTGGAAGAAATTTTACTTTCGAAGAGGACTTCAAGATGAAACTAAGCAGTGGTTGCGTTACATGAAGAGGAAAGCCATTAAAACCTCGCACGGTTAGACTGATGGCAAGGGGACTGTAACCCATTATCCATCTACCACTGAGGATATATGCGTGATGCGTATCAACCAGTCATCACTTGGATTCAAACCCGGTTCACTGGAACGCGTACGCTCTATTCTTGAGCCACCACGGCTCTCTACAACTAAATTTTATTTTAATTTATCCATCGTTGAGCAGTTGACCCGATTCTGGGTTTACGACTACTAATGTTCAACTCCGGAACCTTGCAATTTTGAAGCCATTCCAGAAGACAAGGAAACTCCTGGATCAATACCCCAAAAGGTATTTATTTGGTATGGGAACATGGAGGACTTTGCGACTCGACAGATTTAACGTGTATCAGTCACCATTTACTACTCGGGGAGCCTTCGGCCGGTGGGGATCGAACCCACGAACTCTTGGACATGGGACCAGAGCCCTCTACAACTCAATTAGGGTTACTTTTTTCCTAAAAAATTCCAAATCTGCAATAAAAATGCAGATTCTTATCTAAGATTTAAAGGCTGTCCCCACCACGCGCCCAAAGGGTGAGGATGATAGATCAAATTTAGTATCATTCGATAGTTTTTTAAAAATATTAAATGGGGCTATTTGCCCTTTTTTTTTAGCCGATGTATATTTCTCGAGTTATTTGAACGTTTCCGAACTTTTTTGGCACTTTGTATAAAATAATCAGTCATATGTTGTTGAAACTTAATTAGATATGTTCAAGTTAAAATTCTAAAATGACATTGCGATTATTATTAAAATTTTAAAAGCTCTTTATTTTAGATTACATTACAGTTATTTACTTAATATAGTGTGAAAATATAACAGCGTGTACGCAATTACTCGTTAATGGTATACTTACCATATATTTTGTACGATACATTCTAAACTGGTTTTGATACACAGTATTAAAAAAAAAGTACTGCAGTCGATTTCTACTGAAACATATATGTATTATTTTAACATAAGAAGGCAACACAGCAACATAACGTGTCTAAATAGCAAACATGTCAATGTGTACTAACAGTGTACAGTTCGCAAAAAAATAGACAGACCAGTCTAAATAACTTTTAATCTAATGATCGGATCTTCATGTACTATGACTCATGTCAGGGAGTGACCTCAAATATGCTAATTAATTAGTGTAGACAATATTTTAAGTCATGAAATCAAATCATTGAAAAATTAAGTGAAAAATTGAAAAGTCATTGAAATCAGAATTTTGATCCTCAAAATATGAAAGGTAGCCGCATACAGAGAAAAATGGTCCCAATAATTTAAACATAAGTTCAGAGTTCAGATCCCTTAATGTCCCACAATTATAAAATTTGCGTATTCAAAGATAATTTTCCTTGCAAAGTATAATTTATAATTAATATTTATTTTTATTCACGTAACTATACTGTATAAGATAATTTGCTTTAACTTTCTCTACTTGCTATGCAATTAAAATCCTAAAAATATTGCATTTTAAGAAAAATAAAAGTTTCCGCTTTTTGTTTCCAGACGTAACATAAGCATTAAAATTTAACAAAAAAAACTGAGTAACATATTGCTTTGCGTGATAACCTTTTACTTCACGTTAAACTCTCCTGAGTTTTAGGCCAAAACGTGAACAGAATAGGAATTAACAAAGGAAATAATTTGTTTTTATTTTTTGAAAGTCTAAGTACCGTGATTTTGGTAAAATACAGTTTTTGACAATAGGAATAAAAATTTACAAAACTGTAACTTCTATATTTAAAAAAAAAATCAATTTTAATCATTTGCTGCTCTTTATGACTTATTTATATTTTTTGACATTAATACAACAATTACAAAAAAGAATATAGATGTTAGACAAAGTTTAATATATAGTTAAGTTGTCTATTGCTTCAAACACAAAATGGCAAAACCTTCGAAAGTAATGTTTTTATATTTGGGTTTATTAATCGTTTTTCTCTTGAAAAATGGGAATCAATATATCTTTATTACAATGATAATTAACAGAAAGTTTTAAGAAGAGTTATGAATAAATTCAAATCAAATAGAAATATTTTATTCGTTATGTTAACACAGACTAAACTCGTTTACTATTTTTGACAGGGCAATATCACCTCCTAGGACTCTGATAACAGTATTTGTTATTTTACGTGCATTTTACAAATAAAAAGCTTATTTTATTTCTACTTTATATATTTACGCAAAAAAAATGAATTTTCCTAAATTTTATTTTTATCACATTTGAATTCTTAAACCTCAAAATATGAAAAGAGGCAGCACTCTAAAAAATGTCTCAATAAATTAATCAGGAGAAAAATCAAAAGTTTGCATCCCTTAGAGTTGTTAGTTTCCTTTATTATCCATTTCATCATATTTATTGACGCTATTTAAAAAAATCAAGATAATTTTGTGAACTGCTGTAAAAAACTCAGTATCCAAAGTTAGTTTGAAAGATATATATATATTATGATACTAGATC